>NC_143576.1:130219049-130544204 GCF_048544385.1 Mastigoproctus giganteus | reverse complement strand
GGAACTCCACTAATAACATTAGTCCACGTTGAGCAGTGTCCATTGATTACCACTCTCTGTCTTCTGCCACTCAACCATCCCCTTATCCATAGCAGCAATTTGCCTCCAATGCCACACTGCTCCAATTTGTGCAGCAGTCTTCCATGTGCAACAGTATCAAAAGCCTTTCTAAGATCCAAATATATAATATCAAAGTTATTCCCTGCATCCAGTTCTTTTGTGACTACATCATAGTATCCAATCAAATTGGTCAGGCAAGACCTGCCCTTAACAAAACCATGCTGCGTCTGAGCTATAACTGAATTCTTGTCTAGATGATCCTGCAGTGCTTCTTTAACCAGTGCCTCCATTAATTTACCTGGAACAGAAGTTAAACTAACAGGTCTATAATTACTTGTGTCAGCCTTTGATCCTCCTTTGTGAATTGGGGTTACATTTGCACATCTCCAGTCTATGGGTACCTCCCCTGAGTCCAAAGAAGCTCTCATAATTATGGCTAGGGGTTTGCTTACTTCCTTTGCTGCCTCCTTTAATATAACTGGATAGATCCCATCCACCCCAGGTGCCTTTTTTATGTTTATCCTCAACAATCTCTCCTCCACTTTCCTCTCAGTTATTACAAAATCATCCAGCTCACTGCCAATGTTTACTTTACCTACATCATTCTCCTTCCTGAATAACTCCTCATGCGTGAATGTAGATGCAAAATACTTGTTTAGATTGTTAGCCACCTGAGCAGGATCCTCAACTGTTGAACCATCAATATCCAGTGGACCAATCTGAGTCATCCCTTTCCTTCTTGAGTTTAAATATGTAAAGAACTCTTTTCTGTTTTTCTTTGCATCCTTTCCAAGGATTTTTCGTAGTCTGCCTTTGCCTGTCTAATCTCCTTTGTGACTTGGTTACAGACCAACTTATATCTATCATAGGCTTCCATGTCACCCATTAATTTGTATGTATCCCATGCATTTTTCTTCTCTGCCACATGTCTCATTAGTTCATCTGACAACCATTTAGGCCTAAACCTTGAACAATATTTCTTAGTTGGTATGTAAAGCCTGGTAGCCTCCAAGATTAGTTCCTTGAATGCTTCCCATTTTGAGTTTGCTGTTGGTAACATCATCAGTTGGTCCCACTGTATAGAATTTAAATACTGTCTCAGACCATCATAGTCGCCTTTACGAAAACAAAAACCTTCCCTTTACCTCTGATGGTAGTTACCTCCTTGAGTAAATCCCACTTCAACACACTGTGATCACTGCCACCTAGTGGTTCATTTATCTGCAGATTCTTAATGCATGAAGAATCACTACTGATAATCAGATCAAGAGTATTGCTCCCTCTTGTTGCCTCACGAACATGCTGATGTAGAAAACAATCATCCAATAAATCCCCAAAAGCCTTGCTAGTGTGCGAGTGACCAACCCACAAATTCCAGTCAATATCTGGGAAATTAAAATCCCCCATTATAAGACTCTCTGATTTACTGGCCCACTCTATTTCCCTGTACAATATCTTATTATACTCATCAGAGTCATTAGGCCTATAGCACACTCCTACTCTCAATTTTGATTTCCCTATGCTTATGTCACACCAAACTGACTCGACACTGCCCTGTCCATCGATGTCGACTGGCTTCACTTCCTTGGACTTTATGTGTTTCTTAATTAATAGCATAACCCCTCCTCCCCTCCTGTCCTGTCTATACACATTGTATTCCCCAAATTCCAGTTCCGCATTACTTATATCTGTGTGACACCACGTCTCTGATATCCCAACAATATCTGCCTTTGATGTTTTGAGCAATACCTCAAATTCATCAAATTTATTTACCAAACTCCTAGCATTGGTGTACACGCAGGTATACATGCACCTGTTTCTATTCTTAGCTACCCTAACACAACCCATGTGTTTACTTGTACCGCAATGACTCCCAGCAGTCTCTGAAATATCCTGCATCTTGTTTTTCAGGCTTCTGCTCATTTCAATAGAAGCAGTGCAAGAATCACTTCCACCTCTGCCAGTGGCTACTGTTAATCTATTAGTCCTTGTATCCCCCCAACTAGCAGTTTTCCGACCCACCTAACACTGCCTCGACAGCATCAGCAAAAATTCTTGCACCCTTTCTATTTAAGTGTATCCCATCCCTGTAGAAGCAATCTCTCCTGTTAACAAGTACAGTCCAGGCTGAAAAAAATTCTACCCGTTGAGCCTTGCACAATCCCTCCAGGGCCGAATTGATCGACAAGGCTCTCATCATATACTCCCTCCTATCGTGTCTGGGCAGAATTGCAGACACTTTCAAATTCAACCCTAATTCACGGCTTTTTTTCAACAGTGACCTGTACTTGCTAAGTTATTCCGGCGGTCTCCTACTCTTAATATCATTAGTGCCAACGTGGACAACTATATCACCTTTTGTGCCCTTAAAAGATGATATCCGCTCTACAACGTCGTCAACCTTTGCCCCTGGCAGACATACCCTGGTCCTATTCCACCTATCCTTTTTACAAAGCATGTTCCCCGTTTCCCTGACAATAGAGTTACCAACAACTACTAGTTCCTGTGGGACCAGCGCATTCTGCCTAGGGGGCTGCCTCTGTGTTGCCTGATGACCAAGTGCAAGCTCTGGCGTTGATGTGGGCAGCTGAGAGCTTGATGGGCCCCTCAATTTAATATTTAATTTAATAATTATTAAATTTAATTTAATTTAATAATTATTTAATTTAATAATTATTTAATATTAATAATTATTTAATATTAATAATAAAAGAATAAAAGAATATGAGTTACCAGAGCAAATTTCAATTTCAGAGTGGTATGGGGTGCTGCTGTCGAGCGTTTTGGAGTCGATTCCCATTCATTTAAGTTAGAAGACCCTGGTGAGTGCTTGTCACGTATTTGCCGCTTCAGGTCCCGTTGTGAGTTGCCAAGCACCGCAAGAAAAAAACAGCGCACTAATCAAATTTGATAACGCATATATTAAGGGGATAGTATCAAAAAAATGTTGCGCACTAATTAAAACCGCATTGTTCAAAACCACATTAATCAAGGGTTTCCTGTATATATTTCCACATGCTCACATATTGGAATCTAGCTTACGGTTTAAAAAATAATAATGAGCTATTGTGTTAATTCTTGTTTCACTTTCCGAAACAGTTGAACCAACCACTGCTATATGAATGACACATAAGGCTCACTCTCACTTCTGGTGGGAAAGTGTGCATCATGCAATATTTTGTTGAATTGGCAACAACAGTTTTCAATAAAATAGCTCCAGTTCTCTGCACTTCGGTTGCACTTGTTGTGCAGAAAAAATTTGAAAAAGAGGCATCGTGTGGATGCCTCTTTTTCAAAATTTAGAGGAATTTTCAAAACCTTTAGAGGACCCGTAAGTTCTGTGGTAGAGATCCAGAAAAGATGAGGGAGTGTTGTATCAAATTCTTATAGGTGACTATTTGAATAAAAGATTTATTTATTTCCAGATTGCTTTATACTTTCTGTAGTATTTCAAATACTCACCATGATCACTGTTATATTAAAACTTTTCTGAATAAATAAGATTTCTGTAAATGTTTATACAATTTTATATTATTTTTTTCTATAGGCATTAATACTCTGATTAACATAATGTCCCGATTTGGATGCAGGGAAGCAACAACTTCAAATATACATCATAACGAACGGCTGGAGTTCTTAGGAGATGCTGTTGTTGAATTTTTATCCAGTATCCATCTATTTTTTATGTTTCCTGATTTAGAGGAGGGAGGGCTTGCTACTTATAGGGCAGCAATTGTTCAAAATCAGCATCTCGCAGTTTTAGCTAAGGTAAGCTTTTGGAATTTTTGACAGTAATTTTGGAATCCATTTTTTAAAGGTATTAAATGGATTAATTTCTGATGGTTGGCTAGTTAAACATTACTTATTTACTGTGTTTTTAAAGTTTCCATCATACAGTTGCAGATATCTAATGTAATACCTATGGAAACAACATTTAATTAGTTTGGAATATTAATTGTAAGCTTAACAACAGATGGGTGTGCAATTCACTTTTGCATTCATTTTATGGGTAAGCCATAGCATTAACCCTACGAGAGAGAGAGAGAGAGAGAGAGAGAGAGAGAGAGAGAGAGAGAGAGAGAGAGAGAGAGAGAGAGAGAGAGAGAGAGAGAGAGAGAGAGATGCTGATACTTTATTATGTGAAAGATATTTCAACCTCAATTCTTTGCAGAAGTTAAACAGAAATATACACAGTTTTTCAAGACATAAGTCACCATATAAGTTCACCATATGGAAATTGGTTAAAGAATTTTAAAAAATTGTGTAACTGACAAACTGTATAGCTTGCAGATAAATGAATTTTCTGTTTGAAATTTCTGTGTTTCATATTGTATGATTGCTATGGGACTCTGGTCATCAAGATCACCAGACTTTACCTCTCCTGAGTTTTTTTTTTTTTTTTTTTTTGTTGTTGTTGTATATTTGTTTAAGGCTATCTTAGAGTATTTCTGAACAATCCAGACTCATTTGAAGAACATCATCACCAAGTCAAATGCTGACATTTCCTGGGACATGCTTCATGTGTTATTGTGTTCCAACTCAGAATTATAGCACTTCCAATAGCAGTTATCCCCCTGCTATAGCATGGTTCACTCAGTGCTTGTAACTATAGCACTCAGTATATTTTGATACCTTCTCCCATAGTTGCACTTTGTTTCCCTGGAATATAATAATGCTATTCACTCCAACGTCTTGGAAGAAATTACTCATTAAGAGGTGTTTTTGTGCCTGAAATGCCCTGTCCAAAAAAAAATATTTTCCATAATGCTCTTCATTTTAATTTTCCAATCTACTGCAATTCACAATATTTGCTTGCAACGGCATGTTCTTTGATTTAAATCAGCTTTTACTGTTGCTATAATTAATGGAAAAATGGCTAAATTGCTGACCAAATCAGAAATACTGCAATGGATATCCAATTTATGATGAGAAATTTTAAAAGCTATTTGTTTATTGTGCCAAAACTTATTTTTTGTGTCCATTGGCAATTTGCATCTTTGTGTTTTCTGTAGCTGTTTGTACTGACACAAATTTCCTGTGTTCATGGCTGTAAAATGTTATAGCTATTCATTGCTGCAGGTGGAAAATATCAATGTTGTCACTGCACCATTTCTTGTGTATTTCTATAATATACACTTTATATATCATCCTGCCTGGCAGTGTTATTGAAAGGGGAGTGCCTGCTGAACACTTGTAATTAGCTGAAGTTTATTGAAGTTGTTGTTTATAAAACTTCTGTTCAGCAACCATTGTTTCCTGACAGTTAGTTGCTTTGAGCTGCACACCGCATAATAGGCACCATTCAGCAATGTTTTCAGTTTAGTTGGGTTATGTATTGTTTGTGCATTTCAGGTCCAAGTGATTGATTTTAGCTGTTTCAGCTTACAATTTAGGTAGTTTCAAGTACAGTCAGTCCTCGTATAACACATGTTTACACTACACGAATTCGATCATACACGATTTATAAATAGGGGAACGATATCTTATATAACACGAACCGAATTCGCTTATGCACGATTCGCCTTTGTGTTTACAAGAAATGACAGTTGAACGCGGAATCACCCCAAATGAATGCAACACAATAGGAATGAAGAGAAGATTCTAAAAATGTATTTATGTGTTTTATATCAGTGAAGGGGAAACACATTTCACCATAATAACGTAAAAACCAACACAATTCCAGCTATCGGTATATTCACAAATGCAATTAGATCGAGTTTACTACCAGTTCATAAGATTCCTCTAGCAGAAACACAACTGGAAATTGTTTTTATTGTTTTATGGTAGTAACCCCTAGAAATGTGCTTTAGTAAAATGTGAGGTGTTAATAGTGTATATCTGCCTTTACGGTGTTGTTTATTCAGTTGCTACACGCGCGCAGCTTTGTTTATGTGTATCAAGTGTGCCTCCTTGTTTTGTAATTGTGCTTTATTCCCTAAAAATGAGTAAAATACTTAAGGTGTGAAAAGGAAGCGTCCTGGTGAAGACACTGCAGATTGAGAGAGAAAAAGAAAAGCAATATCGATAAACAGAGGCGGACTGGGTCAAAAATTCTTACCCGGGAAAATTTTTGTGGCCTCATACTAGCATTTATGGCCAAAATCACACCGGCCTCCAGCCCACCGGGGTTTCCCCGGTAAGGCTTATGGCCAGTCCGCCTCTGTCGATAGAGAAAAAATATGAAATTGTGAAACGCTTTGAGTGAAATGAAAGACCATGTGATATTGCACGTGCTACAGACCTAAATGAGGCAACGCCGAGAATTAGAAAGAATGCAGAGAAAATAAAAACAACTTTCATAGCAGGAACAACTCAAAGTGTAGTTAAAATCCATTAGATTAAGACACAAAGAATTGGAAGAGATGGAACGGCTGTCATCTGTTTGGATAGAAAATCAAACAAAAAACAAGTTTGCTTATGATAGAAGCAAAAGCATTAGCAATATTTTATTACGTAATAGTCGTAATAAAATACTTACGTATTTTATTACGATTATTTATTGTGTTTGGTAATGTTTTGGTTACAATGTGTGTTCAATCTTGGGTGGCCGGCACCTAACCCTATTTTTCCCATAGGGCCTGTTGTTTATATTGCACGAGGGTTTCTAGGAACACAACTATTGTGCTATACAAGGACTGACTGTACTGTTCCTCCCACTCACTCTTTAAGAGCTCAATTGATCAGCTAGTGCTAATAACACAAAGAAGGTGAAAATCAGTTGGACAACATTTTGTTGGAAACTAACTTGAGCATTCTAATAATAATAACAATAATAAAAGAAAAACTGGTTAAGGTGAGCACTAGATTTAGTGTTTTGTGACTGTTGATTTATGTATTGCTCAGAACTACTAGAGAGGTTTTGAGTTATTTGAAAATCGACAGTATCACAAACTGCTCTTTGTAAATAAAGTAAATACAGTGTGCATATACATTTCTTCTGTAAAATTAAGGACCATATGTTCATTTTATTGAACATATGGTCTATTTCCGTTTTATCACATAAATTATGTATTTGAAGTTTTAAATGTTACTTCTACATTTAATATTATTGTATAGAGAAATGGTGCCATAAAATAAGCCAGATATGCTGGTTACCCCAACCAGTTAAAATTATCTACATTATGGATAAATATCCCCTGTTTAAAGCAGATTCATTTAGCCTCTATTTTTACAGCCCCAATTAAGGGGTGCTAAGTTGAGGATACCTGTATATATTATTTCCACAAGTGTTAATTGTAGATATATGCAGTTGTATGGGTTCTTTGAATTTATAAACAACCTATAGCTAGGACATCATATAGCAAGGAGTGTTCTTGCCTGTCATCACCTATGGAGCCAGCACATGGTTTACCTGTACATGGTTTACCGGCCATGGTCAGAAACTGGAACAAATTAGAGGCAATTCAGAGACCAATACATCTCACTATCACCAGAGCATTTTGCTCTGTGAGCACACCCGCACTGCAGATGCTGACTGCTGCTCTCCCACTTTTCTTGAAAATAGCCAAAAGAGGCTTATTCTACGGACTTAAGAAGGGCATATCCGCAGAAATTCTGGGGATAGCCCTTGACACAGCCAGTAACATCAAGGTTGAAAGGAAAAAGATAATCACAAAGTTTCACAAACTATGGAAAACAAGCTGGGAGCAGGAAATCAGAGGTCAGGTTATCAAAAGGTTTCTGCCACAGGTGGCAATGGTTAGCCCAAAGCCACCAAAGTGGTATGCGCCTGGGCTTTTAGCATTAGCATTAGTAGAGGCATATGATGCAAGAAAGAAAGCTTATATAGCATCAGCAAAAAAAAAAAAAAAAAAAAACACAAAACCCTTTGCATTTCTCCCATCCATTCACTCCAAATGTTTGTCTAGTTCTGCCTTCAACTTATTTAAGTTGTTGACCTCCACTACAACAGATGGAAGTTTGTTCCAACTATCAACACCTGTTAAAGGCAAATTTGTGCACATCTGTTCTACAATTGTCTTTGCTCAGATTGAATTTGTCACCCTCAGGTGAGAAATCTGAACAAGAGGAAGAATCCAATCAGCCTTATACATCTCAGTTAGATCACCTTGCAGGTACCTAGTCTCCAGATGCTGCAATGTGCAGAACTTAAGCTTTTCTTAGTAAGAGCAATCCTTTGTCTCACTTGCCAATCTTGTTGCCTTTCTCTGTACTTGTTCCAGCAGCTATACATCCTTCCTAAAATGAGGCTTACAGACCTCATCTGGGATCAGATGAGGCACTCAAGATGTGGCCTGACCATTGCCTTATACAAGGGGACAATCACCTCCTTATCCCTGCTAGCAAAATTCCTGTATATCATTTCAAGACACCATGCACTACTCTTGCAGTGGCCCCAGTTGCCAAGTGATTGTGACTGAGCAATTTCTCTTTGCTTTCACTGTGATTTTCTAAAAGATGAATTATAGTTATCATTTACATTTCTCTCCTTAATATGTCCTTTTATTTAATAGCAGCTTGTTTATCAAAAGTACTGGTAGAGAGCAAGGAAGGAAAGTAACCTTTCTTTATTTTTCATATTTTATTAGACTAACTCCTACTAATTTTGCTTTTTTAGCCCCTGGCAGATGAACTTTTCTGCCAAGGTTACTGAGCAGTGCCTGGTCATACCAGGCACTGCTCAGTAACCTTGGCAGAAAAGTTCATCTGCCAGGGGCTAAAAGGAGCCAAAATGGAACAAAATATGTTTTCATATTTTGTTCTCTTCCATATTTCCATCTCTGGCTCCAAGCTGTCAGCCAGAGACAGAAAATGACCATGATTCATCGCCACCAAAGAGGTTGAAACCAATCCCTCGGCGACAGACTTACCTGCATTCTTAATAATGCACTCACTATCAGAACAGCCTCTCAGTAAGCTATCCCCCTTTCTAATCCAAAAACACCTGGAAAGTATTCCAGGGTCTTCCAAGACGGTTAAGAGATTACAATCAGGAGACTGACTTGTTGAAACTAAACCGCAGGCATTCTGAATAACTGCTAAAAATGACAAATTTTGCTGGTATTCCAGTGAAAGTAACTCAGCATGTAGTTTGCTATTGCAGATTGATCATCATCATCAACAACTAGTGAAGTTTTGCTGAATTCCAGCACCTGATTATAATAACTTAATTCAAGCAGCATGCCATGCACAGTGGACAGAGTTATAGCATAACCAAACAAATAACAAACTTTTCCAGTTGAAACAAGACCCAAAGTTCTGGCACTCGAGCAATCAGACAGTATGGCAGGAAGAAGGGGTACTCACATGGATGAGAATAGGACACACACCCATCTGACTCACCTCCATCTGTTAATGGGCGATGATCCTCCTGTGTACACACTGCTTAGAACATCTAACAGTCAAGCATATTCTGATTGACTGTCCACACTATCAACAACATCGAGCTTCAATACATCAAAATCTGGCTAATCTTCGAGAACCATTGACATTACATCATATCATTGGAGAGGAGGCAAATATTAACAAATGTTTCTGCTTTTTGAAACAAATTGGAGTGTATAATCTTTTATGAATAGGTGTCAGAACTGAAATTAAATTGGACTGGCTTCATTGTTAATTATTTACTAATGTTCCTACAAATAGGCACACTATAGCCATAGCAGCTAATGTGCCAATAAACAACCATACCACACACACTCTTGCAGCATGTCTGACTGCACAATTACCCCCAGTACCTTTACCTTTCTTCTTATCCTGAGTTTAGTACCATCCATTTGGTATGTTTCTCTGGGGTTCCTGCTACTCATGTGCAGTACTTTTCATTTGTCAATGTTGAACTTCAGTTGCCACCTCTCAGCCCGTCGGCTCAACTTTTCTAGATTGTGTTCAGTAGTGTACTATCATTGCTGTCATTAACAACCCTGCCAACCTTCATATTGTCTGCAAACTTAGACATTAACCCTGATATACTTTGTACCTTCATCAATATCATTGATAAATACAGAAAACAACAATGGGTCCAATGCTGAACCCTGGGGACTCTACTAATAACATTAGTCCATGAAGAGCAGATTGATTACCACTCTCTTTCTTCTCCCACCCAACCATCATTTTATCCATTCTGGTAACTTGCCATTAATGCCATTCTGCTCCAATGTGTACAGTAGCCTTCCATGTGCAACAGTATCAAAAGCTTTCCTAAAATCCCAGTATATGATGGGATTTTTCAAATTTTTTTTTTTTTTGCATCCAGTTCCATTTGTGACAACATCATAGTATCCAATCAAATTTGTCAAACAAGACTTCCACTTAACTAATCCATGCTGTGTTTGAACTGTAACTGCAGTCTTGTCTAGATGATCCTGCATTGCTTTAATCAGTGACTATTTTTCCTGAAACAGAAGTGAAACTAACAGGTCTGTAATTACTCGTGTCACCCTTTGTTCCCACTTTGTGAATTGGGGACACATTTGTACATCTCCAGTCCATGGGCAACTCTCCTGAGTTCAAGAAAGCTTTCATAATTATGGTTAAGGGTTTGCTTACTTCTTTTGCTGCCTCCTTTAATATAACTGGATACATCCCATCCACTCCAGGTGCCTTTCTTATGTTTAACTTCAACAATTTCTTCTCCACTTTTCTTTCAGTTATTACAAAATCACTTAGCTCCCTGCCAGAGCTTGATAAGCTTCTGGCCTTCATTTCACTACAGACTTCCTCCTGTGTGAATCTAGATGCAAAATACTCATTCAGTTGGTCAGCTCTCTGAGTAGGATCAACAGTAGAACCACCAACATCAAGTAGACCAATCTGATTTATCCCCTTCCTTCTAGAGTTTGCTGTTTTTCTTTGGATCCTTTGCCCTTCCTTCTAGAGTTTGCTGTTTTTCTTTGCATCCTTTGCCAAAGATTTCTCATAACTGCCTTCACTTCCCTAATCACCTTTGTAACTTGATTACAGATTATCTACCTACCATAGTCTTCTCTGTCAGCTGATAATTTATATGCATCCCATGCATTTTTCTTCTCTGCTGCGAGTCTCACTAGTTCATCTGACCTCCATTTAGGCCTAAACCTTGAATATCATTTCTTAGTTTGTATGAAAAGCGTAGTAGCTTCCAAGATCCTTGAAAGGATCTTGGAAGCTACTACGCTTCCAACATCATCAGTTGGCCCCACAGTATAGAATTTAAAAACTCTCTGAGACCACCATAGTCACCTTTATGAAAGCAAAAATACTTTCCTTTACCCCTTATGACATTACATCTTTTAAGTAAATCCCACATCAGCACACTGTGATCACTGCTACCTAGTGGTTCCTTTATATGCAGATTCTTAATGCATGAAGAATCACTGCTGATAATCAAATAAAGAATATTACTCCCTCTAGGTGCCTCTGAACATTCTGTTGTAGAAAACAATCATCTAATAAATCCATAAAAGCCTTGCTAGTGTGCGAGTGACCAACGAACAAGTTCCAGTCAATATCTGAGAAGTTAACCCCCATTATAAGACAATCTGATTTACTGGCCCACTCTATTTTTCTGTACAATTGTTCATTGCACTCATCAGAGTCATTAGGCCTATAACACACTCCTACTCTCAATTCTGCTTTCCTAGTGCTTATGTCACACTAAACTGACTCAACATTGCACTGTCCATCTAGATCAACTGGATGCACTTCCTTAGATTTTGTTTCTTAACTAACAGCATAAACCCTCTTCCCTTCCTATCGTGCTATCATTTCTCTACACATTGTATTCCCCGAATTCAAATTTTGCATTCCTTATACTAGTGTTCACAATACCGGTCAAAATCTTAATACAGGTATTTTTAATTTATGAAACCCGGATACCGGTATTCCAAAAAAAACATTTTTCGCAATAAATTCTGATGACAATTAGGTGCAATTAAGTAAGGAAAAAAACAAGTAATTACTTGAATTCACATTTTAAATCAAACTTTTATTACAATAATAAATATTCTAGCAAAAATTATTAAACATACTAAAAACCAAAAAAAAAAGCATCCACTCTATCTGTCCGAATAAAGTGAGTTCTTAAGAAACTCAGTAGTATTACTGTTTAAACTATATCTAATTTTGGTACATATTTAATTAGTGGCAGAAAATGTCCTTTTGGATTCTGTGCTGGTTGGTGCTTTGTACTGATCTAGTCATAGACGAGTTGCAGTTTAACCCCCCCCCCCCTTCATTCCCTCGTCTTCAAAAAATGTTATTTCCTTTTTGACATTTTATGGCACCATATCCATATTAATGAAAGAAAGGGACTAACAGTTAAGCTTGGTGAGGAAACCAAATCTAAGTTGTGGGGGGGGGGTATTTATTTATTTATTAATTTTTATTTCCCTGTACCTTAGTATCGCTGTAAGTGGCCATTGTTATGATTTTCGTACAGCAACTCCCTTCAAGCACTAAGCCCTGCATGCTACCTGACTGCATTAAAAAATGAGAATTTCCAGGAGCTGAAGGATATTCCTCTCCCCAACACATGAGTATATATATTATATATTGTATACATATATATATAATATGTGAGCTCTCAGTTTCTCAAGAGCAATGACAAATATAAAACAGAAATCATTTATCATACAAATCTACTTACAATACATAACTGGTGTTCATTTACATCTAATCTATTCATTTTTCTCATTTAATCTTTAATACATGCTATCATTTCCATAAAATTTCTCTTAATTAACAATCTCCACTCTCTCTCTCTCTGTCTCTCTCTCTACAGCTTCAAACATTAAACTAATTCAATCTTAATCACTTCCTCACATTTCTCTTAATCACCAATATCAATTCTCTTCACAACAGCAATCCATAAGTCGCTAACTTAATGCTAAAAATTCCACGTAATCTCTCTCTTAATTTAGCAGTATCAATTTTCTTTACAACTTCAACCTTACTCTAAAATAATCACCCACTTTATCTAAGTACCATTTCCAAAACAACACAGTTTAGAGGACTTACCTTCCTTCTCTTTCACGCTGGGATTCCTTTGTGCAGGTTCCTTCCACGGAGTGTGGTGATCTCTCTCTCTCCTTAGTTGAACTCTGCATCTCTGCTGTATGGCTCTTCCAGTACTATCTTATTTTGGGATTTCGAGAACAGTTCTCTGTTAATACTGAAGGAAATTACCACAGCAGTAGTAGAAGCCAGGGCACTATCTGACTGCTTGTTATTCATCTTCCGGATTAACTTCTAGCACAGGAACATGCCCAGCAGAACCTTACACTATATAGCCGGACACTCTCGGAACTACCACTGGAAGGAAGTCTGCAACTCCTCCGAACAACAACCACAAACCCCTCTTTTGGTGCAAGCACCTTATTTATTTCCTTCTCATTTATTTATTTATTGAATTGATTGCAAGTTAAAATCACCCCTTGTACTACTTTTTTATACACAAGCTTATGTGCAAACCCCAGAAGGGTTTGCATGCATTTACGTATCTTCCCCCCCCCATCTAATTTAAACTTGACCCAATCACGGTATTATTCTTTAAACTCACTCTTCTTCCTTTGGTGAAAAAACAATGTTTTTTCCCACACAACGAAACATTTTCATCTTTTACCTCAAAATCACCTGTTCACAATACCTTTGAACTGCTCCATACTGACACCCTTTCCCAAAATGCACTAAGTGTTGCATTCTCATGTAGTGGTGTAATAGAGTGATTAAACTATTGTTCAGAAGCTTTTAATTTTAACCCTTCCACACCTGCCATACCATTGTTCACCATATTCCTTAATTGTACTACCAGGCCTACTGCCACTAATGGAAATATTTCCATAATGACGTTTCCGTTATTCCTTAAGTGCTTTACTTCCACACGCACTATACTCACTAAGAGAAATATATTTGTAAGATTTTGTCTTACAGTTTCATGATTTTTTCAGGTTTCCGTTGCATTTTACTGTGTATAATAATCCCTCATTTGCAAATTCAGCAGTATTAATGATTTATTGTTGTCGATTTTATAACTTTATGTGAATAAATCATGGATAATTATTTTTTAAATTAGTACTGAAAAACCCATATTTTTGTATCAATACTGGGATTTGAATACCGGAAAAAAATGACTGGGATCCTGGTATTCGGGAACCCGGAATCTCGGTATTGTAAGCTCTACTTATATCTGTGTGACACTACGTCTCTGATATTCCAACAACATCTGCCTTTGATGTGATGACCAGAACCTCAAATTCATCAAATTTATGTACTAAACTCCTGTCATTCTTAACAGAGCCCATATGTTTACTTGTTCCATGATAACAGCAGTTCTGGAAACCCCCAGCAGCTTGCTTTCCAGGCTTCTGCTCATTTCAATAGAAGCAGTGTGAGAATCACTTTCACCTCTGCATGCAGCTACTATTAATCTGTTAGCTTCTGAATCCACCCCCCCCCCTCCCTGTGAGAATGTATTGACAAGACTTGGCTCTCTAATGCCAAAATTAACATTGTTATGGCTGACTGATGACCCAAATTGTACCTGTGGCCATAGTGAGCACTGGGCACGTATTCTTTGGATTCACTATGACATCTCTAAAACCCAGTTAATAGCAGAAATTGACCCTGTCTCCAGAGGACCAGAACATTTATTCATAATAGAAGAGGACAAATATAAAGCTTTCACAAATTTCACACAAAAGATATTCGAAGTGCAAAGAAATATCCAAAGAAAGGCAATTCAAGCCCCCTCACTCCCTCCCCTCCCCAGCATCCAAACACTATCCAATAGCTAAAATGCTCAAGTCTCACACAACAACCAGATGATGACATTCAAAAATTGAATGCCATTATTTGTGGGGACTCAGGAGAAGTCCCCACAGACTGGAGATGTGCAAATGTATCCCCAATTCACAAGGGAGGATTTTTGTAATTACAGACCTGTTAGTTTAACTTCTGTTACGGGGAAAATAATGGAGTCACTGGTTAAAGACGCACTGCAGTATCATCTATATAAGACTGCAGTAATAATTCAGCCACAGCATGGGCTTATTAAGTGAAAGTCTTGTCTGTCAAATTTGATGGGATACTACGATGTGGTTACAAAGGAACTGGATGCAAAAAATAATTTTAATATCATATATTTGTATTTCAGGAAAGCTTTTCATACTGTTGCGCATGGAAGATCAGTGTACAAATTGGAGCATTATGGTATTAAGGGCAAGCTGCAACAATGGATAAAAGGGTGGTTGAGTGGAAGAAGACAGAGAGTGGTAAACAATGGACACTGCTCTTCTGGACTAATATTATTAGTGGAGTCCGCCAGGGTTCGGTGTTGGGCCCACCGTTGTTTTGTATATTTATCAATGATATTGATGAAGGTATATATCAGGCATAATGTCCAAGTATGCAGATGATAGAAAGATTGGCAGGGTTGTTAATGGCAGTGTTCTACTGCAACAGGATCTAGAGAATTTGGGCAGATGGGCTGAGAAGTGACAACTGAAGTTTAACATTGACAAATGCAAAGTACTGCATATGGGTAGAATTAACCGCCAAGGAACGTACCAACTGTGTGGTACTACGATTAGGGTGGTAGAAAATAAAAAAGGCCTGAGAGTAATTGTGCAGTCAGATATGAAGTTTCCTGAGCAGTGCAGACAGACTGCCAGAGCAGGTCATAGGGTCTTGTCAATGATATACAGTGGGGTGCTTCAACTTACGATGACATTGACATCGTAAGCGTCCTATGCAGGAACTGCTCCTGCTGGATAATGTGAGGGGCCACGATCCCAAACTTGTTCAATCGTAGGGTCTTGTCAATGATATACAGTGGGGCTTAGACTTACAATGACATTGACATCCGATATTTTCAGGAACCGATATACCTTCCATACGATATCTTATTTTAAGGACCGATGATATTTGCAGGTACCAATGACTTTCTGATATAGCTGGAACAATACATGGATCGCAATTTTCATCTTTCATCACGTGTATGATTGTTCTTAACAAATTAGTGTCTTTGTTATTGTTCAACAACGTTATTGTTTGGCGTGCGGAACATCACTCGTACGATTGTTTCAGATCTATGGCAAGCTGAAACTTAAGGCTCCATCAACCAGTGGCAGTGCTGTGCGCTTTGAAGACTTTAAAGCCAGCAGAGGCTGGTTCAAGCTCTTCAATAAAAGGGTGAATATCAAAAGTGGTGAAAGGCATGGGGAGGCATCCAGTGCTGATAAAAAAGCAGCTGAAATTGAATTCCAAGAGTATGTTGATCAAGAGGGTTATCTTCCCCAGCAGGTTTTTAACACTGGTGAAACTGGCCTCTTCTGGGAGTGAATGCCCAGAACGTACATCACTGAGGATGAAGCTAGTTTACCTGGGCATAAATGCCCAGGTAAACTAGCCTATGAATCAGGTTCACTCTCCTGTTGGGTGCGAATACCTCTTGAGATTTTAAGCTGAAACCTTTGCTTGTCTGTGTCACTCTAACACTCCCAGAGTATTTAAACAACAAAAGGTCGACAAAGGCATGCTGGGAGTGTTTTAATGCAGTAACAAGAACGGCTGGGTTACAGGATACTGTATGTCCTCAGTGAATGGGAGCTTGGAGTTTTCTGTCCTTCAATCAAGAGAAAAATAAGCTTCCTATGTAGGAACTGCTCCTGCTGGATAATGCAAGGAGCTATGATCCCAAACTTGTTCAATCTCTTGAGTCAATTTTATTTTGATCAATTCAAATTTTTGCCACCCAACATCACTTTGCTTGACTTTGGACAGTTTCTTTGCCAAGAAACTGTCCAAAGTCAAGCAAAAGACTGAAAAGACACCTGATGCTTGATATAATCCTATCACCACTACACCACCACCACCACCATTGATTTCATCAGCTCTGCACTTCAAATCTAAAGTAAATGGTAATTTATTGTTTGTTTTTTATTTTAAGATGATTTAACTATTTATTAAATAATCTTTATAAAACACTCATTTTTAATGTAAAAATGAAGTATAACATCTAAGAAATCCATATTTTATGTGTTGTTGAGGAACGAATTACAGGAAATCAATGTATTATTGGTTTCAGCTTACAATATTTTCAACATGCAGTGGGTTTTGTGGAACGAATTACCATCGGATGTTGGGGCCCCCACTGTACAAGAATTTTGCTAGTAGGGAAAAGGAGGTGATTATCCCTTTGTATAAGGCAATGGTCAGGCCATGCCTTGAGTACTGCATACAGGTCTGGAGGCCTCATTTTAGGAAGGATGTAGAGTTGCTTAAGCGAGTACAGAGAAGGGCAACAAGATTGGTGATGGGAACAAATGGGTCCTCTTACCAAGAAAGGCTTAAGTTCTGCAAATTGCAGCATCTGGAGACTAGCATCTGCGAGGTGATCTGATTGAGGGGTATAAGGCTTTAAATTGGTAGAGCAGGCTTAATTCTGAGGAAATTCTTCCGCTTGCTCAGATTATGTACCTGAGGGGGCATAAATTCAAATTGAGGAAAGACAGTTGTAGAATAGATGTTCAGAAATTTACCTTTGGCTACCTGGTAGTTGATTGCTGGAACAAACTTCCATCTGTCATTGTGGAAGTTGCCAAGAAAGGCTTAAGTTCTGCAAATTGCAGCATCTGGAGACTAGCACCTGCGAGGTGATCTGATTGAGGGGTATAAGGCTTTAAATTGTTAGAGCAGGCTTAATTCTGAGGAAATTCTTCCGCTTGCTCAGATTATGTACCTGAGGGGGCATAAATTCAAATTGAGGAAAGACAGTTGTAGAATAGATGTGCAGAAATTTGCCTTTGGCTACCTGGTAGTTGATTGCTGGAACAAACTTCCATCTGTCATTGTGGAAGTTGGAGAGATTATGCAAGGCTCGTGGGGTAGAATTTTTTTCAGCGTGGTCTGTGCTTGCTAAGAGGAGAGACTGCTTCTACAGGGATGGGATACACTTAAAATAGAAAGGGTGCAAGAATATTTGCTGAGGCTATCGCGGTAGTGTTAGGTGGGTGGAAAAACTGCTAGCTTGGGGGGGGATTCACAGACAAAGATTAACAGTAGCTGCGGGCTGAGGTGAAAGTGATTCTTGCACTGCTTCTATTGTAATGAGCAACAGTCTAGAGAGCAAGTTGCTGGGGGAATTCAAGAGCTGCTGGGAGTCATCATGGAACAAGTAAATACATGGACTGTGTTAGGGTAACTAAGAGTAAGAACCAGTGCATGTACACCATTGCTAGAAGTACAGTAAATAAATTTGATGAACTTGAAATGCTGATCAAGGCATAAAAGGCAGATATTGTTGGGATATCAGAGACATGGTGTCACACAGATATACAGGGTCCAGTCACATGACCATACCTAGTATCCAGAATATGCACCTTTCGCAGCATGCACCAGAGCCAGCTGCCGTGGGAGGGACACAATAATTTTGTGGAAGGCTACTACTGGTATCTGTGACCGTGCAGACTGCAGTGCACCCCGGAGTTCCTGTAGGTTGCTTGGTGGAAGATCCATCCGTCTGATGTGTCAGTCGAGGTGGTCCCATAGATTTTCATTTGAGTTAAGATCCAGGGAATTCGGTGGCCAAGGGAGTAGCTTGAATTCTTCGTTGTGCTCCTCAAACCACTCACAGACAATTCTGGTGACATGGCATGGCGCATTATCTTGCTGATAGATACCATCTCCCCAGGGAACACTGTCCAAATGTACGGGTGTACTTGATCGGCGACGATTGATAGGTGTTCAGGGTGCCCTTCAGAGGTATTAGTGGACCCAAGCCATGCCATGAAAACATTCCCCACACCATAACACCCTATTTTTTAATTTTTATTTATTTTTTTTATTTTATTTAATTTATTTATTTTTTTTTAGGTCCTTGCCACTGAAATCTCAGGACCTGCCAGAGTGAAAACTTAAAATTACTTCGTACCTGGTTTGCCTCCACGAGGCATAGTGTAGACAACGTTGGACTCCAGCAGGGGTCTAGCGGCTAAATGGCCAGAAGATACACAACACTACACTTACAAAATCCATACACTTTTAAATCTCTGGCCTTCCCAGTGAACTGGTACACCTACAATGAAAGCAACGCGGAGATGGGGGTAAACCCTGGTGCTGTTAGACACGAACACACTATACCATAACAGCCCCCCACCAGCCTGCCTTCTACCAATAATCGTGTCTGTTTCTCGGAGGTTTCGCACCTAATACGCCACCGTCCATCCACTCTGGAGTAGAAACCAAAACATCTCATCAGAGAATGCCACCCATTGCCACTTGGCCAGGATCCAGTGTCAGTATTGCTGTGCAAACTGACACGTTTGCGATGAATGGCTGTCAGTATGGATTCTGTTACCAAACATCTGCTCCGGAGCCCAATGCACACGAGGATTCGCTGCACTGTCATGTTGGAGACTTTACTGGTGGCCCCACGGTTTATTTGGATGGCCAGTTCAGCAACAGTAGTGTGCCGATTGGTCCTGACCAACCGTTTCAGCCGACATTCACTTCTGGGATCAATGGTGCATCGGGCTTGTTCGTCCAGTCTTACACTTTTACCACTGCAGCCCATGAGCATTTCACAAAGTCTGCTGTTTTGTAATTGGCACCCTTGGCCCGATAGCCGATGATAACGCCTTTTTCCAGGTCTGATAGGTCCCATGCTTTGCCCATGACAGAGGCTGTTACTGTATTCACAGAAGCCGAACATCAAGCATTATATGCTTGCAGTGTATGAACTTGTCACATGCACTGTATGATTCGCTAGGTGTGTGTGTGTGTGATGTGTGCATTGTGCAGTGGTCATAATATTGTGACTGGACTCTGTAAGCAGTCAAAATTGGAATTTGGGGAGTACAATCTGTACAGAAAGGGGAAACAGTGCAGGAAAGGAGGAGCGGTTATGTTGTTAGTTAAGAAATACATAAAATCTAAGGAAGTGCATGCAGTTAATGGGTGGAGAGTGCAATGTTGGCTCTGTTTGGTGTGACATAAAAACTGGAAGGGGAAAATGAGAGTAGGAGTGCATTATAGGCCTAATGACGCTGATGAGTACAACAAACAGTTCTGCAGAGAAATAGAGTGGGACAATAAATCAGAATGTCTTGTAATGGGGGATTTTAACTTTCCAGATATTGACTGGAACTTGTCGATTGGGTCACTCGCACGCTAGCAAGACTTTTGTGGATTTATTGGAGGATTATTTTCTACAGCAGCATGGTCGAGGGGTAACCAGATGAAGTAATACTCTTGATCTGATTATCAGCAGTGATCATTCATATATTAAGAATTTGCAGATAACTAGGTGACAGTGATCACCCTGTACTGATGTGGGATTTACTTAAAGATAAAACTACCATCAAGGGTAAAGAAAAGGGTTTTTGCTTTCGTAAAGGTGACTACAGTGATCTCAGACAGTTTTTAAATTCTGTACAGTGGGACCAACTGATGATGTTACCAAAAACAAATTCTACCTGAAAAGCATTCAAGGAATGATTCCCACTTAGAATTTTTTCCCATTTCTACTAGGCTTTTCATACCAACTAAAGAATATATTCAAGGTTCAGGCCTAAATAGTTGTCAGATGAATTAAAGAGACTCATTGCAGAGAAGAAAAATGCATGGGATACACATATAAATTATCACGCAACACAGAAGCTTACGGCAAATATAAGCTAGTCTGTAATCAAGTCATAAAGGAGGTTAGGCAGGCAAAACCAGATACGAGAAATCTTTGGCAAAGGATGCAAAGAAAAACAGCAAAGAATTCTTTACTAATGTAAATTCTAGAAGGAAGGGGATGAATCACTTAACATAGATGGTTCGACTATTGATGATCCTACTCGAGTAGCTGATAAACTGAATGAGTATTTTGCATCTACATTCGCCCATGAGGAGTTATTCAAGGAGGGAGATACCAGAAATTTATCAAACTAACAAGGAGCTAAGTGATTTTGTAATAACTGAGAGCAAAGTGGAGGAGAAATTGTTGAAGTTAAACATAGGCACCTGGGATGGATGGGATATATATCCAGTTATATTAAAGGAGGCAGCAAAGGAAGTAAGCAAACCCTTAGCCATAATTATGAGAGTTTCCTTGGACTCAGGGGAGGTCCCCATGGACTGGAGATGTGTAAATGTATCCCCAATTCACAAAGGGGATCCAAAGGGTGGCACAAATAATTATAGACCTGTTAGTTTAACTTCTGTTCTGGAGAAAATAATGGAGTCACTGGTTAAAGAGGTAATACAGGATCACCTAGACAAGACTGCAGTAATAGTTCAGACACAGCTTGGGTTTGTTTATGGGAAGTCTTGTCTGACCAATTTGATTGGATACTACGATGTGGTCACATAGGAACTGGATGCAAAAAAATAATTTTAATATCATATACTTGGATTTCAGGAAAGCTTTTGATACTGTTGCACATGGAAGACTTGTACAAATTGTAACAGTATGGCATTAAGGGCAAGTTGCTGCAGTGGATAAAGGGATGGTTAAGTAAGAGTCGGTAGAGAGTGGTAATAAATGCACACTGCTCTATGTGGACTAATGCACGTAGGGTCCTCTAGGATTCAGCGCTGGGCCATTGTTGTTTTGTGTGTGTATCAATGATATCGATGAAGGTAAATCAGGCTTAATGGTCACGTTTGCAGATGATACAATGGTTGGCAGGGTTGTTAATGACAGTAAAGACAGTATGCTACTGCAACAGGATCTAGAAAAGTTAGACAGATGGGCTGAGAAGTGGTAACTGAAATGTAACATTGACAAATGCAAAGTACTGCATATGAGTAGCAGTAACCCAAGAGAAACGTACCAACTGTGTAGTACTACACTCAGGGAGTTGGAGAATGAAAAGGTTCTGGGGGTAATTTTGGAGTCAGATGTGAAGTTCTCTGAACAGTGCAGACAGGCTGCCAGATCAGGTCATGGAGTTTTTTCAATGATACATAGGAATTTTGCTAGCAGAGACAAGGTGATTATCCCCTTGTAAAAGGCAGTGGTCAGGCCACACCTTGAGTACTGCATACAGATCTGGAGGCCTCATTTTAAGAAGGATGTAGAACTGCTGGAATGAATACAGAGAAGGGCAATGAGGTTGGTGAGGGGAACAAAGGGGTGTACTTACGAAGAAAGGCTTAAGTTCTGGAAGTTGCAACATCTGGAGACTAGGCATCTGCAAGGTGATCTGATTGAGGTGTATAAGGGCTTGAATGGTTTGAGCAGACTCGATGCTGATGGGATAATTCCTCTTGCTGAGATTAAGAACCTGAGGGGACATAGATTCAAATTGAGGAAAGACAGTTGTAGAATAGATATGTGGAAGTTTGCCTTAACCAGCAGGTAGTTGATTGCTGGAACAGATTTCCATCTGTTGTTGGGGAAGTTGATAGCTTAAATAAATTTACCGCTGAAATAGAGAAACATTTGTAATGACTGGATGGGCGAAATGGGAAGGTTTTGTTTTTTTTTTTTTTGGCTGTTTCTGTATAAGCTTGCTTTCTTGCATCATATGCCCCAACTAATGCTAATGCTAAAGTTAATAGCTTAAATAAATTCAAGGAGGAACTGAAGAAACTTTTAGAAGGAATGGATGTGTGAAATTGCTTTTTTTTGGCTGATGCTACATATGCTCATATGCTTTCTTTCTTGCATCACATGCCTGTACTACTACTAGTTTCCATAGGCTTTCCGCTGACAGTGTCAGTTATGCAGCTACACTCCGATGCCCAACACCTTATATGTCTGCATCCAAAAGTATTGGTGTATGCTGTTTTTCTGCTTAACCTCCTTAAGTGCCCTTTTAAAATTACCCCTTCTTTCAACTTATAGCCCTGTACTTCCCACTTTTAAGAACTCAAAGGTCTCCACTTCATTGGCTGTCAATTGTGTATTTTGAAAACTACCTTCCGATCATACTTTTCAGACCTACCCATACCATGTTTCCCTTTATTTATCAAGTGCCATGGCAACAAACATATTTTCTCTAAAAGTAATACTTTTGTAACACTGATGTACAGGAACACCTCGCACAGCTCTGATTTCGCTATAGCGCGGTTTACAAATGGAAAAAAAAAATTAACTGCATTACTCACCAGTACATTTGATATGTATGTATGTATTATAATGTCAGCATGTAGGCCAATGCGGATTCAAGGCCACGCTGACTGTTGCAACTCTCATTATATACGGACTCTGCTAGTAAACACTCTAGATTCCAAGCGGTGAGGTTGTTGACTGTGTAAGCTGTACTGATATTTTTTGCTGTGTATTTTTATTAAAGATTATTTTTTAAAAACGTTACACCTTTATATGCAAATACAAGTGGAAAGAAGAAATGTAATGGTGCTGAGTGTTCTTCTAAATATAAATGGTTGACACTAGATGATAAACTAGAAATTATAAAGCAATATGAAAATGGGTGCATCATATGCTAAGATAGCATGGGACAAGAATATGAACGAATCATCGGTATGAACACTTCTAAAGAATAAAGACAAAATAAAAGAACACGGAATGGCAACAGCATCTTATATGTCAAAAATGATTGTTAAAAATCGTAGCTCTGAAATAGATAATATGGAATGTCTGTTATGGATTGAAGACTGTAACCAAAAAAGAATTCCATTAAGTCAGATGACGATTCAAGCTAAAGCAAGCAGTCTCTATTCACTACTAACAAAAGAAAATGGCAAGGAAGAGGAAAGTTTTTGTGCAAGCCGAGGTTGGTTTTACAGGTTTAAAAATCCCAAATGCCATTGAAAACATATGTGAATCATGGCTTGAAGTAACTACGAACAACATGAGAGCTGTTTGGAAAAATCTTTTACTGAATTTCACCAATGTTATTTGTACCAGTTTCGAATCTCAAATCAAAACAGTTTCTGAAAACATTGTGCAGCTTAGGAAAGATCATCTTGGATTTGAAACCTTGGATTGTGACAGTGTGCGTCAATGCATTGACTCTCATTCCAATGACTTCGCTGATGAAACACTTGTGGAAATGGAGCAGCAATGCTTATATGAAGAGGAAGAAAATGTTATATCCACGAAAGAATTCACAATTGATGAATTGTCAACATTGATTGCTAAAGTAGATGAAGTTTGTGAATTGATATAAGGTATAAGGTATGTTCGTGTCAGACGGCGCCTGGGATTTCTCCCATCTCCGCGTATGTTCGCTGTATCAAGGACAGTACACTGTCAAGCCAGAGACTTGAAAGTGTGTGGGCCATGTCTGTGCAGTGTGATCTGTTGTGCCCATTGTTTGTCCGGCTTATTGGCCGCCAGGCCCCTGGTGGGGCCTGACGTTGCCCATACCTTGCCACGTGGAGGCTAACCGGGTGTCCAGAATCATGATGAGTTGCTCCGGCAGGTCCTGCCACCTAGTTTCCTGGGATTTCAGTGGCTAGAACCTAAAAAAAAAAAAAAAAAAAAAATAATAATAATAATAATAAAAGTAAAAAAAAAAAAATATATATATATATATATATATATATATATATATATATATATGTATATATATATATATATATATATATATATATATATATATATACATACGCGTTTGACGTTAATTCTTAAGGAGATTGCTGTTAGGAAATCGCTGGTTGGGGTTGAACGCTAGAAAGATGTGTTAAAAGTCCTAATAGGTCGGGCAGAATTTTGTTGTTATTAAATTTAGACGTGTGGGCTATACGTTAGATGAAAGATAAAAGTGGGAGGGAGGGAGGGAAGGCTGAAGACTGGGGGGGTAGAATTAGAAGTAAGGGGTCGATAGAGGAGATGACCCCTGCTAGACAGTATGGCATGCCCATGCCACACCAGAGGGGAGTTTGGATGGCGGGTGGGGGAGACGAAGAAGAGTTATCTCCCCC
Source organism: Mastigoproctus giganteus (assembly GCF_048544385.1). Classification (NCBI taxonomy): domain Eukaryota; kingdom Metazoa; phylum Arthropoda; class Arachnida; order Uropygi; family Thelyphonidae; genus Mastigoproctus; species Mastigoproctus giganteus. The sequence continues at coordinate 130,519,325 of NC_143576.1, read as the reverse complement.
TGCCATGGATAAGATATACAGTTAGAGTGGGGGAAAAGACTCAAGACTGGGGCGGAAAGGCAGAAGCATGGGGACGATAGAGAAGGCGACCTCAGGTGGTCAGTGAGGCAGGCGCATGCCTCACCAGGTAAAGAGATGGGTTGGCAGGGGAGGGAGGAAACAGAGCATGTCTCCTCTCCCTCCTGCTGGGGATAGGGAATTTAAGATGAATAGGGTACCCCATTCAGCTCGCCATATAGCATTTGGCAGCAGAGCTGCTAGTGGTTCTAGTCCGTTTCCAGGAGCGATCGGACTGAAGCATGATCGTTCATGGGGTGGTTCTCGTCCGTTCTGCAATCTTTACCGTCAAAAGGTCCGGGTTTGCTTGTCGGCGTTTGTGGGGTCTTTCTTGTGACATTTCCCATCCATGTGGTGTTTGCGTCAATGTTGTTTATAGAGTCATTTCTCATTTATTCAACTTTAGGTCCACTTCAGGGTTTAGTGCCTTGATGATCGGAGGCCATTGGGTTCAGGCATCTTCCGCGGGATGAATTCCTTCGAGGTTTGTTCATTTCCTTATTGTGTCAGTGGTTGATTGCGGTTCGCTGCGATAAGAGCTCTCCATCTTGTGAACAGGGCCAGTGCATAGCTGGAGAAAGCCTGATATTCTTCCCTGGTGTCCAAGATGTGGTGCTCCTGGCCGTATGGTAGATACTGTATTTTGGTGACGAATGCACTGCGAGGTTGTCATACAGCTGGCAATCATGCATGAGGTGCTGCCAGCTCTCCAGCCCCCCGCAGGTGCAGGTGGGATCTTCTTGTATTCCGAGTAGGGATAGCTTTGCATTCAGAGTTCCATGTCCTGTCAGTAGGTATGTGACTTGTAGGCCCGGGGAAAACCAGGGTGAGAAGTTCGGAAAAACCTGGCCAATGTTGGGCAGAAACTTTCTGGTGATTTCGCCTTTTTGCGAGGTGGCCCATCTGTCCTGCCACACCTGCAGCAGGTGAGCATGCAGCTTTTTCTTTTCCATAGTCTTGCTATTGATGATGTCGGTGGTGAATCCTAAACATGTCTGTGGGATACCCTTGTCTAGATGGTGCGCGAGGCCCCGTTGAATGATCTCTAAGTCCAGTGGAAGGACACCAGCAAGGACTTGCAGGGCATGCGTGCTCACTGTGCTGCAAGCTCGAGTAATGGTCAGAAGGATTTATCGGTGAATCGAGTCAATGATTCGTTTATTGACAACAGTTGTAGCTTTTTGATACCATGCGCCAGATGCATACGTGACTATTGGGGTGAAGATGGTTTTATAGAAAAAACGTAGCACCCGTCTGTCTAGGCCCCAGTCTCTGCGAGTGACTCTGGCAACCAATGCAGTGTAACGTCTGACTTTTGTACACAAATATTTCAGGTGGTCCTGAAATGATAGATTCGGATCTAGAATCATGCCTAGGTACTTTAGCTGCTTTGAGAATTTAATTGTTTTCTGGTCGATCTTGATTTGTGGAGGCCGCTTGAGGTTGAGGCACCCCTTGAGCAGAATGGAGTTTGTCTTTGCAGGGGATATTCTAAGTTGATTTTTCTTTGCCCATTCCTGAAGGGTGGACAGAGCCCGGTTTGCCAGTGTCTCCAGTTGTGTCCTTGAGTCCGCTGTCACTGTCAGTAAGAGGTCATCAGCAAAGGCCTGCGATTTTACCTCATCAAGGTCTATAGCTAGGAAGGAGTCCATTACTATGTTCCACAGTAGTGGTCCAAGGACAGCCGCGGACCCTGTGGACAGCCGCGAAATGTATTCTCGGAGAGGGTCCCATAGGGAGCAACAATCCTGATGGATCTGTTTGTGAGGTGGCTCTTGATGACCCTGTAGAGGTTGCCTGGGATCCCAGCAATCCAAAGCCTTGCCAAGATGCTTGGCCACCAAAGTGCATCGAAGGCCCCAGCAAAGTCCACGGCAATCACGAGGAAATACTTCTTGGTGCATCTTGTTACTTGTTCTTGTAGGTGTATTAAGGCATCCACGGCTGAGCGACCCCGCCGGAAGCCAAACTGGTTGAGTGAGGCCAGGCCAGCCCTGTCATAATATTGCTCTATTCGTCTGTAGAGAAGGCGTTCAAGTAGTTTACTTGCAACTGTGAGAAGTGCGATCGGTCTGTACGATTCTGGGAGGTGTGGTGGTTTGGTCGGATTTTTCAGGATTAGTTTGATGTTTGCTTTCTTCCACGAAGTCGGGAAGGTGCCACAGTGAAGACAGAGGTTGAAGAGGTTGAGCAACAGGTTCGGGGAACACTCTACTGTCTTTTTGATGATTTCGGTCTCCAAGAGGTCTGGTCCAGGGCATTTATTTCCCCTAATGAGGGTGGCAGCACTCTTGAGCTCCTTCACAGTGAAGTGAAGTTCTGTCGTTGCTGTTTGATAGCTTTCATTTTCTAAGCAGAGTTGGATCTGCTCTGTTGTCTCCGGTTGTATAGCCGGGTGGAAGACTGTGTCCAGGATATTGGAAATGGTCTGCTCCCAGGTTGTGGACATGCCTCCTTGGGTCAATGTAGTGGCGGCAATAACTTCCCCTCGGGGGGAGTTTATTCATGGTCAGTTTGTAGACGATTCCCCAGGGGTACTCGTTTCCCATAGTGGAGACCATGCGCTCCCAAGATTGCTGTTTACAGCTTCTGATTTGGGCTGTGTAAGTGTTCCTTGCTTCTTTGTAGCGTTGTCGGAGTACTTCAACCTCTGCCATCGGCCAGGAACGCCTGGCCTGCTGAAAGGCCTTTCTTCTGGTTTGTGTTTCTTTCCGGAGTCGTTGCAGTTCTAGGTTCCACCAGGGCACAGCCCCAGGGGTTGGATTTTTCTTTTTAATAGCAATGTCGCTTGTGTGCGTTATGATCTCTGTTACCTTGCTTTGGAGGTGATCTGGGTCTTCGAGGCGCTCAAGCTAGCTCTGTCTCTGTTGTATGCTGGTTTTTAAGGTACTTTGGAAGAGTTCCCAGTTTGCTTTGGATATGGAGTATCTGTGAGTGGTTTGTCTAGCTGTCGGTGCCCTAGTCAGTGATCTGTTGAGTTGGAATGTAATGGCTCAATGATCAGATGTTGTCCAGGCCTCTTGGACGGACCAGTCGGTAGTATTATTAGCGATGTTCCTGGAAGCCAAGGAGACATCTATGGTGGCCTCCCACAGTGTATTACTAAATGTGGGCAGATTGTTTGGTTGGTTTAACACTGTCAACGTTGAATTTGCAAGAAACTCTTCCAATATAGTTCCGTTTCTGGTGCCATGTCTGTCTGGCGTGTGACTATGCCACATTGGTGACCGGCAGTTCACGTCTGCGCCTATTATAATTTTTGCGTTGGGAAGGGTGTCAGCAGCCAGTTGGAGGTATCTTGTGGCGAAAGTTATGTCTTCGCCCGGTCGACAGTAGAGGGCAATAACATAAAATGCCCCAGAGCTGTGGTGAGGTGGGCACATGCAGCCCAGGCTGTGCAAAGCTGTGTGATTTTGGTCACCGTTATATCCAGATTTCTGACCGCGACTGCGACCCAGGGGGTGTCGTCCTCGAATTGTACTATCTTGTAGGTCAAGGGGTATCCCCTGACTATCTTCATGTGTGAGTATGGCTCTTGTATTATCATGACGTCTATATACGGATCTGATCCGCTACTGCTCTGGCCCTCTGTGCGTTGATCTGCAGAAATTTTACCTCTGTAGTATTGTATCCTCTAAGGCGCGTCCCCATAATCCAGCCTGGATTGGAACAAGCTCTTAATCTTCAGGTAGGTGGGGCACTTGTTATCCCTGATTAAGTGGGTGCAGTCCAGCTTCATACTCTTGCAGTTGGTGCAGATTGGGTCAGTACTCTTGTTTGGGCAATCCTTGCAAGTGTGGCCTTTTGCTGAGCAGTGGCCGCATGTGGGGTCAGTCTGGGTGCAGGTGTGCGTTGTATGCCCATATTTGCAGCACCTGAAGCATTTGGGTACAGCCACATGTTCATGGAAGCGGTGGCTGCCCCAATTTACATATACTCTGTTCTGGGTGTTTAATACTTTCCATGCTGCAGGCACAAGTTCAATTATCCAGTTTCGTTGAGTGCCATTCTTGGACTTGGTTGAATATTTTGGTGTCAGCAGTTCGTCCCTTCTGTGTTCTGGGAGAGCGGACATCGGGTTTCTTTGATAGATTTCCTCTGTTAGTTGGTCCGGGGTCAGGTCTTTATCCAGGTCATAAATAACTATTGAGGGCCCTTTTCTTTTAGGGGTAGTCGCTGTGAGCCCCAGCTCAGTGATTTTGGTATTAGTGATAATTTTTTGTGCTTCTTCCCTTGTTTCTGTCTCTATCAGTACTCCGACATTTCTAGTTTTCCTGACTGACTTTATTCTGGTTGTCTTGAATTCTTCTTTTAGGCTGGTCGTGATTTGCATCTTTAATTGTTCGCTTGTTTGATTTTCCTCAATGGTTGTTGGTCGGAGTACCACCAGGTGTGGTTGTTTTGGCAAGGTCTTTTTTGTTGTAGCAGATACACTGCTTTTTATTGCTGATTCACCGGCTGACGTCCTCAGCGCTTGTGCATAAGATGGGGCATGCTGTTGAATTTTGTTTGCCCCACCATCTAGGTATGCCTCCACCAGTTTCACAGCAGTTATTTCATATTTTATGTTTGTCTGGTAGAGAATTGTCTCCAACTTTGTCCAGAGGGAAACAATCTGTCCCCTAACTCCAGTGGTTATCCGGTTGTTAGTCTTTCATCAGATCCTCAAGGACGGTATGCAGAATTTGAGTTTTTTCCAACAATGTGCCCTGTGGCCAGGAGGGGTCCAAGGGTGCAGAGGCCTCTGGTTGTTTTTCCTCCACAGTCAAATCAATTTGTGGGAGGGAATTCTTCCAGGTTTCCTTTAGCTGAGCACTCTGGCTTCGTGTTTCTCTGTCAGGTTTGGGCGTGTCCAGCTTCTTCCACTTCTTTTTCGTGGCTGGTACAGTCCTCATCTCATCGGTCGCTTCCTGCATGCTGGTGTTCTTGAACTCCATCGTGCTTCATGGAATGGAAACTAATCCACCACTTTAAAACTATGCAGTGCCCCCAGAATTGGATAATGGTGCCAAGATAATTTTTTGCAGCAGGATGAAATCTGAGGGATGAAAATCTGCGGGATGAACGGCAGTTGCTGAGTTGCTTTGCTGCTGGGATGCAGTGTTTAGTTCAGAGTCTCGGAGTTTTACGAGTGTGGGGAGGAAGTCTTAACCCCTAGATAGAAGAATACTGGATGATGAGCTTGGTTTATTGTTCGTCCTGGGGAGCCATTGGGAGCACGGCACTGCGCATATAATGACGGCAGACCCAAACATTGAACGAGGTATGAAAGTAAGGCAGGCGTTGCAAAATGACATTCGATGTTATAAAGAGATGTGTGCTGATAAAAAGAAGAAAAAAAACTGTGCAAACTAAGCTGATCAGTTATTTTTCAAAATAAAAATACAGTTGATACTTCACTTATATTCTTTTGGTATGTACATACTGCAATAAAAATCATTTGTACTTACTAGTATTTTTCATTTTTATCATTTTAGTTTCTTTTTTTGCAAGAACATCTTGTGCATCAATTTATAGTAAACAAACACCTATATATTTTTGCAACTCGACCCATATAATCAAATTGTCAGAACGCATTACATTAAAATATATACTAATAATACCTCGATCGGTGCGGTTTCACATAGCACGGTATTTTTTTGGCACAAATTAACCGCGCTATGTGAAGTATTCCTGTATTACTTTTACAGAAAATACACTACACACTTTAAATAAAAACTGTTCCTATGGAGAAGTACACTCAGTGATCACTGAATTATGACCACCCCATCCATGATGGTTGTTGTTGTTATTTGGTTTTTAGGAGCATTAGCAACTAAGGCCATATTGCTCTGGGGATATGCTGTGGTCATTCCCTGACCTTTCCGCATCCTCCGTATTTGGTGGTCATGGGCTCGAACCCCGGTCTAATCAAGAAGCGTGTGCTACGCACTTCCGCTCATGCCCACCTGGCTATGGAGGCACCACATCCATGATGGACTGTGCCATATAGTTTTCGGTATAAAAAGCCGAACAGCTTTGTGGTAATTTGCATTTGGCCCTGCATCAGAGTTAGAAAGTACCAGCAATGGAATGTAGTAAAGATATTATGGAGTTTCAAAAGGGGCAGATTGTGGGATCTCACACATTCGATGTTTCTATATTGGAAACAGCACATCTTGTCAGTTGCTCATGGTCCCTCTGTGGTTAAGGTGTATAAGAATGGTGTTAGATAGGTCAAACTACCTCCTGCCAACAACTGTAAAGGATTATACAAGTTGGATGTTTGTGGTTAGTGGAGGGTATGCAGGGCATTGTATGGACTCAACAGCAGGTCACTGTATAGTTAACATTGCAATACAATATATGGGAAATGCAAGAACAATATCCCAAAGGACGATGTGCCCAACACTCAGACATATGGGATTCCACAACAGACAACCCAAGAGACACCATCTCCTCACCACTGATCGTCATCAACATGAATGCAGTTGTGTCAACAATATGCTGGTTGGACACTGAAGGGCTGGAAACAATTGTGCTGGTCTGGTGAGTCCAAATACCTGATGCAACTTGCTGACGGATGCCTTCGTGTGTGGCACAAGCAACGTAAGTCAATGAACCAATTGTGCTCTCTATACTACGCGGAGATGGGGGAAACCCCCTGGTGCCATTTGAGCCAAAAACACTTTACACTTTATCCAGGCAGGTGATGGCGGTTGCTTAATATGAGGTATGTTTTGCTAGTAAGAACTAGGATTCGTGATGTATATGGACCAGTGTTTCACTGGTGAAGTCTACCCCAGCTCTTAGGAGACCTTGTGTGTCCTGCCATGGTGCATTTTATTTTGGACAGAAACATGATTGTCCAAGATGGTAATGCAGTGTCAGTGGGCTCAGACTGAGCACAAGCGGTTTGAGGAACACAGTGAAAATGTCACCCATCTTGATTGGCCTTTAAATTAGCCTGCCTCAATCCAATTGAACAGTTGTGTGGACATGCATCTGTCATCTATTTTGACACTGTGGGAAGCTTTGCGGGTTGTATAGCTGCAGAACCCTATGGACATCTTTAGACATCTAGTGGAGTCAATACCTAGACAAATAGTGACTGTTATCAGTGTGAACAATGGCCCAACACTGTATTAGGTTGGTGGTTATAATTCAGTAATCACTGAATGTCCTGTTTATTTAAAATTTCTATTTTAATTTTGATCCTATTTATTTAAAATGCATGCATTTTAAATAAACAGCAGTATGCTTCTTCATATTCTGTACCCTATTTGTATAATTATCTTTTTATCATTCTCTCATAGTAAGAAGCTTTTACAATTATTAGCCTGGCAGTGGAGAATGGAATTGAGAAATATTCATTAAAAACTGTATGTGATTCCTAATGGATGAAATCTTTAAAAAATTTAAATATTTCTGTTGTATTTTGTGTTGTTTTATAAGAAGATTGTGCCTTAAAATAGCCACATGCTAATCAGCGACTCCAGCTATAGTTACTTTTGTTATTATGTATGGAACAAAGTTTGTTTCCATTTAGCGTATACAGAACTTTGCATTCTGTTTACACAACATTGAATATGACTGTAAGCTGGTAACAGTCAGAAGCAGAGCTTTTTTTGGGACAGTACGCAACGGCACCTTTTGTGACGTGTGACATTTGGAAGCAGTGCACTCCGAAATTTGTAATATTCCGTAAATTTTTTTCACATGTTTACCTACTATTCAAATAAGCTTAAAATTATTTAACTAAATTTGCATTTTTCACTATGTTAAGATATTTTTTTGTATAAAAGTGTATAACCATTTTTATAATTCTAAATTACTCAGTCAGACCTCTGTTTAACAAAGTCCTTTTATAGTGAATCATTTTAAATTCCCCTTGGAAGTTACATTTAAAATAGTTTCCGTTGAGCGAAGAAAATTTTCATATGGCGAACGGATTAGGAGAGGATTAACTCGGTATGCACTGTTCACATTTCTGGCCTTCAGGCAATTTAGGCAATTAGTGCTGCTGTGTGAATTAAGAGAGCTGAAGTGATTACCATTCTGCAACTTAGTGGTACCTGGTAAAACCTATCTGACCACCTGCCCCCACATACGAAGAAGTCTCGCTGGTCAGCAGTCAGCAGATCAAGGGGTATTCCCAATGGACTTTGGTCCATCTTCTACTGCAGTGGTGTCCAAACTTTTCCCGTACAGGTGCCATATTAAAAAAAAATTCATAGTTAGATTTCTTTAGTGTGTTTACATTTTCCATATCTTGTTGCATGTAAAAGTAAAATTGAAAATATTTGAAACTTTTATTAAGTACAATACACAATTACATTTACTGAACAAAACATTTAATGAGAAAATTTTTTTGATAATTAACAAAATTTAAAATGCTGTTTTAGTTCACTTTCCGGGCGGGCTGTAGATTGGACACCACTGTGAATCAACTGTAAGCGTTCGAGAATTAGGAGAGATTTACTTTTACTCCGACAAATAATCATCTGTTGTTTCGCGGAAGTGCGTTATCCATGTTTTACCGGAAATTCTCCGTCTCTGTTTACATGGTCACAGTACCTGAATATCCGAATGGCACTGACATTTTGGACAGTTAATACCGATGACGACAGAAGGAAAACAAGGACAACGAAGGTATTAAACCTTCTAAACATGAATTGTTGGCATTTGGTGAAAATGAAGTTAGAAAATTGTCAATTGGGTTACAGTTAAATGAAAGAGATACAATTTGTGGATTTCGCGAATACCTAATTGAAAAGATGGTTTCGGAAGAATTGAAGCATTTGATGGATGCTCTGCATACGATACCAATTTCATCGAGTGGATGTGAACGAGGATTTTCACAAATGAATCTGATCGCCAGCCCAACCAGAACTTCGTTGATCACAAAAACTGTTTCTTAAAATTGTAGGCCCGCCGCTGACCCGCTTCGACCCAGCAAAATATGTCGATTCGTGGCTGCTTCGGAAACTTCATTCAGCAAGAGACACACAAAGAGGAATAAAAGAAGTCGACACAGGGTGTCGGATGAGAACTTAATAAAAATTTGGAATATTCTACAAAAACTTTATTATGAAATTATTTTTACTTATTATTTTTAGCGTCCGTAGTCTAACGAAGGACCCTTATAATGTCACTCGGTTGTCCGTCTGTCACTGCATTGTATCTCTGGAACCACTCAACCTATTGACTTGAAGTTTTGCATGGGTTTGTACATGATGTGAGCCAACATAATACCATATTGATCGTTGTTGACAAAAATTTATTTGAGAAATGGGGGGTAAATGTGGGGGGGGGGCAAAATTTTTCGACAACCTATAGCTTATTATACACCGTTGGAAAGAGTTCAACGAGTAGGTTTAAAATATTTTTTAAATTAAAAATGGCAGCGCCAGACAGGTAAATATGAGTAATTTTTGTGTCCCCCCCCCTCTATTTCCGTCGATAATGGAGCTAAAAATTGAAAAATCACATTAGCTATGCATTATTCGATGCTTATAGAGGGAAAACTATTCAGATTGAAATCTATTGTTTACTTTTTGTGTTAAAATTAAAAAAACAATTTTTTATTGCACTTCGATAGCGCGCTTCTTTGCACTAAGTAACTCTCCTTTTGGTGACAAAAAGGTTGCTAAATAGTTAATTAATAATTCTATAAAGGTCATTTATAAATTTTGCAATGAGAAGTATTTTTAATAATTTTCAAAGCTGGAGTTTTCTCGACAAGGAGGTACTCAGAGAGCCAGTGTTTAAGGGGCCGGTGGTGGGGAGGCACCTGCGCAGTCTTGCACAGCGCCCCACCCCCCCAAGACTTTAATTGCTTCTCCTACCCTTATCATTCACAACAACTGGAAAGACTTAAATAGACAACATTTTCATTAGTTCCTCAGTTTTAGGCCAAGCCGGGGTACTAGAAACTTTTTTTCAGTTATCGTAATGCTCTCTATTTGAGATACTACACTAATGACCATTCGTGACTACGGACCCTTCATCCTGAGTGCCCGGCACTCAGTAGTTGACTGATTTATTTACTTATTTTACTTTTTTTTTTAAGAGTACTTTTCATATCCTTTTAATTATCAATTTTTCCTGATAACAAAGAATGAGTACCGGCACCTATTTTTTTACAAAAAAAGCACTGGTCAGAAGTAATAAAAAGTTAGTCAAAAGTAAAAAAATTACAGTTATATTTGTTTTATTATTATTTCAATGGATTCCACATATTGTGATCACTTTGGGACACAGCTTAATTGATAACAATAACTGATGAAACAAGAATGCAACTGTTCAGTGCTGTTTATTGGTGCAGTACAGAAATGTGCATATAAAAAGGTAGAAATGAACGGAAAGAAAACACAAAAATCAATCAATATAAATTGTTAATTTGAATATGTATTATTTCTTTGAAAAAGTCACCAGTAAAATTGAAACTATCATAATGACCTTGGAAATCCAGACAAACCATTAAAAACAAAAAAGCAGAAAATATTAAAATCAAGAATTAGAAAAAGGTTAATGCTCTACTGTACTTTCCTTAATGGAGTAGACACCAACAACCATATGAACTGTATGATTTCAGGGCCGCTGCAAGTGGGTAGGTGAGGTAAGCATTGCTTACAGGCAGCAGTTCAAGAGGGCACCGAAATTTTTTTCGATATTGTTTTCTGATTGGTTAACACTTATCAGTATTCAACATTTAGGGCGACAAATTTTATTTTGCTTACTGGTGGCACATAGGAATGCAGTGCTACTCGGGTGCCTCCGTAGCCAGGTGGGCAGAAGCAGCAGTGCATAGCACATGCTTCTTGATTAGACCGGTGTTCGAGCCCATGATCCACCAAATACGGAGGATGCGGAAAGGTCAGAGCAATATGGTCTTAGTTGCTAATGCTCCTAAAAACCAAATAACAATAACATCCAGCAGTGCTACTGTTATGAATCAACAGTGGTAACTAGATGCACAATATGTTGTAGTACAAGAACAAATCATAATGTTACGTAATCATTTCTGCTGCTCACATATGAAGTGCAATAAGGCAAAAAAGTGACAAGATAAACCGACAAAGAACGTTGTCTTTTTTTTTTTTTTTTTATAAAATCCAGTCAAGAGACTTGGTAAAAGGTAACATTACACGAATAATAAATTACTGTGATCACAATAAGTGGAGTGCACTGTATTTCTATTTAAGTTCAGCCTAGGGACTTCTAGTTATCCAGATAAGTCATAAATGAAATAACAACTTCTTTATAAAGAAGTTTTTATTTCATTAATGATTATTATTTCTATGAAATACTGAAGTGAGGGTTCCATCCATTGATGTAAATCTACGTTTTGTTTTTATTTGTATAGACGTTGCAGTTGGAAAAATTTATGCTTTATGCTCATGGGTCTGATTTATGCCATGATCTGGAGTTGAGACATGCAATGGCTAACTGTTTTGAAGCATTAATGGGTATGTTTAGTAATCATTTTCTTACTTTTATGTAATTTGAATGACTGATCTTATGACAAACATACATTTCACTTCAATGTATACGAAATCATTCATTTCAATAATTACCATCATGAATTAGATGATGGTAATTATTGAATAACTTCTATAACTAGCAACCAAGAACTTAATGAAAGGCAGTTATACTACACAGTAAATTTGGAATTAATGTGCAAAATAAAGTTGTAATATGGGAAGATTGACTTATTAGATGGTCTTTTTACTGGTTGTTGTTTTCATACCATTCAGGCGCCTCCGTAGCCAGGTGGGAAGGAGCAGCAGTACATAGCACATGCTTCTTGATTAGACCAGGGTTCGAGCCCATCACCACCAAATACGGATGATGCGGAAAGGTCAGGGAATGACCACCGCATATTCACGGGGCAATATGGCCTTAGTTGCTAATGCTCCTAAAAACCATTTAACAACAACAACATCATACCATTCAAAAAACTCGGTGATCATCATCTTGCATAAATCTGGCATTCCCTTCATTTGTGGCCTGCCCTGAATTATGCTGGTAGTCTGGAAATCACTGCCTATAGTATATATTGGAAGAAAGGAAGTCATTTGGGGCGGGGGGATGTATTTCTCATATCCAAATTATTTTGTATGGTACAGGCTTTATCTTGCTCTCTTCTTTCCTTGTGATATATTACTGTTTTTATTTTGGGGTGCTGTAAATGAAAGGTATGCCAGAATGCAAAGTGATATCATCAACAAAACTATGGATAGGATTTCAGGTCAATAAAGAAGGTCATTAATATACACTGAGTGGACAGAAATCATGGGATACCTACATAGTAACGGGTAGGCTCACCTTTCGTCTGGATAAGGGCAGTCACATGGCAAGGCATTGAATCCATTAGTTCATGAAAACGTTCCACGGGTATTTCCATCCATGCTTGCTGCACGCTGTCCATAATTCTGTCGCCTTCCTGGGGGCAGGATCCAAAACTCGAACAGACCTTTCCACAGCATCCCAAAGATGCTCCACAGAGTTCATGTCTGGTGAACGAGGAGGGCACATTGTCCTGCTGGAAGAGTCCATTGCCCTGTGGGTGCACGATGTCCACAACAGGATGCAAATGGTCTGCAAGGATGGACACATAACCTGGACCTTTCAGAGATGTGTCTAGACATACTAGAGGTCCCAACATGTGTGAGTTGAGCACACCCCAGACCATTACCGACTATCCACCTGCCTGAACGGTTCCTTGTTGATATGATGCGTACATAGCTTCGTACGGTTTCCTTCAAATACGCACCTTCCCATCTGCTCGAAATAAGTGAACACAAGATTCATTGGTCTCCAATCATCCAAGGTGCAGTGTCGATGTTCTTTCGCCCAGTTGAGGTATAGAGTCCCTTGTCATGGTGTTATCAGTGGGACTGGTGGGTCAGCAGCTTCCATAGCCTGTGATGGCTAATGATCGCCCAATGGTCTTGGTGGAGATGTTTCTGGCTGCTCCCTTGTTGAAGTTGGTGATTTGTGCCACTGACGCTCTCCGGTTGGCTAAAACAATGCGAGACAGACATTGACGGCCATTTTCATCCACCACCTTTCTCCGTCAACGATGAGATGTTATTCCGGAAATGGCATATTCCCAATACTCTTGATACTGTTGAACGGTTATAGTGCAATTTCTGTACCACCTCTGCGATAGAGTGACCCATGCATCAGGCACCCACTGTCATCCAACTTTAAAAGTTGATTAACTCACGACGTTTATCCATTGAATTACTGTCTAGGTGAATGCAGTGTACCTATATACCTACAAATCTGTGGGTTAATCCACTAGCAAGAGAGAGGATGACAGCATTGTGTTGCCCAGGAACCAGATATCCCACGAATTCTGTCCTTTCAGTGTACTACTGGTAAAAAGTGGCAGAAAGAACCAAAATTTCGGGAATACCTGCATTAGTGAAGAAGTTAGAAGATAGAAAGAGGCCCATCTCCCGCCAAGTGCAGTGAGCCATCAGAAAGAAAACTGGATACCCAATTCAAAAAACAATTGGCCAACTATATGATAGAGAAACTTATTAGGAAGAGTTTTATGCCAAGCACAATCAAAAGCCTTTGAAATGTCAAGAGCAACTGCTTGAGTTTCACCAAACTTTTCCATTGAATTTGTCCAGTGGATCGACACTGACGGAATCCATACTTATTGCAATTGTTGATCAGATGAAAGTTTCTAGATAGTTTAAGATTTGGTGGTTAATAGATTTCTCCATTACTTTAGAGAGAGTAGAAGTAATTGCAATGGGACAGTTATTGGATGCGAGGGATTTCTCACCCTTTTTAGGAACTGGCTGGATATGTGCAAATTTCCAAGCAGAAGGGAAAATACCTGTGGAATAAGATAATGAAAAAAAGGTGACACAGAACAGGAGTAAGTTCAGGAGCACAGGTTTTGAGAACAAGTGGAGAAATACCATCGAGACCTGGAGCTTTCTTAGCATCAAGATTGATCAAAATTCTTCTTAAGACCTTTTGATGAAAAACCGCGGAGACATTGAATGGATTGTACTAAGGTAAGGTGTAAGGTGTATTTAGTGTCAGACGGCACCAGGGGTTTCCCCCATCTCCGCGTAGTTTTCATTGTGGGTGTACCAGTTCACTGGAAATGCCAGAGATTTAAAAGTGTATGGATATTGTATATGTGTAGTGCCGTGTACCGTTGTTCATCTGGTCGTTTAGCCGCTGGACCCCTGCTGAGGCCCAACGTTGCCCCACCTTTGCCCCGTGGAGGCAGACCAGGAACCCAGTAGACTTAAGTTACTCTGGCAGGTCCTGCCACCTAATTTCCTGAGATTTCAGTGGCTAGGACCTAAAAAAAAAAAAAAAAAAAAAAAAAAAAAATAATAAAATAAATAAATAAATAAATAAAATAAAATAATAAAAAAAAAAAAAATAAATAAATAAAAAAAAATAAAAAATAAATAAATAAATAAATAAAATAAAATAAAAATAAAAAATAAAATAAATAAAGAAATAAAATAATAATAAAAGGATAAATAAATAAAATGATAAGAAAAAAAAAAAAAATGTATTTATATTGCATGCATATATGCATGTATACAAGCACATATATGCACACACAACGTGCATACATGTGCCAACGTTAATCGTGGGGTTGACGTCACTTGAGTTGGGTGCATATATGTGTACATACAAGTACATATATACACACATGCACATATGTACACACAACGTGCATACACATACCAACGTCAATCGTGGGGTTGACGTCGCTTGAGTTGGGCCAGAACGTGGGTGAAGATATTTTGGATGTATTTAAATTTAGGTGTGTGGGACTTCGCTAGCGTGAAGATAGAGAGGGGGGGAAGGCTGAAGACTGGGGGGAGAAAGACAGAAATATGGAGCCAATAGGGAAGACAGCCCCAAGTTTAGTGTGGCATGCCCATGCCCCACCAGAGTGGAAATGAGGGGGGGCGACGAGAGAATCGTCTCCCCAGGGGAGTAGGGTTTAAAGGTGAAGGGGGCTAGGGTGCCCTCTTCAGGCTGCCGTGAGGCTTTGGGAGCTAAGCTGCAGTTTGTTGTTTGTTGTCTCTATTCTTGTCCACTTGATTCAGATTGGGACACTCATGAGGCAATCCCTGTCCCCCTTTTTTTTTTTTTTTTTTTTTTCTCCTCCGTTGATTCTCTTTTCTTCTTCTTTTTTTCCTTCTTTTCTTTATTCCTTTCTTTTCCATTCATTTTCTTTTCTTCCACAGTTTTCTTTTCCAGGAATTGTCTCTGTCTTATGCGATTTATGTTACTGTACTATCAGTCTCGATGTATGGCAATTAACACCCTTCTCCTTGTGAAGAGGTCCTGTGCATACTGGGAGAACGCTCGGTACTCCTCTTCCGTGTCAATGAAGTGATGTTCAAGTCCTTTGGGGAGGTAATGGATTTTCGTGATGAGGGTGCATCTGAGGTCTTCGTATTGTGGGCAGTCGTAAAGCAGGTGGTCCCAGCTTTCGACCTCCCCGCACGTGCAATTTGGTTCATCGACGAGGCAGAAGCTGAACAGTTTCTGGTTGAAGGGTCCATGTCCTGTGAGTAACGAGGTCAGGTGCAAGCCCGGGAAGAACCAACCCGGTTGCCTTGGGTATATTTTGTTCAGTTCTGGAAAGAATTTACGAGTGATCTCGCCCTTTGTCGTCTCTGTCCATCTTTGCTGCCACTCCTGAAGGAGGTAGGTCTGTAGTCGGGCTCTTTCCGTTTTTTGACTGCTTGCTGGGTTGATTGTGAAGTCCTGATGATTTGCGGCCACTCCCTTTGAGTGCAAGTAGAGCAGTCCTGCTTTCACAGCTTCTAAATCCAGGGGTAGCGCGCCAGCAAGCACCTGCAGTGCAGGTGTGCTTACCGTGCGGCAAGCTCGTGTGGTTGTCAATAGGATGGTCCTATGTGTCATATCCAGGATTTTCTTGTTGGTTACCAGTGATGTTTTGGTGTACCATACTGCAGCTGCGTAGATTATTGCTGGGATGAAGGTTGACTTATAATATAGCAATAGGGTTCGTTTTTTCAGTCCCCAATCCTTCCTCGTAATCCTAGCCACTAGGGCTGAGTATCTTCTTATTTTCATTCTTATGTGTTTCAGGTGAGGTATGAAGGATAGGTTATTATCTAAGATAACTCCTAAGTACTTCATTTGCTTGGTGAGTTTGATGGTCAGGCCATTTATTTTTATTTGGGGCGGACGCTGTACCTGAAGAGTTCCTTTCAGCAAGATGGATATGGTTTTCGTCGGTGCAATTTTTAGCTGGTTTTTTGTGGCCCAGTATTGTAATTTCTGCATTGCCTCATTGCCGATGTTTTCCAGTTGGACTCTGGAATCTGCCTCAATAGTAACAATGAGATCGTCCGCAAAGGCCTGGGCCTCAGCCAGCCCCAAGTCCTGGCACAGGAAATCGTCCAAGACCATGTTCCAAATGAGAGGACCCAAGACAGACCCCTGCGGACATCCCCTATGTATGTTTCTTGTGATTTTTTGATAATTTGTATTTATTTCCACTCTTCTGCCTGAAAGGTAGTCTTCCATTGCTTTGTATAAGTTGATTGGTACTGCAGCTTCTCTCAGTCTGTTCAGGACGCTCGGCCACCAAAGTGAGTCGAACGCCCCGGCAAAATCGACTGAAATGACCAATAGATATTTTTTCCTGCACTCTTGTGCTTTCCTAAGCAGATCTCCAAGGGCATCCACCGTAGAGGATCCTGGCTTAAAGCCAAACTGATTTTTAGCTGCCAGGCCTGCCCTTTCGTAGTGGTTCTGTATCCGCATGTGGAGTAGCCTCTCGTACAATTTACTGACTACTGAGAGCAGAGCGATGGGTCTGTATGATGATGGATGTTCTGGGTTCTTAGTAGGATTTTTCAGAATTAGCTTGGTGTTTGCAGTTTTCCATGCTGCAGGGAATTTCCCTGTTTCCAAACATCTGTTGTAGAGGGTGAGTAGGATTTGCGGAGCAATTTCTACTATTTTTTTCAGTATCTCCGGTTCGATCATATCAAGTCCCGGGCATTTGCGGTTTTTGATCCTGGTAGCAGCCGCGCCGAGTTCCTCATGGGTGAAGGGGGGCTCGAGCGCAGGGGTGATATATTTTTCATTTTCTTCGCAAATCTTATGTTGTTCTTGCAGAGTTAGGGTGGCGGGTTCCTTGAAAATTGTGTCGAGTATATTACCCATTGATTGCTCCCAAGTGGTTGTATAGTCTCCTTGCGAGGTCCTGGTGGTGCTGATCACCTCCCCCCTGGGCAGTTTGTTTGTAGTCACCTTGTAAACTACACCCCAGGGGTCAGTTCTTCCTGTCGTGGATACTAGACGCTCCCAGGAACGCTTCTTGCTTTTCTGTATCGCGTCCGTATACTGATTTCTGACTTCTCGATAGCGCTGTCTTAAAGCCTCCACTTCATGTGCAGGCCAAGTCCTACGGGCTCTCTGGAAATCTTTCCTAGCTTTTTGCATCTGGCGTCGAAGCACGGCTATTTCTGGGGTCCACCAAGGAACAGCACCAGGTTTTGGGTTTTTTCTTTTGATTGTTCGATCGCTAATGGTTTGTATTAGGTCTGTAGTCCCCCTCAGAAGGTCATCCGGGTCATTTTGTGGGTTTATACTGGCTGGGTTGCTTTCTATGGCTGTGATGAGCAGGTTTTTGAATGACATCCAGTCTGCTTTGGCAACTGCATATCTGTTTTTCTGTTGGTTTGTTCGTGTTACTGTTGTCAGTTGTCTGATTATTTTAAAGGTGATTGCTCGGTGGTCTGAGGTAGTCCATGCCTCCTCCACCTTCCAGTCAGTCACAAATCCCTCCAAGTTCCTAGTAGCTAGGGATACATCGATCGTAGCCTCCCAGAGGGTGTTGCAAAAGGTTGGCAAGTGGTGAGGTTGATTTAGCACTGTCAGTTGTGATCCTGCCAAGTAATCCTCAAGGAGTTGACCATTTTGGGTTCCACGCCTGCCAGGGGTAGTACTGTGCCATGTCGGGGATCGACAGTTCACGTCAGCTCCTATGATGATTTTTTGGTTTGGTAGGATGTCCTGCAGGCATTGAAGATATTCGATTGCAAAATCTATCTGTTGTCCTGGTCTACAATAGAGTGCCACAACGTACAGGTTCCCTAAAGCTGTATTTAGCTGGGCACAGGCGGCCCACTCCGTGCAGAACTGCGTGATTTTAGTCACTGTGATATTGCTGTTCCTTACCAGGACAGCAGCCCATGGGGTGTCTTCAACTGTGTGTATCACTTTGTAGGTGAGCGGGTAGCCTACAACCCGTTTCCCATGCGAGTATGGCTCCTGTAATATGATGACATCGACGTTTTCCTCTTCAGCTTTAACTCGGATCTGGTCGGCTACTGCTCTAGCCCTCTGCGCATTTATTTGAATTATTTTTAGTATATTTGTGTTGTAAGCTTTAATTTTCGTCCCCATAGTTAATCCTACTTTGGTATAAACTCTTGGCTCGTTGGTATGTGGGACACATGGGGTCTCTCAGTGAATGCTTGTACTCTAGCTTTAAGTTTTTACAGTTTACGCAGGTAGGTCCCACACCTTTGTGGGGACAGGCATTATATTCATGGCCTTTTTCTGAGCAGTGGCCGCATGTTGGGGTGGTTTGTGCACACGTATGCGTGGTGTGACCGAACTTGCAGCAGCGGTAGCACTTCGGAACGACCACACGTTCGTGATATCGGTAGCAGCCCCATTCTATAAACACCCTTGTTTGGTTCTTCAGGGTTTGCCAGGCTTCCGGGGTTAGTTCTACTACCCAGTTTTTGTTTATTCCATCCCTCGCTTTAATGGAGTATTTGGGCATTGCTATCTCTTGTGGATTTTTGTTAGGGATTTTACCCTGTAGGTTTCTATGGTAGAGTTCGTACGCTAATTGGTTCGGTGTGATGTCTTTATCTACGTCGTATATTATTATGGCTGGCCCTTTTCTTTTGGGTGGTTCAGCTGTTAGACCCAAAGTGGCTATTTTCGGGTTTTGTATTATTCCTAGCATCTCTTTCTTTGTCTCGGTTTCTATTACCAGTCCTATGCTCCTCATCTTGCGTATTCCTCTGATTTGGGTTTGTTTGAGGTCTTCCTTCATGGTGCTTATTAGTTTTGCCTTAATTTCTTCACTTGTTGTTATTTCCTCGGCATTTTTGGGCCTTAGTATTACCAGGTTTGGCGTTGGGAGGAGTGTCTTTTTCTTTGGCTGTTCGTTTCTTGGCATCTGTGTCACAGTTGGTGGATTACTCAGTGCACTTGCATAGGTAGGTATGCGCTGTTGCATTTGCTGTGTGACCCTACATTCCTGGTAGGCCTCCAGTTTGGCTGCATTTCTTTCTGCCTCACTGCGAACCTTGTGGAAGACCGTCTCCAGCTTGGTCCATATTCCTACAATATCAGCCCTAAGGGCAGCTGAGATTCTACTTGCGGAGTCTTTCAGTTTGTTTTCAAGCTCCACCCGGAGGGCCAAAACCTGGTCCAGTACCGTTCCATCCGGCAATCTGGGGTCTATGGTAGGCTGGGGCTGCTTACTTAATTCTTCGCTGTTCTCTGGTTGGGGGTCCTCATTGTTTTGCTGGTCTTTCGATTCACTTTGCGATCTTGTCTCCATTCCCGTACTCGGGGCGACATATTTCTTGTATTTCTTTTTTGAAGTTTGTTGTGGCTGTGCTCCATCACCGTGGTCATTCTTCTCTATAATTTGCAAATCATCATTTTGCTCTAGGATAGGTTGTTGCCTTCTTCGTTGGTGTTCATCTTCTGGCTGAAGTTCAGTCAATTTGTGACTATGGCTAATCATTTTGTCTCAGGTACGGTTTATCGAGACTAATCCGGATTATCGAGGTAGGATCCACACACTCAAGAACCGGCTAGGAATGTTTACAAATGTTGCCGATCATAAGTCCGTGGCACAATTTCGGGCCTAGCAGTGGTCAATCTAAACTTTTGATTCCCCACCAATGATTGGGGGGGGGGGTTTCACCCAAGTATAGTGGGAAAGTTAATGCTGTGAAAAGCAGGTGGTCGCTGCTTTTTGTGGCGATGACGAAGCTACTGCCGAAGGCTGTAGATGGCAACCAGGAGCTCTCGCTAATAGAGGCTTAAGCATTTACACACATGGGGGTCACCCTCCCCACTCAATAATGCAGATCACTGTAGTCACACCCTCCAGTTCAAGAACAATGGGTGAAGCAGAATGTGTGTCGTCGCAGGCCGTCCCAGTGTAGCACGGCGCAGTAAAAAATAGTTCTCTACACTAAGTACATGTTCGAAGCACACGATTTTACAAAATTCGGCGGTTTACGGTACAGTTTGGTGGAGCGGTCTTTCAGCTCAGTTTTAAACACAGTTTGGGCAACTCCCCAGTCAAGTGTAAACTACCAACGTGGCTTCTGCTTTACATCAGTGCCTCTCTATGGCCCTTCTGCCAGCCACATGGTGACCATTGTAGTCTGACAACAAAGGACACAGATAGAAACGCTGGTAATTTACTAAATTCCCAATAGATATTAAAACTAATCTCACCTACGGAATCCTCCAGATAAGCTCTTTCAGGTGGAACACTTTTTTAGACTGATTTAACATTTTAAACACTTCATTTCCACACAAATTCAGGAGCGCGAAATAACGTGTCCGGTCGTAACGGCCGGCCAAGGTCACCGCCGCCGAATGGATTGTACTGTGAATTGTAGGAGTTGGTTTGCCCAGATCATTAATACAAGAATTACAAGAAAAGTAGAATGCTAGCAGATCAGCTTTATCTTTAGCTAAAGTGGCAATAGAAACATATGGTTTTGACAGAGGTGGGAATAGAGATGGGCAAAAGTTGTGACTAATAGTTCTGGCAAGAATCCAGGATGCTCGACTACCATTTGGACAAGAAGCAAGTTTTATACTTAGCCTGTTCAAAATCTCATTTGTACTGATTAATAGCTGCTTTACAATTGTCGCAAGCTCTGATGTAGGCAGAAATGAACCTGGAGATTCGGATACAAGCCAATTACGATATACAACATTCTTCTCTTGAACAGCCTTACCACATTTATTGGAAAACCAAGGTTTAGATATATGACAGATATTAAGGTGGAGTGTGGAATGAAGGATTCCATTCCTACAAAAATAATTTCACTGACACAATCTGAGCAAACGTTGACATCAGAAGATTTGAAACATTAATCTGACTAAGGAAAAGAAAAGAAATCTCACACATTATCCCATTTTGCATTCTTGTAATGCCAAACAACAAGAGGAAGGCTCCATTGAAGAAGACATTATCACCAAGTTGTAATCTGAGTGCCTAGAGGACCACTCACCTCAACTGTGTACTTAAAAGGGTTGTTTGTGAGAAACTTTCAAGTGTATTGGCTCTGTGGTTAGGATTATCTGTTATGTGAACAATCAGTGCACGGTCATTAGTAATTGCAAAAGCCACAGCATCTCGACTGGCTGGGTCTATGTGACTAGAAAAACAGAAGCCAGCTGGGATTGTGAACATTACAATCATCAAGGAAAATTTCCTCGCTCTCAGAAAGTTGGAATGGAGAAAGTCAAGTTTCAAAGAGAGGACACGAAAGAGTTCTAAGAGATTAGTGGAGTTGGGAGAAGATAGAAGTAAGAAATGAATTTGTAGAGATTTTAAGCCAGAGAAGATTGAAAAGAGGAGATTCCAAATTGCTAAAGTCTGACAGGGAATATCAGAGTGAACGTATGCACTTGTACCACTTTCAAGCGAAAGGAATTATACAGTGAATAATTTGGACAACTGATGAGCAGTGGTTGAATTGACTGCTAGTTGCGATTCTATCAGAAAAATACACGGGATTTTGCTGACTGTAGGAGGAAATGGACATTATTGATTGGAACTGAGAGTGTGTATATTTGTGAAATGAATGAATGAGGAAGTGTTTGCATAATAATTTGGACATTTATGGAGTCCCCTATTGTTCTGGATTTGTGGAAGTATGATACTAACTACATGCAAGAACTTGTACCACGTGGAAGAAATGTTTAGGCTAGAGCCACACTTTCTGCCAAGAACTTAATCATTTCATAGTTTTCTTTAATCATCTGAACAATACCTGTTTTAAACTAATTGTATTACGTTTCTCCCAGCATTAGGAGCTAAACTTCCTGCAATTTTGCATGAGTGAATTTTTTTGTTTATTTTTAATATGATGTTTTTTTAACCTTAATGCTTTTCTGATTTTGTAAATCCCTCTGGTTTCTGTTATGGGATCTCTGTAATTATAATTTTTACAGTTATTAAAGAATAATAATATTATTATTGAGATTAGTAAATTAATGTAATATGCATGTCTAAATATTAAAGGTAACATTTTTAAAAGCCTTGAACGTGATTTTAAAGAATAATTTTTGTAGCTTAATATTCATAATCAACCATCTGATTTTCTTTGAAATAAATAACTTGTATGAAGATTCTCAGATCCCTGATGTGTTCATACAAAACAAGAGTTTAAAAAAAAAAAAAAAATCTTAATAGATTAGGATTGCTTTTACATTTCATATTCATTTAAATTCTTTCTTAATTTTTTAGGAGCTTTGTTTTTAGATCATGGTATTCAAGTTGCAGATCGAGTATTTTCAGAAACCTTGTTCAGTGATGCAACTTTACTTGATGTTTGGATGAACTACCCACCCCATCCTTTGCAGGTATTTGGAGTACCACTTTTGGAGATCTTAAAGTGTACTTTTTTTTTTTTTTTTGTTTATTATATTTTTTTCAAATGTGTTATTTCTTAGAGAGTAATGTGAAACTCATATACTATACAATAGTGCTCTAAAAGTGATTGCTCCACTTGTCATCTGTGAGTTCACTAATCCAGTTTGGTAACATAATCTGGACAGAGCTGGTCCAAAACTAGGATATAACAACCACTTTTTTCACTTTCTTATTCCAAAGGTGTTTTTCCTTCTGCTTGGAAGTTTGCTCATATCCAGCCAGTTCCTAAAACGGGTGACAAATCCCTACCATCCAATTATCGGCCCATTGCAAATACTTCTACTCTTTCTAAATTAATGGAGAAATCAATTAACCGCCAACTCTTAAACTACCTAGAAGATGACTCTCATCAACTGGTGCAATACAACCACTTTGCTTATTGGAGGCTTGAAGTGGTGGAACCCATGTTTAGTCTCCAGAGCTAGGTTCCAGTCAACACTTCCCATCTCTTCCATCATGCACTATGACTGATGACTTTTCAGGTTATGATGGACATCATGCAAAGATCCAATCTTCCTTACATTTCGAGGGTGCAGCTCTAAAACAGTGTTCGCAGGCTGGCCGCTAGTTACTACACCGTACCGAACCTATTGGTAACTTTCTAGGAGGCTTCCAAATCAGCTAGAGTATAATCTTGCTACCTCTTCTCTCCCAGATAGTGACTGGAGGGAGTCCGAGTGGTGTGTATGCGGGGGGGCATTGTCGAGGCCACATTATGTCTAGGATCTGGGTATATTCTTACCATGTGTACGCCATATACAAAAATTTCATTACTTCATACAGCAGTGGCCGAAAAGGCTAGCTGGGTGGGTAAAGTGCCTGCCTGGCAACCCAAAGGTCGCGGGTTCGAATCCCGCCTGGGGCTTGGATCAAAGTACTGCAAAAACCTTGGGAGGTGCATTATGGCCACAGAGGCCGATATGCCAACAACTACCAAAAAAAAAAAAAAAACTTCATACAGCATGTCCCACCCACTTTTTCTTACTATTGAATACACCATGAATTGTCAAACTAATAGAGTAAGCTTATCTGCAGAAAGATCTAAACCTCCCAAACGCTTCCTAATTCATTTTACAAATATACGTGGTTTCAATTCTAATCTCAACGATGTCCATTTCCACTTGCAGTCTGTCAAACCCCGTGTACTTTTTCTGACAGAATCTCAGTTATCAGTTGATTCAACTACTGCTCATCTCAGTTGCCCAAATTACTTGCTGTATGATTCCTTTCGCCTCAAAGGTGGTACTTGTGCATTTGTCCTTTCCGATATTCCCAGTCAGAGACTTGGTAATTTGGAATCTCCTCTTTTCGATCTTCTCTGGCTTAAAATTTCTCTATCTCATTGTGTCAAATTCATCTGTTGTCTCTACCATTCTCCCAACTCCATTAATCACTTGGAGTTCTTTGACTTCCTCTCTTTGCAACTTGACTTTCTCCAGTCCAACTTTCCTAACAGTGAGGTAATTTTCCTTGGTGATTTTAATGTTCACAAATCCAGCTGGCTTCCGTTTTCTAGTCATACCTACCCTGTTGGTCGAGATGCTGAGGCTTTTGCAATTACTAATGACCTTGCACAGATTGTTCATTTACCTACAAGAATACCGGACAATCCTAACCATACAGCCAACATGCTTGATGTTTTTCTCACAAACAACCCTTCTAAGTACACAGTCAAAGTGAGAGGTCCTTTAGGCACCTCAGATCACAACTTGGTGATTGTCTCTTCTCCAATGGAGCTTTTATCTCATGGCTATTCCCAACCTCGTATTATTTGGCATTACAAGAATGCAAAATGGGATGACCTGCAGGATTTCTTTTCCTTAGTCGGATTACTGTTTCAAAACTTCTGATGTCAATGTTTGCTCAGATCGTGCCAGTGAAATTATTCTTGCAAGAATGGAATCCTTTATCCCACAGTCCACTTTAAAATCTTATCCTTTATCTAAACCTTGGTTTTCCAATAAATGTGCTAAGGCTGTTCAGGAGAAGAATGTTGCATATCATAATTGGCTTATTTCTAATTCTTCAGTTTCATTTTCTGCCTACACTAAAACTTGCAACAATTGCAAAAAGCAGTTATTAATCAGTCCAAACTAGAGTTTGAACAGGCTAAGAGTAGAAAACTTGCATCTTGCCCTAATGGTAACCGAGCATTCTGGTCTCTTGCCAAAGCCATTGGCCGCAACTTTTGCCCATCTCTGCTCCCACCTCTGTCCAAACCAGATGGTTCTGTTGTTACTTCAGCCAAGGAAAAAGCTGACCTGCTAGCATCCCATTTTTCTTCCAACTCATATATTAATGATCTTGGTAAAACACCTCCTACCATTCCCAACACACTCCATTCAATGCCTCCTGTGATCTGCTATAAAAAGAATGTCAGTAGGATTTTGACGAATCTGGATGCTAAGAAAGCTCCAGGTCCCGGTGGTATTTCTCCACTTGTTCTCAAAACCTGTGCTCCTGAACTTACTCCTGTTTGCCATCTTTTTTCACTTTATTATTCCAAAGGTGTATTTCCTTCTGCTTGGAAGTTTGCTCATATCCAGCCAGTTCCTAAAAAGGGTGACAAATCCCTCCCATCCAATTATCATTCCATTGCAATTACTTCTACTCTTTCTAAAGTAATGGAGAGATCAATTAACTGCCAACTCTAAAACTACCTAGAAACCTTCCGTGTGATCAATGATTGCCAGTATGGATTCCATCAGTGTCGATCCACTGGTGATATTCTGGCTTATGTTACCCATTATGTTACTAATTCAATCGAAAAGTTCAGTGAAACACAAGCAGTTGCTCTTGACATCTCAAAGGCTTTCGATCGTGTTTGGCATAAAGGTCTTTTAAACAAGTTTTCATCTTATGGTTTGCCAACTGTTTTTTGTAATTGGTTATCCAGTTTTCTCTCTGATCGCTCACTGAGGGTGATGGTAGATGGCTCTCTGTCTTATAACTTCTCCATTAATGCTGGTGTCCCCCAAGGTTCGGTTCTTTCCCCATTCTTTTCCTCTTGTATATTAATGACCTTCCATCGACTGGAAATCCTATCCATAGTTTTGCTGATGATAGCACATTGCATTCCACTTTCCATTTTGAGAAACCTTATCCTGCTCAATCAACTTCAACTTCTCGAAAATCTGCTACTAATTCCTTAAATGCTGATCTCCAGGTAATTCTCCAGTGGAGCAAAGACAACTTAGTTGATTTCAATCCTTCTAAAACTCAGTCTTGTCTTATATCTCACAAAAAGGATTCTTCTGCTCCTATGCTCATCTTTGGTGACACTCCGATTTCTAGACAAGATGATATATCTCTTTTGGGGATTACCCTGACTTCTAATCTCTCTTGGCACAAGCATATTAAAAATATTGCTTCCTCTGTATCAAAAAAACTTGGTTTTCTCTTTTGCTCTCAGCATTACTTTTCTTCCAAACTACTGTTCACTCTTTACAAATCGCAAATCCGCCCTGCCATGGAATATTGTTCCCACATCTGGGGTGGTTCCCCCAAAAACCTCTCTCAGGCTTCTTGATTCCATTCAGAAGAGGGCAGTTAGGTTAATTAATGATTCATCTCTAACAGAGTCTCTGCACTCGCTGTCTCATAGATGTACTGTTTCTGCTGCATGCCTCTTCTACAGATATTTCCATGGGCACTGTTCTTCTGAATTAGCTTTTATAATTCCCGCTCTCTCTTTCAAAACAGTCCGAACATGTGCCGCCACCAGCCAACATCCATTTACTGTCCAACTTCAAACTCACAGTACCAACTTTTCGTCTTCCTCGTTTATTCATTCAGCTGCCGTTTTCTGGAACAACCTTCCTTCATACGTATTTCCTGAAAATTACAGTCTACAGAAGTTCAAGTTCAATGTCAACATATATCTTCTTTCATCTTCTCAACCTCCAACCCAAGCACGGTACTAAGTACTATTCTAATACCTCTAGTGTTTGGGGTTTACATTAAAAAAAAAATCAATAGTGGTTTACTGATATGTAGTAACTTTGCTCTTATTGAATTCTCACAAGGTGTTATCAGCTGGTTAAATCAGGGCTGTGTTTGGAAAAAGGTTAATAGTGGTGGGGGAGATAGTGGATGACCACAGGCACCTTTCAGCATGAAGACCTTGTACTCATTTATGCTACTGAGAAATACTCTAAAATTCCATGCAGCTTATCATCATTTGCAGTTCCTGTGATACTCAATTTTGAGTATCAAATATGTTGCTGCATTGAGAGCCCCATCAAAGAAAATTGACCTTGTAGATAACTAGAAGTCTTGCATGCCCATATTATATTTTCTTTGTCCAGTCCATATGATATTGGGGATAGGAGCTATGGTGTTCTATAGAGAATGCAAACTTTTTGCAGGTCACAGTTTCCAACCCTCCAATTCAACAGAGGGGTTTTTTTTTTTTTTTAGTTGTTGGCCAATTGGTTTCTCTGGCCATAATGCACCTCCCAAGGTTTTTGCATTTTGTACTCTGATCCAAGCCCATGTGCGGGTTTTGAACCCACGACCTTTGGGTTGCCAGGCAGGCAATTTACCCACCCAACTAGCTCGGTTGGCTCAACAGAGGTAATGTCCCCACATGACAGTTGGTTTGGAACTATAGCCCACAGTTTTGACAGTTTAAACGGAAATGTACCACGTGCCCAACCTTGCCACACACTCAACTGATCAACACATCTTGCAGCAAAGAGGAGCTAACAACCTCGTAGAGGCATTCCATTGTCCAATCAGGTCCATGACTGCTAACTGCCCAACATTTTTATCAAGTTTTTTCTTCCATATACTCAATTTCTCTTTGGCTGCATTGTGTCCAATGAGCTGTGCATATAATTTATCAGAATTAAGATATAATATGTTTTCTTGTATTGTTGTTTAACCCTTCTTCCATATAAAAAGGAACTGTGGATATCTTGATAGATATCCAGATCCTGTTGCAGCAGCATAGTGTCAGTAGTGTCCTTGGCAGGGTTGTCAAGGACACTACTGACACTATGCTGCTGCAACAGGATCTGGAAAGGTTGAACAGATGGGCTGAGAAGTGGCAAATGAAGTTTAACATTGACAAATGTAAAGTACTACATATGGGAAACAGCAACCCCAGAGCAACGTATCAACTCTGTGGTACTACACTGACAGTGGTAGAGAATGAAAGGGACTTGGGGGTGGTTGTGCAGGCAGATATGAAGTTCTCTGAGCAGTGCAGACGGGCTGCAAGAGTAGCTCATGGAGTATTGTCAATGATATACAGGAATTTTTCCAGCAGGGATAAGGAGGTGATTATTCCATTGTATAAGGCAATGGTCAGGCCACACCTAGAGTACTGTATACAGGTCTGGAGGCCTCATTTCAAGAAGGATGTAGAGCTGCTGGAACGAGTACAGAGAAGGGCAACAAGATTAGTGAATGGAACAAAGGGGAACTCTTATGAAGAAAGGCTTAAGTTTTGCAAATTACAGTGTCTGGAGACTAGGCACCAGCGAGGTGATCTGATAGAGGTGTATAAGGCCTTGAATGGTTTAAGCATGCTCAATGCTGATGGGATTCTTCCTCTAGCTCAGAAAAATCACCTGAGAGGGCATAAATTCAAATTGAGGAAAGACAGATGTAGGATAGACGTGCGGAAATTTGCCTTTAGCCAGCGGGTGGTTGGTTGGTGGAACAGACTTCCATCCCTTGTGGTGGAGGTTGATAGCCTAAATAAGTTTAAGGCTCAGCTGGACAGGTATTTTGAACGAACAGAGGGGTGAAGTGGAAGTGGGTGTTTTTTTTTTTTTTTTTTTGGGCTGATGGTGCATAAGCTTGCTTTCTTGCATCAAATGCCTCTACTAATGCTAATGATACATCTGGAAATTGTAATGTATAGTTAAAATTATGAATTAATTATTTAAATTATGCTCTTTCATCTCAATGCGGTGTGTTTCCTCATTAAATTATTGTTGCCTGCATGTTTAATAATATCCTTCAATATTATTTCGAAGTCCATTGCATACAGATAACTGCTTGACACCCTATTGCAAACAGTCTTTCTTTAAGTGATTGCATCAAAAGACGTTAATTTCACTTCATTTTTTCCATTGTGATTAGGAGGATATTGAGGACATTGTGAGTAATAGAAGATAATTTGTGCTATGGAGAAATGGCTTTTGCAACATTCAGTTATAAAAGTCTTGCAGGAGGAGTTCTACAAAAATAACAGTTCTTATTCCAGTTCTCAGGAAATATAAACATGCATTCCTTATTTAAATCACAAAAGATGCATATACACTATTTCATTAGTATGGTGACCTTTAAATGCTAGTTTAACACTTATATACAGTATTTTATAACAGTAGTTCTGGATTCCTCGTGCCTATATTTCAATAGTTCTGTTAATTATCTAATTTAGAATTTTAATGTTGTAATTCCTACCTATGGTCGCACCCACCCAAGTATATAGTCTGGTAACTTTTTATTGTTGCTCTTTGATTATGCGATGTTAGTATTATCTCTAGGTTACTATTAAAGATTGTGGGTAGCTTTTAATAACTTAGTTTAATTATAAGTGTGATAAAGTAACTTATGTTGTCTTTTTTGAACCTTTTACTTCAGGAACAGGAACCGGATGGAGATCGGAAATGGGTGGACACAGTCCCTTTATTGAAAGTAAGGTTCTTAGATTTGGAGATCTTGTCTCCCTATTATTTATAGATGTGGCCTCTGTTATCAGTTAGATTTATTAATCTGAGAATGTTTATATATAGGAGTCAAGTCAGTCCGGGAGTGCAACAATGTTTGAGTTGACTATGGCTTGATTCAGTGTGGCTGCCGAATATGTTAATAGCCCATTCATTGCCAAAATGATTGAGTGTAACCTCATTTAATCTAGTGGGCATGCCAGAGTATAAACAGAATTTTATTTTAACTGTCTAGCTGCCACCCTGGTTATTTGTACACCAATATAATAATAAAAGTGGTGCACTTAGCCCAATGGAAATACTGGGCCACCAATATCATGGACCTGGGCTTGAATTCCACCGTGGGGGTAAAAATCGCAGACGTTATCTCATTGGACCTACCTTTCCCATGGTCAAAGTGATGGCTGAGGCAGAGGGTGGTGCCATCTGGTGTTGCTCCTATACCCACCACTGGATGCCAAAGCTAAAACAGGTCCACCTCCTTAGCTCTAAGAAGGTGAGGAAGTAGAAATATTGAATATACTGCATCGAGCGTGGTGAAAAATAAAGTCACTTGTGTTCAGGCCTTGTGCAGAGGGGTCGGTTCAAAAAGTCAGATAGTTTCCTGTAGATGATAGTGGAGTGAGTTGCGCTGTCTCCTGTATGGCTACCACAACCGAAGGGCAAGCCCATCCAGTCAACTCTACTGGAATTGCTTCCTGCTTGCGTTAGTGATCAACTTGTGCAAGCAGGAAGCAGGATCACTAGCAAACTTGCGCTAGTGATCACCCCGGGAGGGAAGAAGAAGCCAACACATAAAGTGGTGCATTAAAATGAACCGTCAGGATGCAATTTGGCCTCGAAAAATTCAAGATCCATGGATTGCATCAAGTTCAGTAAGACAAAACTACCAGCTAAAGACCAGTGAAGAGATTGAAGCTGTGGCAGAGAGAGAGAGAAAGAGAGACATACAAATATCTGGGATGATGCAGGCTTACCAGTTAAAGCACAAGGAGATCAAGACCCGCCTGGCTGAGAAACACCATCAGAAACTGAGACATCTGCTAAAATCAAAGCTGAATGGCAGGAACACAATCACAGCCATAAACACTTATGCAACTAACATACTCCTTTGGAATCATATATTGGACCAACACTGAGGTGGAGGAGATTGAGATTAACTAGGATAATGATGACCAAGCACTGCTAACACCACCTGAAGTCAGCCATCGAGAGACTGACCATAGCCTGCAAAGAAGGAGGGAGGGGATTGACTGACAACAATGAACAAGAGAAGAAGGCGATTAAGAACCTGCAGGATTACTTCCAGGAAATGCAGTATCAACCTACTAGCCATAAGAAAGATAGACAAACACAACACTCAACCTGAACAAGGAGACCACACTGACACAGACAGAAATAAAGACTAAGATGAGCAAAGAAGGCACTCCATGATAAACACTACAATGACCTCCATCAAGACTACATAGATAAGATGCCTTCCAGCACTTGTCTCATGAACAGAAGGCTCTTCCCTGAGACAAAAGGATTCATACTTGCCATCCAAGACTAGTTAATCAACACTAGGAACTACAGGAAATACATTGCTAAGCACCCAGGAATAAGAGATGACACATATTGACTATGCCAGCTGGCCCCAGAAACAATCCAGCACATCACCGCAGGATGCAGGGCGATCACCCAGACAGATTACATCATAGACATGACCAGGTGGCTGGATAATACATCAGAAGCTAAAATACTAGCTGAACAAAAAAAAGTTGACTGTATTTCAAGCATGTGCCTCACCAGAGACCTGTACTCACAGACTATACTGGGACCATGCCGTAATGAGGGACAAGATGATCCCGCACAACAGACTAGACAATCCTCATTGATAAGAAGGAAATGGCTACCTATGTGATCAGCATAGCAGTGCCCAACACCATCAACCTCCAGAAAATATATGAGGAAAAGACCAGGAAGTACTCAGACCTAAGATGGCTGTCAAAGATATGTGGCATATGGAACAAGTAATGATCATTGTGTCAACCACTAGCATGGTGCCAAAGAGCCTCCATAAGAATCTGGCAACAATAGGCCTCCCAGAGAACACTTACATAGAACTCCAGAAAGCTGCAATTCTGAACACCTGTAGAATAGTAAGAGAGTTTCTTGATCAGCAGTAACAATAATAATAGTAACCAGGTGCAATCAACCACCACTTGCACTTAGTACCCATACCTGTCATGGGGCAGAAAAATTCTCATAAAGGAGAAAGATTTTTTTATTATTATTTTTATAATAATAATATTTAGACTGGTTTGGAAGAGAGTTAAGCAATTGCAGGTACCTATTCGTAACAACAGTGCCCATTGAAGTATCTATAAACAGGCATGCAGCAGAAACTGAATGTTTGTAAGATAGAAAGTGAAAAGACTGTGATTGTGAATTAATCTGATTGCCTTCTTTTTAATTAGAGTTTAAAAGAGGAGAATGATTTTCTGAGCACCACCCCAGATTTGGGAACGATATTCCACAGTAGGCCAGATTTGTCTAGAATGAGTAGTTGTTCAGAAGAAAAGTAACCCCCTTTTTATGTGACAGAAGAAGAAGAAAAAATAGTTACGATGTGGCTATGCCAAGAGAGGGATTAGAAATTGGGGTAATATCTAATAGAGAGATGTGATTCTTGACAAGAAATGAGAACATGGGAGGAGTAAATCTTTTTGTGGGAAATAAGACAAGGCTGGGTTTTAGAAGAACTAAAGGCTAAGGTAAAGAAAGCCTGCATGAGAAGCACGCAAAAGTTCAATGAAATTTACCGGTAAAATTACTTTGCCGTAACGGCATTTGTATTGTTGCTTACTCGGTAAACAGACGGTGTGTGTTATCAGTCTGGAGTAGAAGTTGAATCCCACGGGATTCATCTTCTGCTCTAGAAACCCTCCCGAAGTGGAGGCGGGTAACCTGAACTTTTTTTTTTTTTTTTTAGAATCAGTAATTGAATCATGAACAGAGTCATATTGGAAGTTCTGGCATTATAAAAAATGTTCGTAACGTAGTTTCACCAGTAAACTTTTTCGACGTTTGCCGTATGGGCTTCCTTTGCCTTTTTTTTTTTTTTTTCTTAATAAACAATTTATCCACTAGTCCACCAGTGATTCTAAAGAAAAATGTCCAGGTTACCCCCTCCACTTCTCTAAATAGGCCTACAAGGCTGAGACAATTCATATTGAACAATTAGACTTTGCACCAGCCGGTATTCAAATAAACAAATTCCAATCCTGCAACTAAAACACTTTATTTACAATAAAATAAAATACGAGCGTATAAAATGAAATAAAATAAAATATATAATAGTCTAAAACTGATGTGATTTAATTTACAATAAAATACAAAAATATAAAATATGATGATAAAAGCGATAAAAACAATTAATAAAATACCGTAACAACTGGAGCTTTCGGAGATAGCGATCCCCTTTCTCAACAGCATATTTCTGCTGTGTGGCACATCCTTAAATAGCAGATAAAGTGTTTTAGTTGCAGGATTGGAATTTGTTTATTTGAATACCGGCTGGTGTAAAGTCTAATTGTTCAATACCCCCTCCACTTCGGGAGGGTTTCAATCTCCCATGGGATTCAATTTCTACTCCTGACCGATAACACCCACTGTCTGTTTACCAAGCGAGCAACAATACAAATGCCGTTACGGCATAGTACTTTTACTTGTGAATTTCATCGAACTTTTGCATGCTTTTTTGCAGGCTTTCTTTACCTTCACTGAACTAAACTTAATTTTAGTTGTTATAAATTCATCCCACTGGAGGATTACTTAAAGATCAACATTTAAGGAATTAGTGGTGATATTCAAGAAGTTGAAGCTATTTGTGCAGGACAAGGTTTCTCAAACTGAAAGGTGGAATTCAATGTCCCTGTTGAGACCAAAACTGTGGATAGGATTTCCAGTCAATGGAAGAAGGTCATTAATATATGAGAGGGGAAAGAAAAGTAGGAGAGAGAACTGAACCTTGGGGAACACTAGCATTAGTGGAGAAGTTAGAAGACAGAGAGAATTCTATATCATCCTTAATGAGTGATTAAAGAGAAAACTGAATGCCCAATTGCAAAAAAAAGTCAGCAGTTTGTAATCAAAAATCAAGCTTATCCAAAGTAGAGTAATGCAATCTAGTAAATCATCAGTGGACTGACACTGACATAATCCATATTGATGAACATTGATCACATTGATTAAGGTTTAAGATAGTTTAAGAGTTGGTAGTTGATGGATTTCTCCATTAGAAAGAGTTAAGTGCAATGGGACAGTAACACTGGCTGAAAAAAAAAATTTTAGTACCTCTGGAGCAAAAGTTGTAGATTCAAAAGGAAATTTAGCTGCTGATTCTAAAAGATCCAAAATTAGTATCTATTATGAATTGTTGAGGAGGCTTCCATCCTGCAGTGGGTTGATAATGGCTGCAGTTTACCTTTTTTTATGTCTCCATAGAAAGATATATGATTTTTTTTTTTAGCTTAATGAATAGCCAATTTTAAATATCAAAAAAATAATACATATACTATATACATTTTATTTTGCTTAGAAATGCTTGCCACTCACAATTTTTCTTATAATTCAATTTGCATTCCATCTTCAGAAATCAGTAATCTATAATGGCACATCCCAGCAACTTTGGTACCATTTTGTCCTGATGAAATCATTTCCCTTGCTCATCACATCTCCCAAATTTTGAGTTAAAATACTGAAATGGAAATGAAGAAAATGAATTTCAACCACATTCAGCAGTCCATGTATATCAATTCTTCATTAATTTTTATAACATTGAAGTAAAGTTGATATTGAAGATCAATAATTATCTTCTTTCAAGAAATCCATGCACAACTGCTTTAAATGATTGCCAGGCTGCCTAGTTCAGCATCCTGTAACTTTGTTTAAGATATATCTTGTGGAGGTTCTTTACTTGAGGCCCAATGAAATTCCTTTATTCAGTTTTGCATCTGTTAAATTGGGAAATGCTTCCTTAGGAAGCAGAGTCCACTTCCTTCTTTATTAATCCATGCTTTTTATGCCAAGGTGGAAAAAGAATCATTTTTTGTTTTAACCAATGGAATATATTTTATATTACTTCTCCCTGGAAAAAATTCCTCCCTCTTTTTCCATTGCTGCCCACTATGTTTTTCTGTTGCACAGCTGTCCCACAAACACAGTGATCCTGACATGTGAAGTGTACTCAGGGTACACTTCACATGAAGTGTACTCATGGTAAAACATATTCTCATTGATTGTGTTCACTGTTGAAATATAAGATCTACAATTTTCATCTCTCTTACAAAGTTACAAAAGCTGCTGGCACCCCATCACTTTATTGGAAATTATGCAGATTTCACAGACTTTTTCACTTATATGAAAAGAATATCATTTTGCACAAAGTACTAATCTATATGATTACATATTTCTAATTACACAGATCAGCACAATTTGGCCACAGCAGCCCCTGTGCCTTTAATCCAACATGACAATTTTAAAAAAATTAAAATATTGATTTTAACAATGTTAATTGTATTCTTTCAGTATATGTTTAGCTTTTGATCTATATCACTGATTGGTTTAGAATTGGAGACATGGCCATTGAATAATCAGATGAAAATGTGGAGGTTTTTTTTTTTTTTTTTTAATGAAAACCCCAAACACAAGGGGGGTATTAGAACCTATAGTGCTTAGTACCTTCTGTGGGTTGAAGAATGAGAAGATACTTGTTGAAATTAGACTTGAATTTCTGTCTGTAGATTGTAATTTCCAGAAAATACATATGAAGGGAGGTTGTTCCAGAAAATGGAAGTTGAAGGAATAAATGAAGAAGTTGGTTCTGTGAGTTTGAAGTTAGACAGTAAAAGGATGTTGACTGGTTGCAGCTTGTGATTGGACTGGTTTGGAAGAGAGATCAGGAATTTATAGAAGCCAATTCAGAAGAACAGTGCCTGTGGAAGTATCTATAGAAAAGGCACACACAGAAACGGAACATCTATGAGACAGAGAGTGAAGAAACTTTGTTAGAGATGGATCATTAATTAACCTAACTGCCCTCCTTTGGATGGAATCTAGAAGCCTGATAGAGGTTTTAGCAGCACCACCCCAGATGTGGGAACAAATTCCATGGTAGGATGGCTTTGCAATTTGTGCCGGTTGAGTAGCTGTTTGGAAGAAAAGTAGTAAAAGTAGTACCAAGAGTGAACCGGAAAACCCAGTTTCTGTATGTAGAGGAAGCAGTACTTTTAATGTGCTTAAGGCATAAGAAAGATTAGAAGTCGGGTGATTCCTAATAGAGATACATGATCTTGTCTAAAAAATCTGAGTGTCATCAAATATAAGCATAGAAGCAGAAGAAACCTTTTTGTGAGATATGAGACAGGACTAAGTTCTAGAAAGATTAAAATCAACTCAGTTATCTTTGTCCCACTGGAGATCAGCATTTAATGAATTGGTAGTGGATATTCAAGAAGTTGAAGCTGTTTTTGCAGGGCAAGGTTTCTCTAACGGGAAGGTAGAACGCAATATGCTGTCATCAGCAAAACTATGAATAGGATTTCTGGTCAATGGAAGAAGGTCAAAGAGTGGGAGAAAGAACTGAACCTTGGGGAACACCAGCATTAGTGAAGGCATTAGAAAACAGACTTGCTACCATCTTGTACAGTAAGTAATTATAATATTGTACATCCATAGGAAACTTTCTGAAGGAGCAGCTTGTGAATTGAACACTTTTTCTTCAGGCCTGCGTATACTTTGAAGCATAATATGTAATTTTTCCAAATACAGAGTTGTTGTTGTTGTTATTTGGTTTTTAGGAGCATTAGCAACTAAGGCCATATTGCTCCGGGATATGCGGTGACCATTCCCTGACCTTTCTGCATCCTCCGTATTTGGTGGTCACGGGCTCGAACCCCGGTCTAATCAAGAAGCATGTGTTACGCACTGCTGCTCCTGCCCACCTGGCTACGGAGGCACCCAAATACAGAGTACAAAGAGTTTAATTGAAATGAAAATAATGCATGCCACTCAACTGGCATAGAAGCAATGAGGTGGGCCCCATTTCCAGTTATCCTGTAGAGATATTCAAGTTAAGCATATCCAATATGTACCCTCCCAAGAACAACATCTTGCAGGTTTGAGTGGGTATTAGGGGTCCAGAATTGTTGATCGTGTTTGATCTGCAGGAGTTTATTAATTCTGTAAGATTCCCACATTTTTTTTTTTTGCCCCATGTGACATGCTCTTTGTCCATACAAAACAGGTATGGACAAAGAACAGTCGACAAGTGCAACAGAAAAATTAATCGTGTCACTGTCCATGGGATTTTTAGTTGCCTGATTGATCAGCATGTCCATGCCAAATTGATGTATCAAGGATAGACCACAAGTATCACAATTGTAATAGAGATAGAAGATGAATTTAATCATTGTTTTATTAATATAACAAGACAAATAACAGTATCGATAAATTGCAAGGTGACAAGCCATGTACAAATTTAATTTAATGTACAATATGATATACAATAGAATTAGATATACATTTTGTAGCCATTTTATAATTCCTTCCTAATATAAATAACAATAAATAACACTGGTCAACACGTAAAATGTTATGAAAATGAAAATACCTAATCTTGATGAATTTTATGCTGCTGAACATAAAAATCACATTAAAATTTGTTGATTGGCTCTTGTTTTCAAATTACATTTTAGGTCTCATATTAGTGAATTACTCTACATCAACTACGGCTCTCAGCAAAACGCATGGCAACACTGTAGTTTCAGTACCACCATTCTCTTATCACAATGATAGACAACTGTCTCCTCACTCTGTATCACATAAATTGTTGTCACCTCAAATGCATCTTCAACTCTGTTTTGCAGTAATCGTCAAATATGGTTAGGTACTAGGTGATATGTTCTCAGTTACAAAGTTACAAATTTTCATCTCTCTTACAAAGTTACAAAAGCTGCTGGCACCCCATCACTTGATTGGAAATTATGCAGATTTGACAGACTTTTTCACTTATATGAAAAGAATATCATTTTACACAAAGTAGTAATCTATATGATTACATATTTCAGGACAATTTAGCCACAGCAGCCCTGCCCCTGTCCCTTTAATCCAACATGACAATTCTTTAAAAATTAAAATATTTATTTTAGCAATGTGTTCTCTATGAGATTCCTACTTTTTGTGTAGTATTTGTGTCGTGTAAGATTAATATGCCCTGTAATTGTGTGAATAGTCCGGATGACTTCTGTTACGTATGTAGAGAAGTCAAAAGAAAGTCCCAAATATGCCATCTGCGATTTGTCCCATGCCTCACAGTGAAGTACTACCTATTCCTGAACCACCCGACCATTTTTCTGTACACTCTGATGAAGATACTGATGAACATCAACTTGATATGCACAAAGAAGTGCAGCAGTCATCTAGGATCCACCATTTTGATCAAACCTTTTTCAATTCTGAACCACATAAGATCACAGAAAGTTAGCTAAATGACCTCATCAATGATCTTGAACTGCTGAAAAATAAGGCAGAGCTGTTGGCCTCAAGGCCAACAGCTCTGCCTTATTTTTCAGGGCTGCAACAATGGAATCTTCTAGATCATTCTGTGAAAGTGACAACATTTTTTACTCAAAATAAAGAATATGATAAATTCTATTAAACAGAAGGTGAATCAACTGTTTGTAAGGATGTTGATGGCCTAATGGCAGCAATCAACATGAGGCACGTTCCCAAAGAATGGTAACTATTTATAGATGCTTCTAAAGTTAGCCTTAAGGCTGTGTTATTACACAATGGAAATATGCTGCCTTCAGTACTTCTTGTTTATGTCATCCACAAATGGAAACAAGCAGAACATCCTCTTAGGTGTACACTATCAAAAATATGAGTGGCAGATATGTGGTGATATAAAGGTAATTGCCATTTTATTAGAATTAGCATTAGTTGAGGTGTATGATGCAAGTAAGGAAACTTATACAGCATTGGCCAAAAAAAAACCCTTCCCATTTCACCCATCCCGTCACTCCAAATGTTTGTCTAGTTCAGCCTTAAATTTATTTAAGCTGTCAACTTCCACAACAACAGATGTAATTCTGTTCCAGTAATCAACAACCCGCTGGCTAAAGGCAAACTTCCACACATCCATTCTATAACTGTTTCCTCAATTTGAATCTATGCCCCCCTCAGGTTCTTAATCTGAGCAAGCAGAAGTGTCACGTCAGCATCGAGCCTGCTCAAACCATTCAGGGCCTTATACACCTTAGTTAGATCACCTCACAGGTGCCTAGTCTCTAAATGCTGCAACTTGCAGAACTTAAGCCTTTCTTTGTAAGTTCACCCCTTTGTTGCTCTCACCAATCTTGTTGCCCTTCTCTGTACTCGTTCTAGCAACTGTACATCCTTCCTAAAATGAGGCCTCCAGACCTGTTTGCAGTACTCAAGGTTTGTCCTGACCATTGCCCTATACAAAGGGATAAACAATTCCTTGTCTCTGCTAGCAAAATTCCTATGTATCATTGACAAAGCTCCATGACCTGCTCAGGCAGCCTGTCTGCACTGACTGCACAATTACCACCAGGTCTTTTTCATTCTCCACCTCCCTCAGTGTAGTACCACACAGTAGGTACGTTTCTCTTGGGTTACTGCTACCCATATGCACTACTTTGCATTTGTCAATGTTAAACTTCAGTTGCCAGTTCTCAGCCCATCTGCCTAACTTTTCTAGATCCTGTTGCAGTAGCATACTGTGTTTAGTGTCATTAACAACCCTGCCAACCATTGTATTATCTGCAAACATGGACATTAAGCCTGATATACCTTCATCGATATCATTGATAAATACACAAAACAACAATAGTCCCAGCAGTGAAACCTGGGGGACTCCATTAATATCATTAGTCCACATAAAGCAGTGTCCATTTATTACCACTCACTGCCATCTCCCACTCAACCATCCCTTTATCTATTGCAATAACTTGCTCTTAATGCCATACCACTCCAATTTGTACAGCAGTGTTCCATGTGCAACAGTATCAAAAGCTTTCCTGAAATCCAAGTATATGATATCAAAATTATATTTTGCATCCAGTTCCTTTGTGACCACATTATAGTATCCAATCAAATTGGTCAGACAAGACTTCCCCTTAACAAACCAATGCTGTGTCTGAACTATTACTGCAATCTTGTCTAGGAGATCATGTATCACCTCTTTAGCCAGTAACTTTATTAATTTCCCTTGAACAGAAGCTAAACTAACAGGTCTGTAATTATTTAAGTCACCCTTTGCACCCCTTTGTGAATTGCGGATACATTTACACATCTCCAGTCCATGGGGACCTCTCCTGACTCTAAGGATGCTGCCATAATTATGGCTTAGGGTTTGCTTACTTCCCTTGCTGCCTCCTTCAGTATAACTGAATAGATTCCATCTGCCCCAGGTGCCTTTATTATGTTTAACTTCAACAATTTCTCCTCCACTTTGCTCTCAGTTATTACAAAATCACTTAGCTCCCTGTTAGAGTTCGATAAACTTCTGGCATTCCCCTCCTTGAATAACTCCTCATCTGTGAATGTAGATGTAAAATACTCATTCAGTTTGTTTGCTATCTGAGCAGGATCATCAACAGTCGAACTATCGATATCAGGTGGACCAATCAGATTCATCCCCTTCCTTTTAAAGTTTATATAAGTAAAGAAATCCTTGCTGTTTTTCTTAGTATCCTTTGCCAAATATTTCTCATAATCTGCCTTCGCCTGCCTAACCTCCTTTTTTTTTGACCTGATTACAGACTAGCTTATATCTGCCATAGGCTTCTGAGTTGCTTGATAATTTATATGCATCCATGCATTTTTCTTCTGTCACGAGTCTCATTAGTTCATTTGATAACCATTTAGGCCTAAACCTTGAACAATATTTCTTAATAGGTATGAAACTTTTAGTAGCTTCCACGATCAGCTACTTGAGCAGGATCATCAATAGTCGAACCAT
Organism: Mastigoproctus giganteus; assembly: GCF_048544385.1. Classification (NCBI taxonomy): domain Eukaryota; kingdom Metazoa; phylum Arthropoda; class Arachnida; order Uropygi; family Thelyphonidae; genus Mastigoproctus; species Mastigoproctus giganteus. The sequence continues at coordinate 130,478,818 of NC_143576.1, read as the reverse complement.
CTATGTTAAGTGGACCAATCTGATTTATCCCCTTCCTTCTAGAGTTTGTAAGTAAAGAACTCTTTGCTGTTTTTCTTTGCATCCTTTGCCAAAGATTTCTCTTAATCTCTGTTTGCCTGATAATTTATATGCATGCCATGCATTTTTCTTCTCTGCCAAGGGCCTCATTAATTCATCTGACCTCCATTTAGGTCTGAACCTTGAACAGTATTTCTTAGTTGGTATAAAAAGCATAGTAGCCTTCAAGATTAAGTCCCTGAATGCTTCCCACTTAGAATTCACCATTGGTAACATCATCAGTTGATCCCATTGTTTAGAATTTAAAAACTGTCTGAGACCACTGTAGGCAACTTTACAAAAACAAACCCCCCCCCCCCTTTACCCTTGATGGTAGTTACATCTTTAAGTAAATCCCACATCAGTACACTGTGATCACTGTCGCCTATTTATCATGCATGAATGACCATTCCTGATAGTCAGATAAAGCGAATTACTCCCTCTGGTTGCCCCTCGAACATGTTGCTGTAGAAAACAATCCTCTAATAAATCCACAAAAGTCTTTCTAGCGTGCGAGTGACCAACCCACAAGTTCCAGTCAATATCTGGAAAATTAAAACCCCCCATTACAAGACATTCTGATTTACTGGCCCACTTTATTTCTCTGCACAATTGTTCGTTGTACTCATCATAGTCATTAGGCCTATAATACCCTCCTACTCTCATTTTCCCTTTCCCAGTGTTTAAGTCGCACCAAACACTCAACATTGCACTGTCCACCGGTGTCAACTGGATGCGCTTCCTTAGATTTTGTGTTTCTTAACTAACAGCATATCCCCTCATCCTTTTCTACCCTGTCTGTACACATTGTACTCCCCAAATTCCAATTCTGCACTGCTTATGCCTATGTGACACTGTCTCTAATATGTCAACAATATTTGCCTTTGATGCCTTGATCCGCACTTCAAATTTATTTACTATACTTCTAGCATTGGTGTACATGCATATATACATGCACCTGTTCTTACTCTTAGTTACCTTAACACAGTCCGTTTAATTACTTGTTCATTGATGACTCCCAGCAGCTCCTGAAATCTCCAGCAACTTGCTGTCTAGGCTCTGCTCATTACAATAGAAACAGTATAAGAAACACTTTTGTCTCTGCCTGCGGCTTCTTTTAGTCTTTGAATCCCCCCCCCAAGCTAGCAGTTTTTCGACCCACCTAACCCTGCCTCAGTAGCATCAGCAAATATTCTTTCACCCTTTCTGTTTAAGTGTATCCCATCCCTGTAAAAGCAGCTGCTCCTGTTAGCAAGCACAGAACACGCTGCAAAAAATTCTTCCCTGTGAGTCTTGCACAGTCTCTCCAAGGCTGAATTGATTGACAACACTCTTATTATATACTTCCTCCTATCATGTCTGTGCAGAATTGCAGACACATTCAAATTTAACCCTAACTCACAACTTTTTTTTTCATCTTTGACCTGTACATGTTGAGTAAATCTACAGATTTCTTACTCTTCAGGTCATTAATGCCATGTGTACAACAATATCACCTTTTGTGCCCTTTAAAAAATGATATCTACCCTACAACATTATCAACTGTCACCCCTGGGAGACATACCCTGGTCCTGTTCCACCTATCATTTTTGCATAATATATTTGCTGTCTCCCTGACAATAGTGTCACCAACAATAACTACTTCCTGTGGGACCAGCGTATTCTACTTTGGAGATTGCCACTGTGTTGCCTGATGCACAGCAGTGAGCTCTGGTGCTGAGTTGTGCAGCTGAGAGCTTGATGGGTCTTCATATTAATTCCTTCGAGGGCATCTACCCTACACCTGAAACTCTCATAGACGTCCATCAGAATGCTGAGTTGGCACCTAATTTCTTCACAGTCTCTGCACTTAGCATATACAAAGACATCCTTCTTGGCTAGATCATGTCCTGTTCTAGACAGGCCTCCAAACATTTCACACATTTTTGTAAACTGATGCATTGGAGAATCGGCCCCCGCCCCTCAGTTCTCCTGTGAGCCAGAGTACTACCGTTGCTTTACTGCTCTAGTCTGGGTCATGATTCTGTTTAAGCATAATTTAATTAACAATGAAATTTAAAAGGATTAATAAATTTTACTGATTAATTGATAATACTATACTAATCTAACAGATTTCTAATACAGTGCTACATATTTCACTATTTAGTTTTACATTAAAACTTACGACTTACGATGTGAAGTTCAGGATTTATGTTACGCTATTCCGTATTGTATAACAATGCCGGCAAGTTATGAATGGTAAGATCTGTGTACACTAATTATTAACTTTCAGAATCACTATCTTAATTCAAATAGACCAAGGAGCTTGACTAGGACTATAAAACTACTTATAGAAAGTAATTTAATATAACAATTAAGTCAATAAAATGACTAAATATATATAAAACTTAGTATTCGCCAGAATTATAAAAATCTTGGCCAACACAGTAATAACCTTGCACTTAGAACTACAAAAGGCTTACACTAACCCTTTTGTAGTTACAACAAAGAGTTATTGTTTCTTTCTATGCGAGTGCCGTAGTTGTGCCAAGGATGTACACTACAAGAAGAGGAGTTGGCCTCAATGAAAATCATTAAACACCTGGAATGAAGAACTTAGCATTTGAACATCTGGTAGATCCAAATAAAGTTTTGCTTCCACCACTCCACATCAAACTGGAGCTCATAAAAAATTTCGCGAATTCTTTGGAAGCGAACGGTCCTGCATTCACATACTTGCAAGAGAAATTCACAAGACTTAGTACAGAGAAGATTAAGGCAGGCGTTTCCATTGGTATACAAATAAAGCAACTTTTCAAAGAGGAACAGTTCAAATGTGCCCTTAGTAACAGCGACAAATCAACGTGGAAAGCCTTGTTAAATTTTTTGACTGGTTTTCTAGGAAATGTTAAAGCCAGCAACTACAGGTGACTTTTAGAAGATCTCATTATTTCTTACAAAAAACTGGGGTTAAACATATCATTGAAGATGCATTTCTTGCACTCACACCTGGATTTCTTCCTGCCAAACTGTGGTGCCATGAGCAATGAACATGGTGAGCGCTTCCATCAAGACATCACACCGACGGAACAAAGGTACAAAAGCAAATGAAGTGTCACCGTGTTAGCCAATTATTGTTGGATGGTGAAAAGGGATGCTCCCGAAGCTGAATACAAGCAAAAGGCAAAAAAGATCCCGTGTTTGACACAGGTATGTTGTAGTAGCTACATCTTAGTAGATGTAGCTACTAAGTAGATGTAGCAACATCGTATTAATAAAAAAATACCTTGTATAAATATAAAAATTACTTTTTATTTGAAAACAAGAGCCAATCTGCCATTTTAAGCACTATTTCCGTGTTTAGCACCCAAAAATCTATAAAGCAAACTTACTTTCATTCCCGTTATGATCCAAAATTTGTTGTTCAGTGTAATCTCAACACAGATGCACTGGCTTCTTGCAATATTCTAGTGGTATGCTGGTCATACACTGTGGATGGTATCTTGTAGTTTCTGTAGAATGAATGAAAAAATTCTGATGCCAGATAGCCCTTTCGATATCATCCCACATGCGCTGTACAGGATTAAATTGAATGACTTTGGGGCTGTTTAAGAAAGGAGAATGTGCCTCAAATGAGTCCAAACAAGATTTAATAATGGTGGCATGATGCATCCTGTTGGACGTAACTACTTACCTTGGAGATATGTCAACCTAAAGGTGCATTTGGGCTTTGGGGGTATGCATTCAGGTATTGGTCATTAGAATTAAGGACCCATGAAGACATTACCCAGTCTTGTATGCATCACTATCCATAACTTCATGTTGTTATCGCCATACACTAAACCTATCATTAGCATCTTGCAGTTAGAAGTGAGATTTATTTGCCTACCAGACCCTTTTCCAGTCTGTTAGTGTCCAGTGATTAATGTGATGATTAATAACCTATTGTAAGTATTCCTTCCTGTTGTTTATAGACAGTAGTGGTGTATGGTGAGGGTGTTTACTTAGATGGCCTTCTTCTATATTTCTTGATTGAACTAGCTGTTATTGCTTTCAAGGCATCAATATGATCCTGAAAGTTCTTCACTCCTCTGAAATGTCAGTTATAGTTTTCAACTTGCAAAACATTTCATGCATCATTTATTTTGAAACCTTTCCCCGTTTATATTATAGAAAAATCATATAAAGTCAGAGGAGTTTACAAAATGGAGAATGCAAGAATATTATACTATATTTAGTAGTCATGCAGCTTAAACCACAGTCACTCAAAGCACATACACTGGCAACTTTGGGAAAATAGATTTTTTCTAAATAATAGTCTAATGCAGTTAGACTATTATTTAGCAGTTAGATTATTATTTAGAAATAATAGTCTAACTGCATTAGACTATGTCTAACTCATAGGTAGAAAGTGGTTAAATATTTTATTTTTAGTTCTCATAAACTTTTTTTTATTTGAATAAATTATTATTATTATTATTTATTTATTATTATTATTTTTTTTTTCAGAAATTGCAAGATTTTGAAACATCTACAGGGATTGAATTTACACACATTCGAATACTTGCCCGTGCTTTCACTCATCGTAGTGTTGGTTATAATAATCTTACTCTGTGAGTTTTGAATCATTCATGTCAATAAAGTTAGTTTTTTAGTATATGTCAAAGGAATGATTGGGATGTGATTTTTTTTTTTTTTTTTTTTTCTTGTGGAGACCATATTTCATTTCTGTTCTGTTTTTTGATTTCAAATTACAAAATGATGAGCATTTTCAAAAAGAAGTTGTTGCACATATTCTGAAACTTCAATTAGAAGAGCATTTCAACGTTGTATGTAAAATGGGAACAGAGGATTATACCATTTTATAGCTATGCATATCTCACTTATAATTTGATAAACACAGAACTCCTTGTTCTACATATGGTAAGGAGAAAGATATAATTAGGTTCCGGAAGGGATTAGTCATTATTTTTTGTTTGGCTGGCTTGACAGGTTTGCAGACCATTGGCAGCTTGTGCTGCTAGTGCAAAAGGTTGATTATCGTGAACTACAGTTATCCCTGTCACCGGAGTTTTTGAAGGTGGTGGCAGTTATATCACAGTCCAGTGGAATATCAGGTATAAGTCCTGGCCAATTTTCTAATATATTGATAGTGAAGCATTTGGTATCTTCCAACATATATTTTATTAGCTAGTTTAAAGCATATTCATATATAAATGTTAGAAGATGACCAACTGCTTCAGCATCAGTATAAAGAATTGGCTAAGGCTTATTCCTGTTAACTGACATGCCAGTGTGCAGTGCTGTGCTATGTTATAATTGGCTGCCATTTTCAGTCAGTCTCCAGTGATATTCAAAATTTCTATACCTGCCCAAATCATGCATTGCGCTAGTTAGAATAACCACCTTGCATCTTAAAACTGCAAGCCTCTAAATGCAATTATGGTTATCCGAGGGGCTTTCATAGCACAGAATGGAGATCCACAATTCAATTTTTGTGGCATAGAAAGTAGATCAGATCAGTATTGTGGAATACCATTTCATCCTACCACTGCTCCTTTGTTTTTATTTATTTTTTTTTTCCCCAAACAAGATTAATGGATATGTTCATTCAGGATGGCTTCCACCATTTGCCACACTGGATTATTTATTCAGGATTGATTAGAGGCAAATTATTGCCAGTTGGACATCATTCATATACGTCACAGTGAATTTCTAATCTTTTACAATTAATGTGTACAGTTTTGTATGAAATGGCACCAATGAAATAATTAAAGCTAAAATTTTTATAAATATTTAATTTTCCATAATGAATTAAAATACAAAGCCTATTATCAGATTTTATTATTATCCCTCCCCAACCAGTATTCCATTGAGTAAAGACCCACAAAGTCGGATCTTAAAATGTGGTCTCCCAAAGCAATTAAACTTTTACATCACAGTTTATGTAACTGTCATTGAAATCATGTTATTTCTTTCTAGTGTTAACTTTTGTAAGGTAAAAAAAAATTAATTTATGGAATACTAATGTGATTTATATTTTAATTAGTGTTTTTATAAATTAGAATTAATATATTTTTAAATCTGTTTCCCCCCCCCCCTTACAGAGGATCTAATCAGCGCCTAGAGTTTCTAGGAGATACTGTTCTTCAGCTAGTAGCATCTGAATATTTATACAAATATTTTCCTGATCATCACGAAGGCCATCTCTCGGTAATTTTGTAACGTGTTATTTCTTTGTTTTATTACTGCTTATAAGTATTTCACTTGACCATAATAACACTCCTACTTTAGGTAAATTTGTTATTGGGACATGGAAGATTGCTTGCGCCCCCCCCCCCCTTTTTTTTTTTTTTTTTTTTTTTAAAGTTGAAGTGGTGGTTTCTGATACATGAATTCATTTTACACCAGTGTTTCAACTACATTTTTCTAAATTTGGTCTTGGGGTGGGGCTTGTGATCTGGTTTGTCAAAGCCCAAGATTTATTAATTCCTTTTTGTGCAAATTATACTGTTAATTAATTTGTTGTAAAATTATAGATGTAAAGAGAAATGCATTAAAATAATCTATTGGATGCTTAAAGAAATGAATTAAGAGCAATCATATTATCTGAAAGAGGATTTTAATTCTGGGAACTTGGCTATGAAAATTACTATAAAATTTTTTGAAATTGTGGTTATGGCATATAAACTGAATTGAAAAAGGAGAAATTCTTCAGGCATTCATAACATTTCTTATAGCCAGGGATTAAAATTAGCTGCATGTAATGAAAGGAGTGTATAACACTGTAGCCGATCATGTCATAAAATAAAGAACTCGCTTTAAATTAGCATGTTCTTGATAAAGTCCAATATTAAAGGTAGTGGAATTTATCATAGCTAGGAATAAATGATCTTGGATATGAATAAGCAATGTGCATTTTACAGTTGGTTCACTTTTTGATTCTTTTAGTATTGGTAGTAGTAGTAGTATTAATATGGGAGAACCATACACAAAAGCCAAGCTTATGTAGCATATGCTTTCAAAAAGAAATAAATGATTAAATTGAATTTAAAAAATAAAATAAATTATTTCCCTTGTGTTATGTTTTATCCATTTTTTCTACATATTTATCTAATCTTTCATTTGAATCTCTGTCCCCCTTTGCAATACTCTTAATCTGATTATTAGCAGTGACTCTTCATGCATTAAGTGATAAAGGAACAAGCATGGTGGCAGTGATTTTCCCATTTACATCATCCCAGAAAGATAAAAATGCCCCATACTTTTTTTTTTTTTTTTTTTTTAGTTTTCTCAACTCTTCAAGGCTTTAAACACCTCAGTTCAGAGCTCAACACAGATGTCTTGTTTCCAAACTGTGTTGCTTACAAAACTGGCATCTCTTTACATCCTAATTAATTTTGTTGCCCACTTTTCAGTCCTAAGCAAGTTTATATAATATTCTGAAATGATGCTTTCTGACCTGTATACAGTATTCAAGGGGTGGTCTCCATTGATTTCTACAATGGGATAATTCTTCTTTATCTCTTATTGTAAAATTCCTGCATGTCGTTGATAGTAGCCATGTGGACCATCTGGACAGGCCATGCAATTATATTGCAATTACAACATGGATTTGTTAAGGAGCCAGTGTTGTTTAACCAATCTCATAAGTTACTGTGATGCAGTGACCTAGGAACTAAATGCAAAAATTAATTTTGACATATTTAGCATTAGCATTAGTAGAGGCATTTGATGCAAGAAAGCAAGCTTATGCAGCATCAGCCAAAAAAAAAAAAAAAACCACTTCCACTTCACCCCTCTGTTCGTTCAAAATACCTGTCCAGCTGAGCCTTAAACTTATTTAGGTTATCAACTTCCATGACAAGGGATGGAAGTCTGTTCCACCAACCAACCACCCGCTGGCTAAAGGCAAATTTCCGCACGTCTATCCTACATCTGTCTTTCCTCAATTTGAATTTATGCCCTCTCAGGTGATTATTCTGAGCGAGAGGAAGAATCCCATCAGCATTGAGCATGCTCAAACCATTCAAGGCTTTATACACCTCTATCAGATCACCTCGCTGGTGCCTAGTCTCCAGACACTGTAATTTGCAAAACTTAAGCCTTTCTTCGTAAGAGCACCCCTTTGTTCCATTCACTAATCTTGTTGCCCTTCTCTGTACTTGTTCCAGCACTCTAGGTGTGGCCTGACCATTGCCTTATACAAGGGAATAATCACCTCCTTATCCCTGCTAGAAAAATTCCTATATATCATTGACAATACACCATGAGCTTCCTGATATCCAAATATATGGATATCAGGAAGGCTTTTGGTGCTGTTGCACATAAAAGACTGCTATACAAATATATGGAGCAATGTGGCATTAAGGGCAAGTTGCTGCAATGAATAAAGGGATGGTTAAGTGAGAGTCGGCAGAGAGTGGTAATAAATGCACATTGCTCGGAAGTTTCCAAACATCCCTTCCCCAATTCTTTCATACAATGGGCAAGAACTCTCTGGTCCTCTAGATATAGCGAATGCCTTGGTACCTTTGCCGAAGTCTCTGCTGCATCAAATTACACTCCGAAATTCCAAAAAATTAAGACCTCCAACGAACAGAGGCCCATCAACTTTAGAACCTCACTATCACTTCCGTATAATCAGCCTCTTGAATATTGTGAACATTATGTCATGCTGCAGCATCTCGATGAGCAAAACTTACAAATGCTGCTAGTCTTCTTTAACCGGATCTTCCTGGAACATATTTATCAAACCTCTTGGCACCATGCTACAGTTTTGCCCATTTTGAAACCTGGAAAAGATCCTTCCAGTCCTAATAGTTACAGGCCAATCTCTCTGTCCAGTTGCCTTGGTAAAATTCTTGAAAAAATGATCCACAGTCGACTCAGCTGGATCATTGAAACTGAACAACTACTGAGTAATTGTCAACATGGCTTTGGCAAAAATAGGTCCTCTCTAGATCTGATGATCAAGGCCAAATCTGAAATTCGCAATGCCTTTGTGAAAAACGAACACCCTGTCATGGTCTCCATTGATATAGAAAAGGCATTTGATACTACCTGGTGGTATGGCATTCTCAGTGACCTACATAATCTTGGTCTATGAGGCAACCTGCCTATATTTATTAGGAACTTCCTCCAGAGCCGTTCTTTCCAGGTTCGATACCAAAACTCCCTTTCTTCTACATTCTTGCAGGAAGAAGGAGTACCACAGGGGTCGATTTTGAGCGCAACCCTATTTGCCCTCAGAATTGATTCCATTTCAAAAGAACTTCCAAGTACTGTAGAAGTCTATCTTAATGCTGATGATCTCTCCATTTCTTGCCATTCTCAGAGCATGAGATCTATTGAACGGCAATTGCCAAAAGTCCCTCAATAAAATTCAAAAATGGGCTGGTTTCAATGGATATCGGCTTTCCCATCAGAAAACAGTTGCAATCCACTTTTGCAATCAACATAAATTACATATAGACCCTGAACTTCGGATATCAAATTCCACCATCCCGATTGCCAACAATATTAGATTCTTGGGATTAACATTAGACAGCAAGTTAAATTTCTTTGAGCACATTAAAGTAATACGTACTACCTGTCTGAAAAAACTGAACATGCTAAGAGCTCTATCTGCCCAGTCTTGGGAAGCAGATCGTACAACTTTGCTGCTCTTATACAGAGCACTGATTAGATCTCGGTTGGATTACGGTGCCCCAGTTTATGATTCTGCCCGAAAGAGTGTATTGCGCTGGCTCTATCCTGTACAACACAATGCACTGAGGGTTGCTCTTGCTGCTTATAGGACATCACCAACCTATAGTCTATATATTGAAGCCCATGAACCCCCTCTGTACCTCCGCAGAAAAATGTTACTACTTAAATATGCAGTCAGAATATGAAACTGTTCTCCGCACCCCATCCAACCATATCTCTTTAATCCACCATTTCATAATCTCTTTAGAAATAAACCAAATAAAATACGACCAGCAGGCCTACGGCTCCTTTAAATAGCACAAAATTGGAATGTTCCTCTCCAGAGTAGCCAGCACAGAAAGTATTATTCTCACCCACCATGGATTCCATTTCCTCAACCAGCCTACGATAATTATTTTCTCCAATGGGGAAAGAATTGTTTTCCGACTCTGAATGTGCAACAACTACATGCTAGCCATATTCAAAACTATTTTGACTTCTTACCGATATATACTGATGGTTCCAAATCTCATTCAACTGTTGGAGCAGCAGCAGTGTTTCCCTCTGCTATCATATCAGCCTCTCTTCCACCTGAGTACAGCAGCTTTTCAGCAGAATTATATGCAATACAATTAGCTCTAGAAAATTTGACTCTTCACCCCTCTGCAAAATATTTAGTTTACACCGACTCTCAGCTCAATTAGAGCAATGCAGAATCTCTCTCATAAGGATCACCCTGTATTAAATCAAATCAAGAATTTGCTGTTAAAAATTAAAGATCGTCAGCAACGAGTGAACTTTTGCTGGATTCCAGCACATTCAGGCATCAAAGGGAACGAGCTGGCTGATATTTCTGCTAAAAATCCGTCAACATTAGACTTAACCTCTGTCTTTATTCCAGTTTATGATTATAATATTATAATTCAAACAGCATACCATGCACATTTATTTTACACCGACTCATTAAACAAACAAATAACAAACTTTTCCAGTTGAAACAGGACCCAAAATTTTGGCACTCATGCATTCAGACATTACGGCGAGAAGAAGTGGTACTCGCACGGATTAGAATAGGACATACCCATCTAACACACCTCCATCTACTCACAGGCGATGATCCCCCTCAGTGTTCACAGTGCTCTGAACATCTAACCGTCAAACATGGTTTGATTGATCGACAACATCGAACTTCAACATTTCATTCTCTGCAAATCTCCGAGAAGGGATAACATTAAATGATATTATTGGTGAAAATGCAAATATTAATGAACCTTTCTGTTATTTGAAACAAATAGGAATGTATGAACGACTATGATTAGTTTTTGACATGATATGAGATTGAACTGTCTTCACATTAAATATTTATTTATTTGTATTTTTTGAACATTCCTATGAATATGCACAATATAGCCACAGCAGCTTGTGCGCCATTAAACACTCATACCACACACACACACACGCACATTGCTCTATGTGGATTAATGTTATTAGTGGAGTCCCAAAGAGTTCGGTGCTGGGCCCATTGTTGTTTTGTGTATTTATCAATGATATTGATGAGGGTATATTGAGCTTAATGTCTAAATTTGCAGATGATACAGTGGTTGGCAGGGTAGTTAATGACAGTCATCAGGGTGAACTACTGCAACAAGATCTAGGAAAATTGGGTCCGTGGGCTGAGAAATGGCAGTTGAAGTTTAGCATTGACAAATGCAAAGTACTGCATATGGGTAGCAGTAACTCCAGATTAACTTATCAACTGTATGAAACTACACTCAGGTAGTAGAAAATGAAAAAGAAAATGAAAAAAGGTAATTGTGCAGTCAGACATGAAATTCTCTGAGCGGTGTAGACATGCTGCCAGCACAGCTCATGGGGCTGTGTCAATGATATACAGAAACTTTGCCAGCAGGGATAAGTAGGTGATTATCCATTTGTATAAGACCATGGTTAGGCCACACCTTGAGTACAGTATATAGATCTGGGGGGCTCACTTTAGGAAAGATGTAGATCTGCTGGAACGGGTGTAGAGAAGGGCAACCAGACTGGTGAAGAGAACAAAAAGGTTCTCTTACCTAGAAAGGCTCAAGTTCTGCAAATTTCAGTGTCTCAAGGCTAGGCACCTGCGGGGAGATCTGACTGAAGTGTTTAAAGCCATGAATGGATTGAATAAGCTGAATGTTAATGGCATTCTTCTGCTTGCTGAGACTGCACACACATTAACTTGAATTTATGTGTCATAAATTCAAGTTGAAGAAGGGTGGTCGCAGGATAGAAGTGCTGAAGTTTGCCTTCAACCAGCGGGCGGTTGATCATTGGAACAAGCTTCCACCTGTTATTGTGCAGAAGTGGGTTGAATAAATTCAAGGAAGAACTAGACAAATTCTTGGGGGTTATGGATAGGTGAACTGTGTAGTTTTTTTTTTTTTTTGCTGATGCTATATAAGCATGCTTTTTTGCATCATTTGCCATTACTACTACTCTCCTGGCAGGATGGGAGAATTTGGCTCATTCCTTTTTCTTTTTAGTGTTCGCATGTGCAAAGAATTCTTTACTGTCTTTCTGAGACTTCATTGACAAATTCCTTTTTATGAGTTGCTTTAATCTGTCATATGGAAATATCCCAAGCAGGCTTCTCTTCTGGAATCAATTTCAGCAATTCTTTGGTTATTCATACTATATCATTTCCCTTTCATATCTATACCTCTTAGGAATTTTAGTTTCTCCTGCTGAATTGACGTCAAGTTGTTTAAAACCAAGATTATCCCCCATTAAGAACATGAAAACCTTTCCATTTACTTTAATAATTGAAGGTTAAAAAGGCCTCTGAATGTGGTATTCATGATAAGGTTAAAAATACTGTTTACTCCGGACAAATGTAAAACAAATATGTTGTAGGTAGTACCCTTTAATAAGGTAAACTAAAGCAAAAGCAAACAAATTAAACCAAATTAGTGCAGAAGCTTTCAAGTCAGAGTCTCTTCATCAGCTGAATATACATTAGTATGAAACAAAGAATGCCCGGTCATGTTCATGTGAGGTAAAGCATGGTACGAGTGCAAGCAACAATTACTGGTTGGAGTTAGACGTTTGTGGCTGTGATTGCAAAGTGCGTACGTGTGGCACCTGCCAATGCTCATCATAGTGAAGGATACCTGGCTCCATAATAGGATGAATATGTGCTCCTTTATTGCAGTTTAAAGCACCATACCAACATGATATGTGGAGTGATTCTAGCCACAATTGTTGGTGGTAATTTCGCAAGTGGTCGATGACTTTGATGTCTCGGCATGGGTCAAGATCGTGCTGACCTGTCCAATAATGCTTTGCGACCGTCAAGTGCTCCGTATCAGTAGATAGGATTGCCCTCTCGTGCTCTGAGATCTGGTCTCAGAGTCTTCTGTTAGATTTCCCCAATGTAACAATCACAACGGTCACGGCAGGAAATGCAATACACCGAGCCGCTCCGTAACAGGGAGAGGATTGGCGTTTTCACTCTCGATAGGAGGGATTGCAGTTTTCTGCCAGGTAGCAGTGCACACTTTACCTGATGGGTGCGTAGGATTTTAGAGAGGCATTGCAATATGCCAGGGTAATAGGGGATAAAGGCGGTCATGGTTGTGTTATCATTGTGGGAGGCCCTAGGGTGTGCTGCGAGCTCATGGACCTGCAGATTACATTTGTCTAGGGCACAGGTAGGATAGCCACATTTGGACAGATCCGTCTTTACTCTCGTAACCTCATCATGTCTTTTGTCCATGGAACTGGAATGGGTCCAGACATGGGCGAAAAGGGTGCATGCAGTACTGAGAATCTGGCAATGGGCGTGTGCCGATCTATAGTTGGTGAATTAGCCAGCACATATTGGTTTAGGGTAGACTGAGGTTCTTAAATGAGTGCCCTCGCACCGAACTAGAACTTCCAGAAAGAAGAGGGCATTACCTGACTCCAGCTCAATGGTGAACTGGATAAAGGACGACAGAGAGTTGAGTTGGTGTAGAAGTCAGTTTTCCGAGCCCCGGGGGATGATTACAAACACATCATTGACGTAGCATCACCAGAAGGTGATTGGATCTAGTAAGTAGTAGTAGTGGCATGTGATGCAAGAAAACGAGAGTATGAGCTTATGCAGCATCAGTCAAAAAAAAAAAAAAAAAAAAATCACACCATTCTCTCCATAATGGTGTGATTATGGAGAGAAATACCTGTCCAGTTCCTCCTTAAATTTATTTAACCTATCAACTTTCACAACGACAGATGAAAGTTTGTTCCAGCAATTAACCACCCGCTGGCTAAAGCAAATTTCTGCACATCTATTCTACATCTGTCTACCCTTAGGTTCATAATCTGAACAAGTGGAAGGATCCCATCAGAATTCAGCGTGCTCAACCCATTCAAGGCCTTATACACCTCAATCAGATCACCGCACAGGTGTGTAGTCTCCAGCCACTGCAGGCTTCTCCGTAGCCAGATGGGAAGGAGCAGCAGTGCGTAGCACACGCTTCTTGATTAGACTGGGGTTCGAGCCCGTCACCACCAAATACGGAGGATGTGGAAAAAGTCAGGAAATGACCACTGCATGTCCCGGAGCAATATGGCCTTAGTTGCTAATGCTCCTAAAAACCAAATAACAAACAAACAATCTTCAGCCACTGCAATTTGCAGAACTCAAGCCTCTCTCTCTCTCTCTCTCTCTCTCTCTCTCTCTTTTGGTAGGACGATCCCGGATCCCTTCATTTCCCTCACCAATCTTGTTGCCCTTCTCTGTACATGCTCAAGGAAATCTACATCCTTCCTAAAATGAGGCCTCCAGACCTGTACGCAGTACTCAACCATTGCCTTATACAGTGGCCCAACCATTGCCTTATACAGAGGGACAATCGCCTCCTTTTCCCTGCTAGCAAAATTCCTATATATCATTGACAAAACCCTTCTCTCTCTCTCTCTCTCTCTCTCTCTCTCTCTCTCTCTCGGTAGGAGGATCCCGGATCCCTTCATTTTCCTCACCAACATTGTTGCCCTTCTCTGTACATGCTCAAGGAAATCTACATCCTTCCTAAAATGAGGCCTCCAAACCTGTACGCAGTACTCAAGGTGTGGCCCAACCATTGCCTTATACAGAGGGACAATCACCTCCTTTTCCCTGCTAGCAAAATTCCTATATATCATTGACAAAACCCCATGACCTGCCCTGGCAGCCCGTCTGCATTGCTCAGAAAACTTCATATCTGACTGCACAGTTACTCCCAGGTCTTTTTCATTTTCTACCACCTTAAGTGTAGTATCACACAGTTGGTATGTTTCTCTGGGGGTTACTTCTACCCATATGCAGTAGTTTTGCATTTGTCAAGGTTAAGCTTCAGTAGCCACATCTTAGCCCATCTGCCCAAATTTTCTAGATCCTGTTACAGTACGACACTGCCATTACTGTCATTAACAACCCTGGCAACCTTTGTATCATCTGCAAACTTTGACACTAAGCCTGCTATACCTTCATTAATATCATTGATAAATATACAAAACAACAGAGGACCGAACACCGAACCCTGTGGGACTCCACTAATAACATTAGTCCATGAAGAGAAGCACCCATTGATTACTCTGTCCTCTCCCACTCAACCATCCTTTTATCCATTGTAGCAACTTACCCTAAATACCATTCTGCTCCAGTTTGTACAGTAGTCTTCCATGCGCAACAGTGTCAAAAGCTTTCCTGAAATCCAAAATATGATATTAAAATTATTTTTTGCATCCAGTTCCTTTGTAACCACATCATAATATCCTATCAAATTTGCCAGACAAGACTTTCCCTTAACAAACCCATGCTGTGTCTGAATTATTGCTGCAGTCTTGTCTAGATGATCCTGCAATGCATCTTTAACCAGTGACTCCATTATTTTACCCGGAACAGAAGTTAAACTAACTGGTCTGTAATTACTCCTGTCACCCTTTGATCCCCCTTTGTGAATTGAGGATACATTTGCACATCTCCAGTCCTTGGGGACCTCTCCTGAGTCCAAGGATGTTCTCATAATTATGGCTAAGGATTTGCTTACTTCCTTTGCTGCCTCCTTTAATATAACTGGATAGATCCAATCCACCCCAGGTGCCTTTCTTATGTTTAACTTCAACAATTTCTCCTCCACTTTGCTCTCAGTTATTACAAAATCATTAAGCACCCTGCTACAATTTGATAACCTTCTGCCATTTTCAAACCCATGTGTGAATCCTCATGTGTGAATGTAGATGTAAAATACTCATTCAGTTTGTTTGCTATCTGAGCAGGATCATCAACAGTCAACTATCGATATCAGGTGGACCAATCAGATTCATGCCCTTCCTTTTAGAGTTTATATAAGTAAAGAAATACTTGCTGTTTTTCTTAGTATCCTTTGCCAAATATTTCTCGTAATCTGCCTTCGCCTGCCTAACCTCCTTTTTGACCTGATTACAGACTAGCTTATATCTGCCATAGGCTTCTGAGTTGCTTGATAATTTATATGCATCCCATGCATTTTTCTTCTCTGTCACGAGTCTCATTAGTTCATTTGATAACCATTTAGGCCTAAACCTTGAACAATATTTCTTAATAGGTATGAAACTTTTAGTAGCTTTCACGATTAATTCCTTGAATGCTTCCTACTTAGAATTTACTGTTGGTAACATCGTCAGTTGAGACCATTATACTAACCTTTACGGAAGCAAAAACCCTTTCCTTTACCCCTGATGGTAATTATATCTTTAAGTAAATCCCACATCAGTACACTGTGATCACTGCCACCTAGTGGTTCCTTTATCTGCAAATTCTTAATACACGAATGATCACTGCTGATAACCAGATCAAGAGTATTACCCTCTCTGGTTGTTCAATGATGTGCGGCTTTCCAGCTCTTCCATGACAATATTTGCCATTATTGGAGACCCCACGGTAGCCCTGTCAATAGGTTTCTCTGGTTGGCTCTAACCTCAGCCACAGTCAGGTTTCTGCTCTCAACTCGTTTAGAAGAAATGACTCAGTTGTCATTCTACTGGACGATTAGGGACGTCGTACTGTCATCCTAAATCATTTCGAATACCAGGATAAAGCCTTATCTCTCCTGCAAGATGCCACCATTTATGAACCAGTGCATGACCATCCCATCAAGGTCTTGGAATGTTGGGAAGCCAGTGTTAACAGCCTAGTTTACAACTGGCTAAAATCTAAGAAGATTTCTAAAACTACACACTGGCAATTACATTCAACTGGGTGTCAACTTCCCTAGTTCTATGGACTGCGAAAAGTACACAAGCCGGCATCCCCTTGCGACCAATTGTCTCTTGTTGCAATATCCTGACGTATGAACTTTCAAAAAGTTGCCTACAAGAGGTGACTGCTGTCACCTCTTGTAGGCGACACTGACTGTACAGTCTTGAACAGTGGGGAGTTCTTACGCCTGATTTCACACCTTACCATCAATGAAGATCAAGTCGTGGGGTCATTTGATGTTGCTTTGTTCACTTCAGTCCCATTTCAACAAGCCATCACATGTGCCAGACAACTATTGGACAGTGACCCCACCCTACCCAATAGAACCTCACTATCTGCTGACGATATTTGCGCTGCTCTTAGCTTGTATATAACCAATAGTGTGGTCACGTTCGGTGACTCCCTGTTTAGGCAGATCAATTGGATGGCCATGGGTTCCCCCCCATCAACTGTCATGGCGAATATTGCCGTGGAAGAACTGGAGGGCCACGCATTCTTGAAATTACCAGATCCAATCACCTTCTGGTGCCGTTATGTCGATGATGTCTTTGTAATCACCCCCCCCCCACACCCCACCATGGGGCCCGGAAAACTGACTTCTACAACACCTCAACTCTTTGTCACCCTTTATCAAATTCACCATTGAGCTGGAGTCGGACATGTGCAAAGTGTGCTAGTTGTCTGACGGCACCAGGGGTTCACATTGTGTAGCATAGAACTCTCTGTAGGCCAGAGATTTCAAAAGTGTGTGGGGAGTGGGAGGATGTGTTGTGTACCATTGTTCTTCTGGCCATTGGGCCCCTTTTGAGACTCACCGTTACCACACTTGGCCCCGGGGAGGCAGGTCAGGTACCCGGTAGATTTTATTTTGTACTCTGGCAGGCCCTGCCACCTAGTTTCTGAAGATTTCTGTAGCAAGGGCTATGGGAAAAAAAGAAAAGAAGGGGTTAACGCTAGAATATAAAAGGCTGAGAGAGCTTTGTATAAGTGTAGTTTAAATTTGGACGTTATTAATTGATAAATTGTGTGGGGGGTGTACACTGGTGAGTTAGACAGAGTAGTGGGGGAGACCGAAGGCTGGGGGAAGACAGGTATGGGGATGCTAGAGAAGGCAACCACAGAAAGTCTGAGGCACACCATGCCTCACCAGGCGGAAGGGGGGGAGACAGGGACCCATCTCCTCTCCCCAGTCGGGGAGGAGAGTAAAAAAAACAGGCAAGAGTGCTCAGTTTGATTGCCAAAGTGGCTTGGGCAGCAAAGCTGTTGTCTCCAATGTCTGGGTTTGGAGTCTTGCGTTGGATCAGGGCCTGTCCAGGATTCGTGGTCACTTCCTTGTTTCTTCTGATTATAGTGATAATTCGGTGGATTGCATTTCATGGGAAATGCAATCCACCGCACTCCAGTCCATGGTTATTCTTCTTTTATGTTGTCGCATATTCAGAATCCACACATGTTGATATACTTGGGACAGAGTCCCATTAAGGTTTGCTGTCACTTCCTTATTGTCTCATTACGTTGTAGAGCCGGTTTAGTGCACTGTCTTTCCTGGGACCTAGTCCTGTCCGTCATCGTTGGACATATGCGTAGTGGCATTGTAGCAATCTAACTGCCTGATGATTTTAGAAATCTTGCAACAAGCAAGAGCTGTTGTCTATTATTATCTCAGCCGGTTGGATTTTCATTATGGCTTTGCTTAGTTATACTAACAGAGGTTTTGGGGATGTAGATAGAGGCATTCTCAAAGATACAATGGAATCCATCAGGTGAGTGTGGCTCAGGGATAAAAATACACTGGGTAAGAGAACCCAGTTTAGACCAAGAAGTCAATGATCTATCATGATGAGTTGAGGATTTCTCTTGAAGAGAGTTGCCCAGGTGTTGATGTTTCCAAAGTCTAAATCGATTGATGTCATAATCAAAATTGTTGATTCTCAACCTAGATACTGGTTTTAGGTGTATCAATCCATGTCTTTCCTGTGAAGGGATAGTCAGGTCCTGTGGTTTCAGAGTTAAAATCAGGTAATATCACATCCTGATTGATTGATCTTGCCTGCAGATTTCAGCCCGATGAAACTTGGATTCAAAAAGTGAATCTCAGTTCAGTTGAGCTTCGATGAGGCTGGAGTCGGACAATGCCTTGTCCTTTCTGGATGTTCTAGTTTGCCGTGAGGGCACTCATTTAAGAACCTTGGTCTACCTTAAACCAATGTGTGCTGGCCAATTCACCAACTATAGATCAGCACACACCCACAGCCAGTTTCTCAATGCAGCACATGCCCCTTTTGTCCATGTCTGGACCCATTCTAGTTCCATGGACGAAATACACGATGAGGTTATGAGAGTAAAGATGGATCTGTCCAAATGTGGCTACCCTACCTGTGCCCCTAGACAAATGTGATCTGCAGGTCCATGAGCTCACAGCACACCCTAGGGCTTTCCAAAGTGATAACACAATCTGTACCGCCTTTATCCCCTATTACCCTGACATATCACAATGGCCACACTTTACCTCACATGATCACAACCTGTCATTCTTTGTTTTTGCACAAACATATTCAGCTGATGAAGAGTCTTCTTGACTTGAAAGCTTCTGTACTAATTTGTTTGTTTTTGCTTCAATTTACCTTATTAAAGGGTTCTACCTACAACATATTTGTTTTCCATTTGTCTGGAGTAAACAGTAATTTTTACCATATTAATAATTGTAATTTTCTTAGATTTTTGTTCTACTAAAATGCCATTGTAATTGCAGGCTATTGGCTCTGAGCTCAAAGATCGTTAATAGCAGACAAATATTTAGTAATGACCAATTAAAAATACTGAATATATACTATTTAAAAATATTATTGTCACCATCACCAGTTGTATTGCCTTTTATTGGCAAAAAAGCCAGTAAAAGGTTATTGGCTTTTTTTTTTTTCATCTATCAAAAGTGGATCAATCAAGAACATACACAATTTAGCCGTAATACTGATACCTTAAAGCCTTTTTTTTTTTAAATGAAAACATCAAACATGAAAGGTATTAGAACCTGCAGTACTTAGGTATTAGAAACTCCACTACAACGCTGATGGAACTGATATTCGGGTGACATTCAAGTCAAGTGGACCCAATTTCGGTGAAGTCCAGACGGTCTGTGATAGCCAAATCCTCTGCTTGCACCTTCACGATCGTGGGACTGTTAGTAATCCTGGATATAACCTCCATGCACAAGTACATGGTGGGTGACCACCCAGGTGTGAACCAATGTAAGCAGGGGTCAAGGTGTGGCGCCCACACCACATGGAGGAATGCCGCCCCTCTATGTTACTAGGTGGCAGTACTAGGTGGTAGATGACTCTCATCAACCGGTGCAATACCACCACTTTGCCTATTGGAGGCTTGAAGTGGTGGAACCCATGTTTAGTCTCTAGAGCTAAGTTCCGGTCAACCCTTCCTTATCTCTTCCATCATGCAATATGATTGATGAATTTTTAGGTTATGATGAACATTGTGGCGAGATCCAATATTCCTTACATTTCGAGGGTACAGCTCTAAAACGGTGTTCGCAGGCCGGCCGCTAGTTAGTACACCGGACCAAACCTATTGGTAACTCTCTAGGAGGCTTCCGGATCAGCTAGTGTATAATCTTGCTACCTCTACTCTGCCAGATAGTGACTGGAGGGAGTCCGAGTAGTGTGTATGTGGGGAGCATTGTCGAGGCCACGTTATGTCTAGGATCTGGGTGTATTCTTACCATATATACGCCATATCCACAAATTTCAGTACTTCATACAGCATGTCCCACCCACTTTTTCTTACTTTTGAATACACCATGAAATGTCAAACTAATAGAGCAAGCTTATCTGCGAAAAGATCTAAACCTCCCAAGCACTTCCTAATTCATTTCATAAATATACGTGGTGTCAACTTTAATCTCAACGATGTCCATTTCGACTTGCAGTCTGCCAAACCCCATGTATTTTTTATGACAGAATCTCAGTTATCGGTTGATTCAACTACTGCTCATCTCAGATGTCCAAATTATTCACTGTATGATTCCTTATGCCTCAAAGGTGATACTTGTGCATATGTCCGTTCTGATATTCCCAGTCAGAGACTTGGTAATTTGGAATCTCCTCTTTTCGATCTTCTCTGGCATAAAATCTCTCTACCTCATTGGGTAAAATCCATCTGTTGTCTATACCGTTCTCCCAACTCCACTAATCAATTGGAGCTCTTTGACTTCCTCTCTTTGCAACTTAACTTTCTCCAGTTCAACTTTCCTAACAGTGAGGTAATTTTCCTTGGTTTTTAATGTTCACAACTCCAGTTGGCTTTCGTTTTCTAGTCACACCGACCCAGCTGGTCGAGATGCTGAGGCTTTTGCAATTACTAATGACCTCGCATTTGTTCATTGTTCATTTACCTACAAGAATATCGGACAATCCTAATCATACAGCCAACATGCTTGATCTGTTTCTCATAAACAATCCTTCTAAGTACACGGTCCAAGTGCGAGGTCCTTTAGGCACTTCAAATCACAACTGGTGATTGTCTCTTCTCCAATGGAGCCTTTATCTCATGGCTATTCCCACCTCATGTTGTTTGGCATTACAAGAATGCAAAATGGGATGACCTCCTAGATTTCTTTTCTTCTTTTCCTTAGTCGGATTACTGTTTCAAAACTTCTGATGTCAACATTTGCTCAGATCGTGTCAATGAAATTATTCTTGAAGGAATGGAATCCTTTATCCCACACTCCACTTTAAAATCACGTCCTTTAAACCTTGGTTTTCCAATAAATGTGCTAAGGCTGTTCAAGAGAAGAATGTTGCATATCGTAATTGGCTTGTTTCTAATTCTTCAGTTTCATTTTCTGCCTATACCAAAGCTCACAACAATTGTAAAGCAGTTATTAATCAGTCCAAACTATAGTTTGAACAGGCTAAGAGTAGAAAACTTGCTTCTTGCCCTAATGGTAGCCGAGCATTCTGGTCCCTAGCCAAAGCTATTGGCCGCAACTTTTGCCTATCTCTGCTCCCACCTCTGTCCAAACCAGATGGTTCTGTTGTCACTTCAGCCAAGGATAAAGCTGGCCTGCTAGCATCCTATTTTTCTTCCAACTCATATATTAATGAACTTGGTAAAACACCTCCCACCATTCCCAACACGCCCCATTCAGTGCCTCCTGTGGTCTTCTGTCAAAAGGATGTCAGAAGGATTTTGAGAAATCTTGATGCTAAGAAAGCTCCAGGTCCCGATGGTATTTCTCCACTTGTTCTCAAAACCTGTGCTCCTGAACTTAATCCTATTCTTTGCCTCCTTCTTTCACTTTCTTATTCCAAAGGTGTTTTTCCTTCTGCTTGGAAATTTGCTCGTATCCAGCCAGTTCCTAAAAAAGAGTGACAAATCCCTCCCATCCAATTATCTTCCCATTGCAATTACTTCTACTCTTTCTAATTTGTTATTTTGGTTTTTTTTAGGAGCATTAGCAACTAAGGCCATATTGCTCCAGGCATATGAGGTGGTCATTACCTGACCTTTCCGCATCCTCCGTATTTGGTGGTCACGGGCTCGAACCCCGGTCTAATCAAGAAGCGTGTGCTACGCACTGCTGCTCCTGCCCACCTGGATATGGAGGCGCCCTACTCTTTCTAATGTAATGGAGAAATCAATTAACCACCAACTCTTAAACTACCTAGAAACCTTCCGTCTGATCAACGATCGCCAGTATGGATTCCGTCAGTGTCAATCCAGTGGTGATGTTCTGGCTTATGTTACTCATTTATGGACTAATTCAATGGAAAGGTTCGCTGAAACACAAGCAGTTGCTCTTGACATCTCAAAGGCTTTCGATCATGTTTGGCATAAAGGTCTTCTAAACAAGTTTCCATCTTATGGTTTACCAACTGTTTTTAGTAATTGGTTATTCAGTTTTCTCTCTGATCGCTCACTGAGGGTGATGATAGATGGCTCTCTGTCTTCTAACTTCTCCACTAATGCCGGTGTACCCCAAGGTTCAGTTCTTTTCCCCACTCTTTTCCTCTTGTATATTAATGACCTTCTTCCATTGACTGGAAATCCTATCCATAGTTTTGCCGATGATAGCACATTGCATTCCACTTTCCATTTTGAGAAACCTTGCCCTGTTCAATCAGCTTCAACTTCTCAAAAATCTGCTACCAATCCCTTAAATGCCAATCTTCAGGTAATTCTCCAGTGGGGGCAAAGACAGCTTAGTTGATTTCAGCTAAGTTGTTCTAAAACTTAGTCTTGTCTTATATCACGCAAAAAGGATTCTTCTGCTCCTATGCTTATCTTTAGTGACACTCCAATTTCTAGGCAAAATGATATATCTCTTTTGGGGATTAATCTGACTTCTAATCTCTCTTGGCACAAGCACATTACAAATATTGCTTCCTCTGCATCTAAAAAACTTAGTTTTCTCTTTCGCTCTCAGCATTACTTTTCTTCCAAACAGCTGCTCACTCTGTATAAATCGCAAATCTGCCCTGCCATGGAATATTGTTCCCACATCTGGGGTGGTGCTCCCAAAACCTCTCTCAGGCTTCTTGATTCCATTCAGAAGACGGCAGTTAGGTTAATTAATGATTCATCTCTAACAGAGTCTCTCCACTCGCTGTCTCATAGATGCACTGTTTCTGCTGCATGCAGAGGTATTGCTTGAGGCATTGAGGTATTGCTCAAAACATCAAAGGCAGATATTGTTGGGATATCCGAGACGTGGTGTCACACAGATATAAGGGATGCAGAACTGCAATTTGGGGAGTACAACGTCTACAGAAAGGATAGACAGGATAGGAAGGGGGGAGGGGTTATGCTATTAGTTAAGAAACACATAAAAACCAAGGAAGTGAAGCCAGTCGACATCGCTGGACAGTGCAGTGTTGAGTCAGTTTGGTGTGACATAAGCATTGGGAGATCAAAATTGAGAGTAGGAGTGTGCTATAGGCGTAATGACTCTGATGAGTATAATAAGGAACTGTACAGGGAAATAGAGTGGGCCAGTAAATCAGAGAGTCTTATAATGGGAGATTTTAATTTTCCAGATATTGACTGGAATTTGGGGGCTGGTTACTCACACACTAGCAGGGCTTTTGTGGATTTATTGGATGATTGTTTTCTACATCAGCATGTTCGGGAGGCAACTAGAGGGAGTAATACTCTTGATTTGATTATCAGCAGTGATTCTTCATGCATTAAGAATCTGCAGATAAATGAACCACTAGGTGGCAGTGATCACAGTGTGCTGAAGTGGGATTTACTGAAAGAGGTAACTACCATTAGGGGTAAAGGGAAGGGTTATTGCTTCCGTAAAGGCGACTACGATGGACTGAGACAGTATTTAAATTCTATACAGTGGGACCAACTGATGATGTTACCAACAGCAAATTCAAAATGGGAAGCATTTTGAATTTGCTGTTGAAAGAACTTATCTTGGAAGCTACTAGGCTTTACATACCAACTAAGAAATATTGTTCAAGGTTTAGGCCAAAATGGATGTCAGATGAACTAATGAGGCATATGGCAGAGAAGAAAAATGCATGGGATACATATAAATTAACACATGACACAGAAGCCTATGATAGATACAAGTTGATATGCAACCAAGTTACAAAGGAGGTTAGGCAGGCGAAGGCAGATTACGAGAAATCCTTGGCAAGGGATGCAAAGAAAAACAACAAAGTGTTCTTTACTTATGTAAACTCTAGAAGGAAGGGGATGAATCAGATTGGTCCACTTGATATTGATGGGTCAACTGTTGATGATCCTGCTCAGGTAGCTAACAAACTAAATGAATATTTTGCATCGACATTCACACATGAGGAGTTATTCAGCAAGGGGAATGCCAGAGGTGTATTCAACTCTAGCAGTAAGCTACAGAATCTTGAAATAACTGGGAGTAAAGTGGAGGAGAAACTGTTGAAGATAAACACAAGAAAGGCACCCGGGATGGATGGGATCTATCCAGTTATATTAAAGGAGGCAGCAAAGGAAGTAAGCAAACCCTTAGCCATAATTATGACAGCTTCCTTGGACTCAGGGGAGGTACCCATAGACTGGAAATGTGCAAATGTGACCCCAATTCACAAAGGAGGATCAAAGGCTGACACAAGTAATTATAGAACTGTGAGCTTAACTTCTGTTCCAGGAAAATTAATGGAGGCACTGGTTAAAGAAGCACTGCAGGATCATTTAGACAAGACTTCAGTTATAGCTCAGACACAGCATGGTTTTGTTAAGGGGAAGTCTTGCCTGACCAACTTGATTGGATACTATGATGCAGTCACAAAAGAACTGGATGCAGGGAATAACTTTGATATTATATACTTGGATCTTAGAAAGGCTTTTGATACTGTGGCACATGGAAAACTGCTACACAAATTGGAGCAGTGTGACATTGGAGGCAAATTGCTGCTATGGATAAAGGGGGTGGTTGAGGGGGAGAAGACAGAGAGTGGTAATCAATGGACACTGCTCATCGTGGACTAATGTTATTAGTGGAGTCCCTCAGGGCTCAGTGTTGGGTCCATTATTGTTTTCTGTATTTATAAATGATATTGATGATGGTATATCAAGCTTATTGTCCAAGTTTGCAGATGATACAAAGGTTGGCAGGGTTGTCAAGGACACTACTGACACTATGCTGCTGCAACAGGATCTGGAAAGGTTGAGCAGATGGGCTGAGAGGTGGCAAATGAAGTTTAACATTGACAAATGTAAAGTACTACACATGGGAAACAGCAACCCCAGAGCAACGTATCAACTCTGTGGTACTACACTGACAGTGGTAGAGAATGAAAGGGACTTGGGGGTGATTGTGCAGGCAGATATGAAGTTCTCTGAGCAGTGCAGACGGGCTGCAAGAGTAGCTCATGGAGTATTGTCAATGATATACAGGAATTTTTCCAGCAGGGATAAGGAGGTGATTATTCCCTTGTATAAGGCAATGGTCAGGCCACACCTAGAGTGCTGGAACAAGTACAGAGAAGGGCAACAAGATTAGTGAATGGAACAAAGGGGTGCTCTTACGAAGAAAGGCTTAAGTTTTGCAAATTACAGTGTCTGGAGACTAGGCACCAGCGAGGTGATCTGATAGAGGTGTATAAAGCCTTGAATGGTTTAAGCATGCTCAATGCTGATGGGATTCTTCCTCTAGCTCAGAAAAATCACCTGAGAGGGCATAAATTCAAATTGAGGAAAGACAGATGTAGGATAGACGTGCGGAAATTTGCCTTTAGCCAGCGGGTGGTTGGTTGGTGGAACAGACTGCCATCCCTTGTGGTGGAGGTTGATAGCCTAAATAAGTTTAAGGCTCAGCTGGACAGGTATTTTGAACGAACAGAGGGGTGAAGTGGAAGTGGGTTTTTTTTTTTTTTTTTTGGCTGATGCTGCATAAGCTTGCTTTCTTGCATCAAATGCCTCTACTAATGCTAATGCTAATGCCTCTTCTGCAGATACTTCCATGGGCACTGTTCTTCTGAATTGGCTTCTATAATTCCAGCTCTCTCTTTCAAAACAGTCCCAACATGTGCCTCCACCAGCCAACATCCACTTACTGTCCAACTTCAAACTCACAGAACCAACTTTTCACCTTCCTCGTTTATTCATTCAACTACCGTATTCTGGAGCACCTTCCTTCATACGTATTTCCTGAAAATTACAGTCTACAGAAGTTCAAGTTCAATGTCAACAGATATCTTCTTTCGTCTTCTCAACCTCAAACCCAAGCACGGTACTAAGTACTATAGGTTCTAATACCTCTTGTGTTTGGGGTTTACATAAAAAAAAAAAAAAAAAAAAAACTTAGTACCAAGTGTTGGATGAAGGTTGAGAAGACAAAAAAAAAAATTTTATCTCATTAGATTTGAATTTGTGTAGATGTATTTTCCCAAAATACATGTTGTTCCAGAATATGGAAATCAAAGGGATAAATGAAGAAAACAAAATTTGGTTCTGTGAGTT
The DNA here is from genome assembly GCF_048544385.1 of Mastigoproctus giganteus. Taxonomy (NCBI): domain Eukaryota; kingdom Metazoa; phylum Arthropoda; class Arachnida; order Uropygi; family Thelyphonidae; genus Mastigoproctus; species Mastigoproctus giganteus. The sequence goes on along the minus strand of NC_143576.1, from coordinate 130,451,880 downwards.
TGAAGTTGGACAGTAAATAAGTGCTGAATGAATCTGGCCTATATTCGGACTGGTTTTGGTGGGGAGAGGGGAATTATTGAAGATAATTCAGAACAGCACCCATGGAAGTATCTGTAGAAAAGCATGTCGCAGAAATAGAAAGTCTGTAAGACAGAGAGTGGAGAGATTTTTAAGAGACTGGTCATTAATTAAACCTCAAGTCCTATAATTAATTCAATTCATTTCCTTTTGGCATCTCTCATATTGTATAAACAAGTCACGACTGGGTTGTCAACTGTTATAACTCTGGGTACCTACCCGCATCACTGATGAGTATCCAAATAGCTTTGAAATAGTGCTGTCTGTGTGGTGGTACTCAAATGAAAATAAGTAACAGTATTCTTCTCTAATTGGAAAGTGTTGCTTATTTGAAGTATAAGGAGGGCAACCTGTTGGGAAAGATTTTACAATATGAGATGTTGCAATAATGATGCCAATGTACACTGAGTAGACAGAAATCATGGGATACTTACCTAGTAATGGGTAGGCCCATCTTTGGTCCGGATAAGGGCAGTCACACAGCGAGGCATTGAATCCACTAGTTCATGAAAGTGTTCCACAGGTTTTATTATTAATATTTTCCTCTTTGAGGTAAATTCCTCTTTGTTTTTATATATTAATGTACAAATGTAGAACTCATTCAGCATCATAGCTCTATTTTTAATTATATTAATATTTTCCCTATAGCTGCTTCGGAGTTCTCTAGTAAACAATAGAACACAGGCTGTTGTTTGTGATGATTTGGGGATGGTAGACTATGCCATTTATCCATATTCCAAAGTTGATTTAAAAACTAAAGACAGAGCTGATCTCTTAGAAGGTAAGTCCATAATATATTGATGTCTAACATTAAGGGTTTTCCCATCATAAGACTTATTTAATTTGAAATCTGTTTAAGTCACATAGATCTTGGTTATACTTGGGAGAACAACATATAATTTAGTTGACGTGCAGAGCTCAGCAACAAATTCACATGCAAAAATTACTTGTGCAGTACTGCCTTTCATTTCCGTAGTAAGCCATGGCATTGACCATACAGCAGAGATGCCTTGTTGTGGAACGATATTTTAAACTTTGCAGAAGTTAAATAGGATTTTAAACAATATATCAGTACATGCAATTTACCAAGTAAATTTACCATATGGAAGTTGGCAAACTTATACTCTTTTTTTTAATCAACTTTAAAACATGGCAAAATCTATGTTCGATGATGGCATGATAATTAAAAACAACAGGTCTGTCTTCTTCCCTTTTTTTTTTTTGGAAGGGGGAAATATTTTAAAGAGCAGTCTTTTCAAATAATCCACACTCAATTGAAGAACTAAAGAACACTATCACTCAAGTAATTGCTGACATTTCCAGGAATATGGTTCTCTGTTTCACTGAATGCATCATCTAATTCGAGTGTGTTTAGCAAAGAATGGTAGGCTCTTTCAACATTTCTTATTGCATTGTGACCTTAAATAAGTGTATATACCAACCAAATTATATGTTGTTTCCGCAGATGCAACCAGAAATATATGCAATTTTATCTGTTCAGCAACTTTAAAAACACCCTTTACATTGCTGGTATTCTGATATATGTGACAGGTTTTTAAAAATATATAATACCCGTAAAATTACAAAACAGTGTGACTCGAGATGTTATCCATGACATTGGTGAAACTCCAGGCCACTATATTTTGTTATTAGTAATGATGTTACAAATTGTGTCCAATGAGTGGAGTTTTCTTCTGCTTAAACAGCAGAAGACATCATTTTTTGTTTGTTTTTTGTGTTATTTTGAATAATTTTTCTTTCTTTCTTTCTTTTTTTTTTTTTTTTTTTTTTTTCCCTTTAGCATTTTTGGGAGCATTATATGTGGACAAAGGAGTGAATTACTGTAGAACTTTCTGTCAAGTATGCTTCTTTCCTAGGTTGCAGGTAAGTATTTTTTATTTACAAATTAAATTATGATCTATAAGCATTTTATGCAGTTATTTGGTTGGATTTCATTCTATTGTGGTCTACAGGAAGTTTTATGTACAAAGCACTGGCTCAATCGTGCACATTTTAAGATTGATCTTGTACGTTGCTAGAAAAAGCTGCACGGCCTCTTGTTAATTGTTGTGCTGGCTGTAATGAAGCAGTTACATTGAAGGTGATAGCTCTACTGAGTTCTAAACTTCAATGTAAGTGGAAATTTGAAGGTAAGGAAAAGGATAAATTTTGGACTGGCTGCAGTCCATCCCTCCCATCCAATTATCGTCCTATTGCAATTACTTCTACTCTTTCTAAAGTAATGGAGAAATCAATTAACCACGAACTCTTAAACTACCTAAAAACCTTCCGTCTGATCAGCGATCGCCAGTATGGATTCCGTCAGTTTCGATCAACTGGTGATATTCTGGCTTATGTTACCCATTTATGGACCAATTCAATGGAAAGGTTCGGTGAAACACAAGTAGTTGCTCTTGACATCTCAAAGGCTTTCGATCGTGTTTAGCATAAAGGTCTTCTAAACAAGCTTCCATCTTATGATTTTTCCAACTGTTTTTAGTAATTGGTTATCCAGTTTTCTCTCTGATCGCTCACTGAGGGTGATGATAGATGGCTCTCTGTCTTCTAACTACTCCACTAATGCCGGTGTACCCCAAGGTTCAGTTCTTTCCCCCACTCTTTTCCTCTTGTATATTAATGACCTTCTTCCATTGACTAGAAATCCTATCCGTAGGTTTGCCTATGATAGCACATTGCATTCCACTTTCCATTTTGAGAAACTCTTCCTGCTCAATCAACTTCGACTTCTCGAAAATCTGCTACCAATTCCTTAAATGCCAATCTTCAGGTAATTCTCCAGTAGGGCAAAGACAACTTAGTTGATTTCAACCCTTCTAATACTCAGTCTTGCCTTATATCTCGCAAAAAGGATTCTTCTGCTTCTATGCTTATCTTTAGTGACACTCCGATTTCTAGGCAAAATGATATATCTCTTTTGGGGATTACCCTGACTTCTAATCTCTCTTGGCACAAGCACATTACAAATATTGCTTCCTCTGCATCTAAAAAACTTGGTTTTCTCTTTCGCTCTCGGCATTACTTTTCTTCCAAACAGCTGCTCAGTCTGTATAAATTGAAAATCTGCCCTGCCATGGAATATTTTTCCCACATCTGGGGTGGTGCCCCCAAAACCTCTCTCAGGCTTCTTGATTCCATTCAGAAAGAGGGCAGTTAGGTTAATTAATGATTCGTCTCTAACAGTCTCTCCACTCGCTGTGTCATAGACGTACTGTTTCTGCTGCATGCCCCTTCTACAGATACAGTAATACCCCGACTTACGCGAACTCAGAGTTACGCGGTTCTTGATTTTTTCGTTTGGCAACGCTGCCGCCCACTATCTTCAAGGTCGTTTTTCATATGTTATCGATATACGGTGCGACGGCGGAGAATGAGAGCGAAAGATGAACAAAATTCAACTTTGCTGCTTTTATGTTTTTTATATCAGTGAAGGGGAAAACACATTTCACCATAATAACGTAAAAACCAACACAATTCCAGCTATCGGTATAATCGCAAATGCAATTAGATCGAGTTTACTACCAGTTTATAACAGATTTCACTAGCAGAAACGCAACTGGATTTTTATTGTTTTATGGTAGTAACCCCTAGAAATGTGGGGTGTTAATAGTGTATCTCTGCCTTTATGGTGTTGTTTATTCAGTTGCTACATGCGCGCAGCTTTGTTTATGCGTATCAAGCGTGCCTCCTCGTTTTGTAATTGCGCTTTATTCCCTAAAAATGAGTAAAATACTTAATTAAAAGGTGTGAAAAGGAAGCGTCCTGGTGAAGACACTGCAGATTCAGAGAGAAAAAGAAAAGTAATATCGATAAACATAGGCGGACTGGGTCAAAAATTCTTACCCTGGAAAATTTATAGTGGCCTCATACTATGGTTTATGGCCAAAATCACACTGGCCCACCGGGGTTACACTGGCCCCGGTAAGGCTTATGGCCAGTCCGCCTCTGTCGATAGAGGAAAAAATATGAAATTGTGAAACGCTTTGAGCGAAATGAAAGACCATGTGATATTGCACGTGCTACAGGCCTAAATGAAGCAACGGCGAAAAGCACATGACAATTGCAAACTTGACAGGTTGAAAATTGAAAAGGGCTCAATTGTAAAGGGCTTAAAAATTTTAGAAAACATAGACTCCAACGAAGAACGCGTTATAGCTACAAAGCAAGGAATAAAAAAATTATTAGCTTGCTACGAAGAAATTCTGTGTGAAAAAAAGAAGGCGCTGTGTCTTCAGACAAATTTGTTAGATTTTATGAAGCCATCGACATCGAAATAACTTTTTAACGTAAGTCATTTGTTTTTTTAATACATATTTTGTATTAATATGTATAAAAAACTGCAATTTTATTAATATTTTTCTTCTAAACTAGTGTTTTTGTTAGTCCTTGGTCCCAATTAAGCAAAATTTATATGTATTTATATGCAAAGTTGTACCCCGACTTACGCGATTTTCGTCGGACCCACCTATCGCGTAACTTCGGGGTATTACTGTACTTCCTTGGGCACTGTTCTTCTGAATTGGCTTGTATATTTCCCGCTCTCTCTCTCTTTCAAAACAGTCCAAACAGGTGCTGCCACCAGGCAACATCCATTTACTGTCCGACTTCAAACTCACAGAACCAACTTTTCATCTTCCTTGTGTATTCATTCAACTGCCGTTTTCTGGAACAACCTTCATACATATTTCCTGAAAATTGCAGTCTACAGAAGTTCAAGTCCAGTGTCAAAAAATATCTTCTTTCGTCTTCTCAACCTCCAACCCAAGCACGGTACTAAGTACTATAGGTTCTAATACCTCTCGTGTTTCAGGTTTGCATGAAAAAAAAAAAAAAAAAGTCCTTGATCAATGTACATGGATATACACATTGTCAGACTGAGCCAGTATTTAGCCACAAAAAATTCATGGCCGTTTACAAATGGGATGGGATTTTATAATGTAACTCTATCCTATACTACATAAATTGTGTGTGCTGTTCCCTATCCAGGGTGCTGTGACCTCATCTGTATGCAAGTGAGTGAATAGGGCAATTGGGAGGGTGAAAACTGTTTGTTACTTTTCCCTGCTATGTGTCAAGAACATATCAAGAACATGGGTTGAATATATGTCATAAAAAATATAGATGTATATATACATACAGTAAACCCCCGCTATTCATGGTTGTTACGTTCGTGAGAAATTCCGCAAATACTGAGTTATGGCGCCCATAGTAATAAAAGGGTTCCATTCTAAAGTATGAAATATATAACTAAAACTAGTCTAAAATTTTGTCTGTACGAATTATGTGTATTTACCTACATAATATGACTATGTACATAGACAAACGTAGACAGTACATAGAAAAATACAAGCATAAGGCATTGAAATGAAAATAAGAAACAATTTATTAAATGTAATACATATTTTTTAGACATTTTAAACAAACCTTTCAAAAACATATCAAGAACATGGGTTGCTGGGCAAAAAATAACTCATAATTGAAGTTTGTTTCTTCATTTTTTTATTGAGCTCCTTTTGAAATTCCCCGTAAGGCAAGAGTAATTTTTCTAGGTTGCGTTTAAACTTGATGCTTCTTTCCAAATTAGGATCCATTTCCACCACCTTTTCTGAAATTTGTATGGAGAGACTAAAGATTTCCTTTAATGACTTACTATTTAACTCTGGGCTAGCAACGTCGAGATTTTCCTCCTCAGGATCATTTTGGTTTTCATTTGACCTGGTTACTAATTCAACCAACTCTTCTATTGTAAGTTCATCTGCATGAGTCTCAATAAGTTCCTGAATGTCTGTTGCATCGATGTTTTCAAAGCCCCACCTTCTATTCCCTGTGCGATTTCTACAATATCGGCAACCAGTTCATTTACATTAGGGATTGTTTTAGCAACAACCACTTCTGGCCACAATTTTTGCCAACACGCATTAATTGTAGATGCACTTATCTCATCAACTGATGTCTTGATGTTGATCAGGCAATCTGCAACGTTATAATTTTTCCAACTTTGGCTTACAGTTAAGTCTGACTCACTTTACATTTTTTCAATTAAGCCAGTAAAAGTTCTCCTAACATAGTAGGACTTAAACGCAGAAATCACATCTTGGTCTAGCGGTTGTAAAAGTGATGTGGTGTTGGGTGGCAAAAACACAATTTCAACGTTTTGGTGGTCAAATTCTAGACTGCTTGAATGTCCTGGCGCGTTATCAATAAGAAGCAGAACTTTGAAAGGCAAAGATTTTGAAGCTAAGTAACTTTCCACCTCTCGCACAAAGCTATCATTAAACCACTCTCTAAAAAGTGTAGTTATAACCCAGGCATTTTTATTGGATTTCCAATAAACTGGAAGATGACCTTTATTCTTTTCCTTCAAAGCACGTGGATTCTGCGATTTATACACGAGCATCGGTTTGATCATGTGTCCACTAGCCTTTGCACAAAACAAAAGAGTAAACCTGTCTTTGGAAGCTTTGAATCCAGGAGCAGATTTTTCATTTTGTGTTAAGCATGTTCTGGCTGGCATTCTCTTCCAAAACAACCCAGTTTTGTCTGCATTGAACACCTGTTCATATCTTTTGTCTGTAATTAATTTTTTTAGTTCAGTCGGGAAACTTTCTGCAGCCACGAAATCTGCTGATGCAGACTCGCCTACCAGTTTCACATTATGAAGGCCATATCGATTTTTAAATCTTTCAAACCAGCCTTTGCTGGCTAAAAAACTTATCCCACAACTACTATCACCAGTTTCGCTGAAGTGCTCATAAAGGTGTTTTACCTTTTCACGAATGATGAGTGAACTTAACGGGATTTTATTTTGAGTTCTGTCTTCTATCCACAGATTTAAAGCCTTTTCCATTTTTTCTAATTTCACATCACGAGTTACAGAGCAAATTTTTTATGCAATTTACGCATTTTCACAGACACTACGGCGGATTTTTTCTTCCAATTTCTTGATTGACCGCACCGTTGACTCATTGATTTTATAATGTTTTGCCACCGATGAGACACTTTCACTATTAGAAATTTTGTCTAATAACTGAATTTTACTCGCTAATGTCATCACCACCTTTGATCTTTTCACAATTCCCTTGTTATTTATGGCCATATTTTTGTAGAGTTAGAAAAGAACTTGTCCAGAATAAAGTCATTTTCTTTTAATGTTAACACGCTCGAAAAAGTCCGTTTACACCAACAAACTGCAAAACGGTAGATTTTTCACTTTTGTAAACGTATCAATTAAGAGCAAGAGACGAAACCTTCCATGACAAGCGCATTACACATACTGAACAAAGATTGCGTGAAACATCCACGCTTGCAATTTTGTCACTCCCCCACCCATTGAGTGCAGGATGCTTCCTTTTTTTTACACCTTTTAAGTTATTTTTACTCATTTTTAGGAAATAAAGCACAATTACAAAATGAGGAGGCACGCTTGATACATAAGCATAAACAAAAACATACAAATACATAAACAAAACATAAACAATACATAAACATAAAAAAAAAAAAACATAAACAAAGCTGTGAGCATGTAGCAACTGAATAAACAACACCGTAAAGGCAAAGACACACTAACACCTCAGTAGCTCACATTTTACTAAAGCACATTTCTGGGGGTTACCACCATAAAACAATAAAAACAATTTCCAGTTGCGTTCCTGCTAGTGGAATCTTTTATAAACTGGTAGTAAACTCGATCTAATTGCATTTGCGATAATACCGATAGCTGGAATTTTACATTATGGTGAAATGCGTTTCCCCTTCACTGATATAAAAAACATAAACATTTTCAGAATCTTCTCTTCATTCCTATTGTGTTGCATTCAGTTGGGGTGATTCTAGTCCAACTGCCATTTCTTCTAATCACAATGGCGAATCATGCATAAGCAAATTCGGTTCGTGTTATATATGATATCGTTCCCCTATTTATAAATCGTGTATGATCGAATTTGTGTAGTGTAAACATGTGTTATGCGAGGACTGACTATACTACTCTGTGGACCGAGCAAAACGATTTTAGCCATGCCCATGTTTTTTTTATTGCGGAAAACGTTCACGGCGCTTTAAAATTCACATTTTTTTTTTAGGTTTAAATCAGCGACCGCAAATACAAATACGCGAATAGCGGGGGGTTTACTGTATATACAGGGTATCTCAAAAATATTGGTACAAACGTTTAGGGGAGGTAGGTAACATCTACAGGAATGTGAATCGCATTGGAACCCATAACAGGAAACATCACAGGAAAGTAGTAGCAGAGGCACAAGAAGCAGAAATGACGCAAGACAGTAATTAGTGGCAAACATTTATTTGACATAATATTAACAATGGAGTATGAGATGGATGCATTTCATGATGTTACAACAGATGCTCGAAGGTTCTACCATGAGATGCGATGCGTGCGTGACACCGACGCAGCATGGATTGGCGGACACGGTCAAACACACCTGGAGTTTCTTTGAGAGTAGCAGCAGCAGCGTAGACGAGTCTCGCCATGAGATCCATCGATTCATACACGACAGATTTGAGGGCCCCCCACAGAAAGAAATCAAGGCTCAATAAATCAGGTGAGCATGGGGGCCAGGCAACGAGTCCACCACGGCCAATCCATCAACGCCCAAAACGCCTGTTCAAATGGTCACGAATACACCTTCCATAACGGGCAGGCGCCCCGTCATGTTGAAACCAAATGTTGCATCTCATGTTTGCTGGAACATCGTCAAGTAACCCTGGTAGAACTTGTTCAAGAAAGATCCGATATTTAGCAGAGATCATGCGGGATGGTAACAGGTATGGGCTGACTAAGCAGTCACCGACCATACCTGCCCACACATTTATTGCGAAGCTATGTTGTGCCGCATGGGGGGGCACACCTTGTGGGTTGTCATGAGCCCACACATGAGCATTGTGCTGATTGAATAAGCCTTCCCAAGTGAAATAAGCCTCATCCATTAACAAAACATAGGCTGCTGCAAAATTCAAGTCTCGAACACTTTCTTGGAGAAACCACTGCGCAAAAGCCACACATGCAGGATGATCTTGGGGGAGCAGTAACCGAACCCTTTAGAGATGAAAGGGGTGTAAGGAATCGTCGTGCCAGATACGCTGTACACTGCAATGAGACATTCCTAAGGCAGAGGCAATGGCACGTGTGCTGGTAGTAGGATTATTCTGGAGGGCATTCAACACACTTTCTTCCATGGCGGGAGTTTGCGTCGAACATGGTCTGCCCGCACCACTCCTGTTATCTCTAAATGACCCATAATCCAGATTAATGACCCATAAACCAGATTAATCTGCATACCCCCCAGGACTACCCTGCCATGTGTAGGAACCTGTGGCTCCATACCAAATAACCATATAGGGGAGGAAGATGTACAGGAAGCCAGCGAAGGAGATTAGCTGAAAAAATATTAGTAAGCTAGTAGCAAGGAGATGCAATATAGAATGATAGAAGAATGAAATGAAATTAGGAATTATGGTAAAAGGGAGTAAATGTCAGTTTTGGTGAAAGAGGAAGTGACCAAGCATTAAGGAAGGAGAGAGTGAATGAGTGAAAGAGCAAATGTAATTGGCCGAAAGAATACAAATTTAATAATAACTTACATTGCTTTATTAGCATTAGTTGAGGCATATGATGCAAGAAAGCAAGCTGATACAGCTTCAGCCAAAAAAAACTTCCCATTTCACCCTAGACAAACATCTAGAGTGGCCATACAGTCACTCCGGATGTTTGTCTAGTTCAGCCTTAAATTTATTTAGTTGTCAACTTCCACAACAACAGATGGAAGTCTGTTCCAGCAAACAATTACACATGGGCTAAAGGCAAACTTCTGCATATATATTCTACAACTGTTTTTTTCTCAATTCGAATCTATGTCTCCTCAAGTTAATCTGAGCAAGCGAAAGTATCCCATCAGCATTGAGCCTACTCAAATCATTCAAGGTCTTATACACCTCAATAAGATCACCTCACAGATGCTTAGTTTCCAGATTCTGCAACTTGCACAACTTAAGCCTCTCTTGGAAAGAGCACCCCTTTGTTCCTCTCACCAATTTTGTTGTTCTTCTCTGTACTCTTTCTAGCAACTCTACATCCTTCCTAAAATGAGGCCTCCAGACCTGTATGCAGTACTCAAACTGTGGCCTGACCATTGCCTTATACAAGACGATAATCACCTCCTTGTCTCTTCTAGCAAAACTCCATGACCTGCTCTGGCAGCCTGTCTGCACTGCTTACTATTACTATATCCATAAACTTGTTTCCTATTCCCATTGGTAGTGTAGTTAAAAATCCAAATAATTGGATTTTTAACTACACTACCAATGGATTTGTCAACTGGTTCTTTATCCTGGGATACATTTACTATTCTTTCTTTCCATAGTGAATTCACACCTGATACCACATGTGGATATATCTAATTTTGATATACATGGAATTATTTCCTGTTCTTTTATAATTGGATCCTTAACTACACCACTTTTGGATCTTTATTCACCATGTTACTTATATCCCTGAAATGATATCACAACATTTTTGGATATAATGTCAACCGATTATTTTTCCTTGGTTTCATTTACTATTATTTCCATAGTAAATTCACACCTGATACTACCTGTGGATTAGTCTAGTTTTATATACATGGAATTTTTTCCTGTTCTTCTATACTATAAATGTTTCCTTGGAATTGTTGCATTTTCGTAGAATTATTTCATCCTTAGTCACCATGTTACTTATATCCCTGGAGTTATATAACGTCATAATTGGATATAATGACACTGATTCTTTTTCCTTGGTTTCATTTACTACTATTTCCATAGTAAATTCACACTTGATACTACCTGTGGATTTATCTAGTATTATATGCATGGAATTATTTCCTGTTCTGCTATACTATAAATGTTTCCTTGGAATTGTTTCATATACATGGACTTTTTTCATGTTGTTTCATGTTCTTTTATAATTGCATCCATAACTGCACCACCTTTGGATCTTAAGTCACCATTTCTATGGATTTAAACCAGTTCTTTTTCCTTGGATGTACTTTCATGCAAATTTGGATAGAATATAATTATTAATTTATTATTTCTCATAATATTTGATGATGCTTATTTACCATACTTTGATACATTTACTTTTCAGCTTATTATAACGTAGCCCCCCCATCATTTGGCCTACGTGTATATGTTTTTTGCCACCATATAATTCTTTATATATTAACGGTAATGTTTAATTTTTTCCTGTATGACTGTATCACATTAAAGCCATACTATTCCGATCGTGTTTCTTTTCCTTTTTCAACACTAATTATAAATTATCTCCATGCACTTGTATTCTAAATACGACTATAGAGGTCTCTATTTTCCTGCAATTTTGAATTTCTTCGCAGCTTACTATTAAGTCCACTTCACTGCTATAAATTGCTTTCTCATGTAGATATATTACTCATTTGGTTGAAGCATGCATGTATTCATCTACTCTACTGAATTTGTGCATTTCAGCTCCCCACCTTTATTTTTCTTGCCAGCTCATTTTCTCTTCGCATTTCTTGAAATACTCCAGGTATCGTGCACTTTCACTTCTTTCTGTTTTGTTTTAGATTCATTTCTCGGCATATTTCGACACACATATTTTTCCTTTCAATACAAGCATTTGGTGTTAGCTTCCTTTTATACTAACTCTTTCAAATGCCAGAGCCCTTACTACAAGGTTGGGCTTCACAACTCCAGCAAGCTTAGTGTTATTTAATAACTTTTTCTATGCTTTTTTATCTTTCTGCTTTCTAATCCTAAAGTTCTTCCCATTCGTTAAACTATTAGTGTAATACGAGGGTGAAACGAATGTTCCTACTTTCCTACTTCTATTGCTATTTTTTGTCTTTATTTATTTAAAATACTCCTTTTCCCTTCCCCATCCTCAATTTAATACCTCACCTTTATACCATTTGCTTGTTCCAAATCTATTTTTTAATACATTGATTTCTTATCTATACAAAATTAAATCCCACACTAAATTCCACATATTTATATTAAACATATTGATATTAACCATTTTGATCGCAACTCAGTACTTATTTTTACCTAAATAAATTACACCGTGTTGGGACTACTTTGTCCATAATGTATTAGAAAGTGCTAATTTCATTTTCATTCCTTTTTGGCATTTCACTTTTCTTCTACTATGGACAAGTATAGAAATGCGGTTCCTGATACATGGTCTGGTGAAATACCTGATCATATATCAATATTTATTTCAGCTGACATCAGATCAAGCATTTTTGCATTACCTATATTAGACCATTTACTAAAAATGTTCTTTCCCCCCCCCCATTATCTGATGACAGCTATACCATTTTCATTTTATTTTTATTTGCATTTTATTAGTATTTTGTTGTACTAATTTTACTTAACAGTTCCCCAGTTTATATTAGCTTGGCAATCCAGCCCATAATTTACTTAAAATTAATCATAACCTCTAGGATATTAACATTCTTTCACCTTTCACAAATCTACTACTATTCTTTTTTTCCTTTCCTCATGCTTATACATCCATTTACACAAACAATTTAATTTAATATTAATACAACTTATATATATTCCTGCATCGTTTAATGCATCCTTTTAGGTGCATCTGTCATACCTAATTTATTAATCTTGCATTCACCAAAACCATTTCATCAACTGTATACCTCTTTTCTATAAAAAAAAAAAAAAGGTAAAGTGCAGCCATTATCAACCCACTGCAGGATGGAAGCCTCCTCAACAATTCATGCTGAGGGAAATGGACCATAATCTGCCACGCTGGTCCAGTGCGGGTTGGCAGATCGACCGTATTCAGCAGTCAGGGGCTTGAACCCCGGTCTACTCAAAGAGTGCGTGCTACTGCACTCCCGCTCCTGACCACTCGGCTACGGATTCTATGTAACTCTTTAAACATTACCTTTAAAGGGTTACATTGAATATTATTTATACACTGGTGTTCATAACCCTTTTTCGCGATGGTATGTTACATTAATGACTAGCATCACAAATAGAAATATAAACAAAAGATATTTATTAATAGTTAAGGCAAAGCTAAGTAATATTTTACAGGTGCTCTCAAAATATTCCAAAATGAGCCTTTCCAAAAACATTTATACAACAGTTTTGGTAAACACGACAATTATGGCTGAAATGTTATCAGAAGCCCTCAGTTTGCTTCAGTTTATCATTTTAAATGAAAAACAAAATGAAAAGTTCACCAGGTGCAAACTAATATTTAGTTGAACTGCCTCAGGCCCTGATGACAGCAGCACACCGTCGAGGCATTGACAAGATCAATTTCTGAAGATAATCAACTGATAGCTCGTGGTTCCAAACACGAATTATGGCTTCCTAAAGTTCACGAAGGGTCTTTGGTTTCTTTCTGGAAACTGCAGATTCCACACAATGTCAACAGTTCTCTGTAGGATTCAGGTCCGGGCTGTTTCCTGGCTAGCTAACAGTTGTAATGGACCGTTCATCGAACCATTTTTTCACCTGTAACAAATATAAACACATTACTGCCGAACCTCTAATGCAGAAATGAAGCTAAAGTAACTACAGAAGTGCCTACTTAAACTTTTCGCCTGATGACAAGGAGCAGAGTCGTCCTGAAAGATGCAGTTACTTGGCAGGTTGAAATTGTCTCTAATGGTTGGCAGCAATTTGCCTTCCAGTATAGCCAAGTATCCATTGGCATTTACAGAACCTTTTTTCTACTCCGTGATACGAAATGTACCCCAATATCATTTGGCTGGTAGGGAATTTCACTGTAGACACCATAGAGTCTGGATGGTATTCTTCACCACGTCTACAGCGAATCATTTGTCTCCCATCAGAGCCATGCAGGTTGAATTTCTTCTCATCCAAGAAAACAACTGACTTCCACTGCAATGTGACAGTGACATGCTCCTTACACCAAATTGATTGGTCCTTTTCCATTTTTTGTGTGAGGAGGGGCTTCTTCTTAGGACAACGGGCTACAAGTCCATTTTTGAAGAGGCGTCTTCTGACTGTTACTGCACTTGCTACCACTCCTGTATGTTCTTCCCATTCTCTTTTCAGCTCAGACGAAGAAGCTTTATGGTTTTTAAGGTATAAGCCCTTCAAAACGCAGTCATGTTTGGCATAGAGACTCGTTTGCATCTGGTTTTTACCTATCAGCAGAACCAGTATTCTTGTGTTTGGAAAGAAATCTACTAATAGTCAACTGATTACAAGACACTCTAAGCAGTATGACGGGAAGAACATCCTTCCTCATGTAAAGCAAGAATAGCACTCTTTCTTCGTGGCATCAACTGCATGTAACTCCCAATCCTGACACAAGCAAGGAATGACTGCAACTCTTGCAGAGCGTGCTTATATAGCCGAAAGTAACAGCTGATGCACTATTACGTCATCACCTACGGGCGTCAATCTTATCTGATGCAATCTGTAAGAAATATTGTCATATACTTATGTTATTCGGATGACAATTACAATTTTAAGGAATGATACACTTTCTTTGAATACCAGCGTGTGTGTGTATATATATATATATAAGGCCTAGCTACTGAAACCTTAGGAAACTAGGTGGCAGGGCTTGCTTCCTAGAGTTGAAGTGTGGGTACGTGCGGTCCCACTGGGGGCCTAATTGCTAAAAGGTCAGAGGAACACAACACAACACACTTTTTAGTAAAATCTGTGGCCTTCAAGGAGTTCTGTGTTACACAGAATACACAGTGAGGAGATGGGGGGGAAACCCCTGGTGCTCTTAGACCTAAAACACTTTACACTGCAAGGAGTGTACTGATCTCAAATTAAATCTTGGGGCATTTCTAGAAGAATTTGAGTCACTGAACAAGTAGATGCTTGCCCTATAGAAAAATAAAACTGGAAACTCATCAGGGCCTTGAGTATCTAGTAACCTGTTAGGTGATACGCACCTGATTTTGGTCCCCAACAGAATAGTCAAGTGAATATTGCTGTCATTCAAATTGATTTACTTTTATTAGGAGAATCCATTGTTGGGGAAATGGATAATATATTTTGCAAAAAGGATCATTGACTGAAAGCAGGATGGGTCTGCCAGGAGCAACAATTAATGTCACAAACTTATTGTCAGCTTTGAAGGAGGATAAAGAGAATATAGTAATGTAACATTGGGACTAATGAAATTAAGTGCACACAAACTGATAATTTGTTGGATAAATGCTGAATCATGCTGAAAAAATGCCACAAGTTAGGTTAGATTGTATATGTAGCTGCAATTCTGCCCAGGCATGTAGGAGGAGGGATTATATGCTGAAAGAAAGCCCTGTGGATTAACTCAAGACTTGAGGAACTCTGAACAAGGCTTATTTATGGAGGGGGAAATCTTTATCAAAGTGGCTTGCACTGGAAGGCCGAAGGAATCTTTTTTTGTAGAAACAGAATATATTTGAACAGAGGGCATAAGTGTGTTTGCCAATATTACTGAGGATTTTCCTTTATTTCTTGTGGAGGTGGATTAAACTAAAGGAATGTTGCCAATATTCCTTTAGTTTATTCCACCTCCAAAATATAGGTTCTTATTTGTTGCCACAACAGCTGATATTGGAAAGATGTTTTGAGGTAGTGTCATTTCAAACAAATAGAAAGTTAATGCTAGGGAAGGTAGCTTGAATAACATTAAGGGGTATCAGGTTAGTAAAATATACAAGAACACTTAGTCTCAACTGTGTATATCAGATAGGTCAGAATTAATGTAATAACATCAGACATTTTTTTTTTTTTTATGCTGTTCATGAAGAAGTGCTCCATTTCATGAAAAGGGTAGGTGCACATAACAAATTAAAATTTAATGTATGTTATAAATTACCAACTATGTTTGACTTCTAAAAATTGTAAATAAGTTTATAATAATTTTATAATTATAAGTTTATAATTTATTTCCAGGATTTCATTATGAATCAAGATTGGAATGATCCCAAATCTAAATTACAACAGTGCTGTTTAACATTGAGGACCATGGATGGAGGAGAGCCTGACATTCCTGTTTATAAGTAAGTAGTAATTAATAAACTGAACAAGGAAGGCTGGTTTGTTAGCATTGACATTAAAAAATATAGTCACCTTTCGATTCCAATTTAATTTTTGATATTTCCTCAATAATTTTACTCTATATGAGTAAATTAAAGAAATCTACACACTAAGTCTTCTTGCACAAAGTTTTAATTTTCAAGAATTAACTTTCAGTTTCAAAATTAAATTTTGAAAAAAA
This sequence comes from Mastigoproctus giganteus, assembly GCF_048544385.1. Classification (NCBI taxonomy): domain Eukaryota; kingdom Metazoa; phylum Arthropoda; class Arachnida; order Uropygi; family Thelyphonidae; genus Mastigoproctus; species Mastigoproctus giganteus. Next base: position 130,435,532 of record NC_143576.1, on the reverse strand, counting down.
AAAATTAATTCCTAAAACTCACATAAGCTCTAGTTCTACAAGATTAAGTGGCAATTTGCTCCAACAGTTAATGACCCTTTTGTCTAAAAGAAGCTCTGTTATGTACAGATTACACCCTTCTTTTCTAAATTTAAGTGTATTTCCTTTCGTTTAATCCACCTCCAAAAGAAAGTGATATTCTTGTTACTTGGTTTACTTTTAAAACCTCAGATTTTACCTTTCAAAGCCTCCAATATTCCTCATGCAGATGTCTGGTCTTTGAGATTTTGCAACCCACAAAAACTGTTCTCTCTCTCTCTCTCTCTCTCTCTCTCTCTCCCTCCCTCCCTCCCTCCCTCCCTCCCTCCCTCCCTCTCTCTCTCACACACACACACACACACACACACACACACACACACACACACACACACACACACACACACACACACACACACACACTCAATAACAAACCTTGTTGCTTTTCACTGCATCTTTCCCAACAGCTTGACATCATTCCTGAAGTGGGAGCTCCAAACTTGTATATGCTTACTCAAGGTCTGAACCATTGTTTAAAGTCTTGGCTAACCAAGGCTTTAAACAATGGAATAATTGCCTCTCTTCCTACAAGCAGACTGTATCCAATATAGATAAATATAATCATAATACAAGGGTTATTTCAACAAAAGCTAGTAATTTAAAATGAATTTATTTCATAACATAATTTATATTAAAAACCTTCAATGAAGTCTCCTTCATGCCTTATGACTGTTTCCCAATGTTCTGATAATTTTTGAATGCCGTTAAACTGTCTGATGTGTTGAGTTGAGACTGTATGCCACTCCTAAAGTTAGAAGTATTTGTCCATACAATGGTTCCTTGGGGAATAGATCGTAATTGCAGGGCAATTACGATATATTCTCCAATTGCAATTGTAAATATCAAGACTATTACAGGGTGAAGACAAGCTGTACAGACTGTGTGATATTTGAGGCCTTGCATTGTCATAGAGTATAAGCACACCAGCTTCCAACTTTTTTGATTGCTTCTGACAAATTTTCATGTGCAAATTTCTGCAGAAATGTTGCATAGTAGTCTACAATTGCCGATCTTCCAAGTGGCACATGATCAGCGGTAGTAATGCCCTCATCATAGGATGACAACCATTTGTTTCACCTCATTGTTGCTGATGACATTTAGAAAGGTGTGTTTTGATGATGGGATATACTCCTGTTGACTGAGTGTATCTTCTTTTCAGGTTAAAAGTTCTGGAAAACTAGTAACGTGTTTGTTCTCAAACTTCAGCTTCAACGGAGTTACTCACACGTTACCAGAACTAGTAAGTTCTGGTAACGTGAGTAACTCCGTTGACATTTCTTTACATTTTTCTCACTCATCTGACAGCAACTGTGGGATCCATTGGTTAGTGACCTTTCATTTTTGTAACAACTCAGTTAAAATTTAATGAATAGATGATTTCACTATTCCATATTAGTTGGCTATTTCTTCACAGGTCATGTGTCTGTCTTCATCCTAAAATGGTGGTGGTAATGACTGCTAATGTGTTGTCTCTCTGAACACTGCTTGTCTTCAACACTGGTCTGATCTTGATGAAACGTTTGAGACCAGTGTGAAATTGTGTGATCTATTGTTGACTCACCACACACTTCCTACAACAATTCATAAATTTGTGTCAGTGTTTATGTAAATTTTCAATTTTGATAAAAAGATTTTTGATCTGAAACTGTAATCTGACATGAAGAAATATCACCATCTTTTTTAAAGCTCAGCATAAATTTTTTTTTTTTTTTTTTTTTTTTTTGGTAGTTGTTGGCGCATCGGCTTCTGTGGCCATAATGCACCTCCCAAGGTTTTTGCAGTACTTTGAATCAAGCCCGAGGCGGGATTCGAACCCGCGACCTTTGGGTTGCCAGGCAGGCACTTTACCCACCTGGCTAGCCCGGTCGGCAGCATAAATATTCACTGTGGGAAGTGTTTTTTTTTTTTTTGAGCACACTAATGTTGAGGTAATACTTCAAATTATTATCCTGATAAGTGTCAGTTGCACAGGTGTACGGAGTGAGGAGCATGAGAATATATGTATTACTTTAGGGATGACCTTCTTATAATTTGGGATTACTATTACCCAATATATTACTATTTAAAATATATTATTATATTTACTTAAATTTTTTTTTTTTTAGCTCTAAGCTTCAAGTTTTGTAATAACATTAGCCTACTTTTTCTGCAGCTAATGCCTTGTATATTTTAAATATTCACCTCTAATTTCTCCCCCCCCCATGAAGGTGCACCTTTACATGTTTGAATTTTTGTCATTCTACTAAAATACAACTGGAGCACCATAATAAAAATGTTTGAAGTGATTAATTTAAATGACAGGTAATGTTGGTATTTGCCTCCAAGCATCAGTAATTTTTTAATTAGAGAATTATAGTCATAAATTCTTTAAGGCTCTCTTTTGAAATAAATAAGTTAATGTATGTGGTGCATTAGCAAATATTACTAGTTCATGATTTCTAAAAAAAGAGCAAAAGCAATGATTTTATGTGCAAACTGAGAACATTTTGTTTCTATGCATTCACCATATTGCCCGTTCGTTCCTCCAATCAGTGCACAGCAATAAACACTGGAGGAATTTCTAAAGGCTTCTGCAGTTGGAGCCATAGTTAGCTGATCTCAGGTGGAGGAGGTAGAAGCTTTCCTCCTTCAGTTATTCCAAGTTTTTTAGCCTACACAATGTGCATATTGGCCAATGAATACACACCATATATAGACATAATATGGTGCAATATAGTTTAAGTTACTGATGCATCTAAAACTCTCCTTGACGTATGCACCTGTGGTGAGGGGGGAGCTCCCAGTAATGCTGCTGACTTTCCAGATTGGCATCACTGGGATCCAGTGACCATGCTTTGGTTCCATGATTGCATCATTAGAATCTGATGAGTGCAGCCATGTGTTGCAACCTGTGGAAACTTGCTAAGGAGGATTCTGAAAGGGACAGTCTTGTTGTAGCACCATTTTGATCCCTGCTTTGATGAGATGGAAGGTCCTGGACAAGCCCAACTGGGATCAAATCAGTGGGTGGATTTTACTGTTAAGACCAACTACATTCCAATAGGTTCCTTCCCTTTGGTTTTGGGGCAGAGTCCAGACTTATGGAAAATATGGGAAAGAGTCCAGAAACTATCCTATTGCTCTGAGTAGCTGCTTGTGCAAGATTCTAGAAAAAAATGGTTAATGTTAGCCTCATGATATTTGGAAAGTAATGACCTTTCCAGGACACATAGTACACAGTGTTTTGGGTAAAGTTGTGGGAAACCACAGGTTTCCCACAACTCCACAATCATTTTTCTTCTCTTCTCTTGTATTGAATACATTATCCTGTAAAGACCAGATAGTGTGAGTGATATGTGGTTTATTTAGTGTAGTGTATGGTTATGTTGTTCATCTGGCCTCTTAGCCTAGGGGGGCCTGTGTAGGTGCAGGGGGCCTGGCCAGGTAGTAGGGATTAAGTTATCTGGCTGAGCAAACCATTGCTTCATCTGAGATTACCAGGTAGGGCCCTTAAAACAAATATTGGAAAGGAGCATGGGGGTTTGAGTTATGGTTGAAGGCAAAATGGTGGATGATAGGAAGGCTTCCACCAGGAGTTAAGGGAATAGAGGGTACAAATGCCTGATGCCTTGCCTCATTGTCATCTTGGAAGACACCATCGCCATTCGGGAAAAAGTGTAACTAGCGGGGTGTACACAGTCATTAAGGGAATAGAGGGGCACCCCTGTGGAGGCAACCCACCTCCATGGGTGATTGTTAAGGGCAGGAAAAGTTTTTAGGGTGGTAGAGCCCACCAGGAGAAAGTTTGTGGATGAGGTGGTGGAATAGTCAGTCAGAATGCCCTGTGGGGGGGGGGGTCACTGTTTGTATTCAATCTCACACACTGGCAGTGTCAGCATCTTATACCATGCCCGTGAAGGAAGTCAGCATGATATGAGCAGTGGTAGGTGGGGAATGGGAGATTTACTGGGCAGGTTGCCCCACTACAGTCAAATTTGGGGGGGGGGGACACCTATCATGCCTATGTGCAGACAATGCACACTCTTACGTTGGCATATATGCAAAAGCTGCTATTATCTTTACCATATCCGTCCGCATGTAACAATTCAGCTCCTAGTGTGTGGGATTTCATGAAATTTTATATTTGGTTCTCGCAGAGCAATTTATCGAGCCTTCCCAAATTTCATAAAAATCGGACCAACAGACACACACACACACACACACACACACACACACACACACACACACACACACACACACTGACCAGATTTAGCACCTGCGTATAGATGCCAAATACATTTTTTTAATGCCACATCACACCTGGCTTACACACATAGCCACTCACTCACTCTACAAATACACATCTTAGCCTCCACTGTCACTCTCATTCACTCGGTATTCATTTTCATTTGTGGCAACTCTCTGGATATGGCACGAGGTGCATACTTGTTTTTTTTTCCTGCTGTGCAGGCTAAGGTTACAGGATCCAGACATACGTGGGATCCCTGCCTGGTGTGAGTTCCTTCCTCATCCCAATCAAGGCCCACCACCCACTGAGACACCCACCCACACCACCCACTGAGGCGCACACGTGCACACTCTGTCAGACAGTTTCACAGCCAGCCTGCATCTTTCACTCACACTCTCATTCATCAACCACACTCCATGGTTGAAATGCATGAATGCTTATAGTTCCCCATTACTTCTTCTCATAGGGTTTCCTCTATCACTTTGCACTCTGTGTTAACAGTTAAAGCCTTCCACCAGAGCCCCATACATTCACATGCATACCACTTTCTTATTCATCCACACACATCTATACAGAACATGTGACGCATGCACACATACATTTTTCATTTCTATTAGCAAGTGGCCCCTAGCCAGAAACTGGCAACTCTGTTATATACATATACACTGAGTGATCACTGAATTATGACTGCCTACCTAATACTTCGTAGGTCCTCCTTTTGCCCTCAGTACAGCAATTATCCGATGTGGCATTGATTCAACAAGATGTCGGAAATGTTTGGGAGGTAAGGCCAACCAAGCTGTGTGTAATGCAGTCAGCAATGCAGATATGGATGTGGTTGGTGGATCCAGATTCCTGATATGCCTTTCCATAGTTTCCACTGGCCTGCACTTTTGATACCATTTACCATGCATGATGGATCAAGAGTCTAATGTGATTGATATCGGGGGAGTTCGGAAGCCAATTGATATGCTGGAAGTCAGAACTGTGATCCTCAAACCATTCCTGCACAACAAATGCTCAATGCCTTGCCTCATTGTCGTCTTGGAAGACACCATCGCCATTTGAGAAAAAGTGTAACTAGCGGGGTGTACACAGTCAGCAAGCAATTGACGATAGCGGAGACCACTGAAATGTTATTCCACGTGCAACAGAGATCCAAGTTCCTGCCAGTGAAACATACCCCACACCATACAACCGCCTCCACTGGTCTGCACTGATACCATTTACCATGCATGATGGATAAAGAGTCTAATGTTGTTGATGCCAAATCCGTCCATGACCATCCACGGTGTGGAGTACATAACGTGACTCATATGAATAGCACACCTTCTTCCAGTCTTCTAACGTCCAACTTGCATGCTCTTTGCACCAGGCGAGTATTTACGCCAATGAATCTTGGTTAAGAGAGAATGCCGTAGGGGTTGTCTGCTGGTATAGCCTATATGTGTGATGCATGGTCATGCTAGATATTGTTCCAGGTTGGCCCATGTTGTATTGGGTAGTCAACTCTTCAACAGTGCCGTGCCTGTTCGCCTGTACGAGTCGTTGGACCCGGTGCTCAACTCTAACATCAACCTTTTGCTGACCTTTGTAGTTTTGCCATCCGGTCATTGTTTGACCATTTTGATGCCGGTCCTGGTAAACTACGGTGGCTCTCGAACACCCCACCAGTTCAGGCGTTTAGGAAATTGAGGCACTAGCTCATCGAGCACCCACAATATGTCCTTTATCAACGTCCGATAAATCCTTCCTTTTACCCATCAGGCTCGAAATTTTACTGCCTGCTGAACCACTGACACCTTATCTATGCTACATAGGTCGACTAACTCTGCACTCTCGTACCTCACGTGGTCAGTGGGTCACATTCAGTTTTCATAGGGGGTGGTTGTAATTCAGTGATCACTCAGTGTATATTATAAACAGATTCATGTGATACAGTCATGCTCTTCCCCCCCCCCCTCACTCAGCATAAATACAAGTCACACTGTCTCCTCTCACTGACACATTTGGGCTCTGCCAGACAACAGCCAGCCAGCACATTTGCACTTGTGCTGCATGCAGCATCCATGCCAGACAGAGCCCCAAGGGTCAAGTAAGCTTGCAGTCTAAATTTGTATTCAATCAAGGCGAGTTGCAGATCAGCTTGAGTGAGGGGTAGCTAGTTTACTGTACTATTGTATTGATTTTGTTCAAGGTGCTTGTGGGGTATTATTTGGTATCTGTCCTAGGTTTCCTTCTAGTTTCCAAAGACTGCTTGGGAATATTGTGTGAGAACTTTGTAATACTCCTCTTCATTTACTGAAGAGGAGTATTACGACGTGAGCCAATTCTCGAAATAAGTAAGTTCTTTTGGGGGGGGGTAATCATAGATTGGATATATAACAAGTATTTCCAATCCTTGGGAAACCGCATGAGCTGTTTGTGTCTTCAGTTATTCCAGGGTAAGTTAATTTGGCCTTCATGGATCTGCCACATTGGGAATGATTACCTTGTTCACCTCACCATTTGTGGACTGTTCCCAGTTTTCTTGCCATTAGCATACTAATTCATTTACAATTCTTTTCCTCTCCCTTCTTGTGTCTCCAGCCAAGTTGAAGGTTATAGCCTGATATTCTGTGGGCGCAGCCTTTTTCAGTCTGTAGTACAGTCCTAAGGGTACTGTTTTTCCAAATATAGTGGTAGGGTACTTGCAAAGATTTGCAAGGTGGAGTACTTACTCTGCACGAGCTCTAGTTAATGCCAATAGTATAATTCTTTGTATGGTGTCTAATTTTCTTTTGTTTCTTACTATTGTTGTTCTATTATCCCATATTCCAGCCCCATAAGTGATGATTGGAATAAATACTGCTTTATAAATTGGAGAAAGTGTTTTCTTTTTTAAGACCCCAGTCAGATATAATGATTCTGGAGATTATGGCTACTTAATTTCTTAGCTCTGTACTCTATATGTGGGTAAAATGATAGCTTACTATCAAAAATGATACTAAGATATTTTAATTCTTGGTCTCATTCTGATAGAAGTTCCTGAGATTCTAATTTCAGGAGTATTTAGGTGACCTTTCAACAGGATTGTTTTGGTTGTATTAGCGGATATTTTTCGATTGTGTAATTCTTTCTACCACTGCAGTTTCTGTAAGATAAGGTTTGACTGGTTCCCCAGGCTGGCACCGGTGCTTGCCTTCACATTGATAACAAGATTATTTGCAAAGGTGACAGCATCCACAGAGGAAAGCTCCATGTTAAGAAGCTTATCTAGTATGGTCCTAAAGAATGGACCCAGCACTGAGCATTGTGAACATCCTTTCTTAGCTAGTATTTGTGCTGTTCGACAGGATTCTTCGTTCTAGTTCGTGGCGTGGAGACTCAGGAAGGGCGACAGATTCCTGCCAATGGACATGCTCCAAAAAGTCCAAGATATAGATGCTGATTACAAGAAATTCATTGAGGACAAAGCCTACAGAAGACGTATTACAGGGATCAGCTCTCATCTTCAACCGAGTGACTGTCATTATTTTTCCTTGATTGGTTTGTTGATATTGTAAAAAAAAAAAAAATCTGTTTTCATGTGTTTACAACTTATATTTTTGTTGATAGAGTTTTAGTTTCTATGTTAATCCCCTAGCATTTTTGCTGTTATGGGCATTGCATCAGGCATATATGTAAAATTTGCTTATTTTCGCTGATTGCAATAAAGATATTATATATATATATATATATTTTGGTTGTTTCCTAGTATCTGGTTCTGATTATAATTTTCCTATTTTGCAGATAGTTATGGATAAGTTGGTTTAGGTTCTGGAGCACGTTGGCTTGGTGTAGCCTTCTGAAAATGCTGGGCCACCACAGAGTATCAAAGGATCAGCAAAATCAACAGAAAAAGCTTACATGTATTTTTCTTCAGTATTCTCAGCTGTATTAATGAGTTGCTGCATTGAATCTTTGCTACTATTGCCAAGCTGTTTATCTGATTGTAGAGCTGCTCTCTATAGCTCTACAATCAGATAAACAGGTCCAGTAGCTGTGTTAATAATAGATTCTCCAAGAGCTTGATCAGCACAAAGAGCAAAGTATTGGCCAGTAAGGTCTAGGCTTCATAGGTAGTTTTTCCAGATTTTTTAGGATAAGCTGCAGTAGTGCCAGCTTCCATGGGTTGGAGAACACCCCCCCCCCCCCGGAAAGGCAGTTTAAGAGTTTTAAAAGGTTGTCTGGGTAGGCTGCAAAAAGTTTCTTGACAGCCTCCAGTTCTAATAGGTCAAGTCCAATGCAGCCCTTAGTTTATCCAGGTAGAGTGGAGGTTCTAATTCAGTAGACTAATAGAAGGTACTTATAGTTGTTCCAGGGTCAGAGCTGAGTTGTCTTCAGGGAATAGTGCAATTAAACGTTGTTCACAGTGTCCTCCCCAGTGAGGGTGTGGGATGCCAGCCATGGTAGTGGTGGTGAAAATCACTTTGCCACAAGATAGCTTGTTGGTGATAATATAGTAAATGACTCCCCAAGGGCCACCATTTCTGGTTTTCCCGAGAATGCCAATGTACTAGCTGGTGTCAGAATTCCCTTTTCTTGCACCTTATTAGAGTTTTATATTTGTTCCAGAGAGTCCTATAGGATTCCCTCAGGGCAGTTACCTCATTTTCAGTCCAGGAAGCTCTTACCTGTTGGAAGTTTTTTCCTTGGCGTGTGGACCCTTTTCCAGAGAGATTCCAGCTCCGGAGACCACCAGGGGGAAAGCATTTTTCTTTTTATGGTTTCTTTTTATGCTAATAAATACTAAGATATACTAGATGCTTTTATTATTAGCTTTATATGCACTAGAGGCAAATAATACACAAGATACACTCCTAATGGCAAGATTCATGGAATGGACAGAAAACAAATAAATTACATCAGATAAAGCCTGTAATTGAACCATTGTAGTCTAATCTGCACAGAAATAGCTAATATTACATCTGAGAAATTCTCCACAAATGCAGTATATACACAGCAAAGTGTGTATATGTTGCATTTGTGCTTTAGAGTGGACCTTGGACCACATTAAAACTTGTGATTATCAACTGTTTGTGCCAATTCTTTAATTGCATTACAGGCTTTATCAGGGATGAGATATAATTCTTATCCAATGCTGTCCAGGGGTTGACAGATATTACATTCTTCTTTTGATAGATCCTAAGCCACATTGGGATAAAGAGCAATGATCTATCAAAAGGAGAATGTAATATATGTCAGGTTATACACAATAGTGAAGCCTATTGTGTTATTACCTGACTGTTGTCTGTATAGAGGGAGCTAGTAGGCTTCATTCTCAGTGGCAACAGTCATGGTACACACAAATTATATTGTCAGCACCATGCCAAAACCACAAATATGCAAATTTGGCACTTTTTACCTAAATGCATTCTTTGAGGTTGTTTCTTGGTGAACTACACTCTGCCAAAGACTCGTATGTGTATTTCAAGGCCAAGTGGTTTAAAATGTTATGTTCATTTTCACTTATCTGTGAAAAAAACACTTCTCACCATGCAGATTCACAAATGTGGCACTTTAGTTAGTTTGGCATGGTAAACACTGACAGAGCAATTGTCGTAAGTACCACTTTCGGGTTTTTGGCACGTACAGTAGGGTTGGGGCTCATGCATGCTGTTACTTGTATGGTTTTGTTTGTCTCGGCTTGCCAATCAGTATTACTGTTTAGTTGTCCTTTGTATCACATTTTTGCAATCAAAAGTAAAATTTGTAATAATGAGTACAAGAGTGCGAAAAATTCTTGCACTGTGTTCCTCACTTAAAATGCAATCTGATTTGGAAGATGAAGATTGTGATCCCTTGAATGACCTTGAAGTTTCAGATGAAGATAAAAATTATGTACCATAAGTGATGACATGATAGTGACTCATCACTTATGGCATCTATGTGCATGTACTTTTTAAATATTATCCCTAGTTTAAAAACCGTTAGACGGACACTTTTTTTTAGCCAAGGCTATTCAGAAACGGAGTGTGACTCAATGCACTCTAAAGTTGAGAGGAAAGCCAAGTATGTCCCTGAGGGATGGGCCCAAATAATTAGAGGCACAAGGTTAAAAACTACACCATTTTGTGTAAATATCATGCAATGCGATGACTTCTGCAATTTTACTTTTCTCGCCGAACATCTTAAAGGCGCTGTTCCTTGGAGAAAAGTCTGCTGCCTTGAATTCCAAAAAGGACAGGATGGGCATGTCACAATGTTGTACAAAACAAACTACAAAGGTTAATTTTTAACAGTAAAATTTAACAGTAATTTTTAACCTAAAATGTGCCAAAATTTGACAATACCGAAGGAGTAACAAAATTCTATTTAAAATTAAAAGCATCAGTAGAAATAAGGGATATTACCAGCACCAGATTTAAGTGAGGAATCTGAATATGAAGATATTGAAAATTAATTTATACCAACTTGTATGTTATTGAAATTAAATCTGTTATTAATATATTTTTCATTTATTATATGTATATTTTATTCTAACCTCGTTTTATTAATAAATTATTCATTTCTGACCAACAAAAATATGTTCAAAAAATTTTTTTTTTTTTCACCTTTTCAGTTCTTTATGAATCTGACAAACTTTCAAACTTCACAGCACCAAACCGCGAAAGTGCTTTATAAGACCTACATAATGGCAATCTTAAATTATCAATATGGATTAAAAAAGCATCTTTGGAAGGTACTTATAAAACAACATTTAGTTAAATAACTTAAAAAGTTGATTTTTCTAAAGTCAAAGAATCTTTAAATGCCTTTTTCTCAAAACTATCTTTTTGCAGATTTGTGGGATCGAAGATATCATATCAAGCCTGTAATCAAACCGTGTACAGCCTTGTCTGTACAGTAATCATAGAGAGGAAGTTGCCCTTGCTTGACTGTGCATAGGACACAGATCTTATGCATTCCTTTTTGCTGAGGAGCAATAACCCCCTATATGTTAGAACTCCAACGCCATTCAGCAGTCCATCTTATTTTAATCAAATGTGCTGATTTTATACTTTATTTTTATTGCTTTTACCTCGTTGCCACTGTTGCAACAGTGATCACCAACCGGTAATGGGCTATGCCACATACCTTGCAGTATACAAAGCTAAACAGCTTCATATGCTAGAGCAATGGTAATTTCCATCTGATCATGCAAGTCAGAGTGATAAAGTAGCAGCTATTGGATTTAGAAAAGAGTCGGATGCTTCCATATCAGAAACCCAAGAGACACTATCTTCTCAATTCTGATCACTGTTGATGAATGCTGTGGACACGGAAGGACTGGAAAAAAGTGTGCTGGTCTGATGAGTCCAAATACATGGTGCAACATGCTGATGGATGCCTTTGTGTGTGCCACAAGCAACACTTCATTGGACCCACTGTGCATGGTTCCCTCCCCCCCTGCTGCACAGTGGTGGAGATTGCTCTGCCAGCTAACATAACCTACCCCCAGGGCAGGATGTGCAGTTTGACCATCCTACCAGATTCAACACTCACATGGACTTGACGAAGACATACCGCAGCTCCACTGCTGATAAACCATTTGGCAATCTGAACCGGGTTTGAGAACCCGTTTCTCCTTTAAAATCCCATCCCTGGGGAGGGGAGACTAGTCTCTGTCTCCTCCCCTGCTTACCCCATACTTCACCTGGTGGGGCTCGTCCCCACTGACCTCTTTGGGGATGCCTACTTTATCATCCCGATCCTTCTACCTGTTTCCCCCGTCTTCAGTCTCCCCACTCTAACTAAACTGACCGAATATGCCCCTAACAATGTCGCCAAATTCTAATGAACTTCTAAATCCAAGTGCTTTCTTGTAAACCTCTTTCAGCCTTTCCAAATTCTAGTGCTCACCCCCCCCCTTTTTTTTATATATATATATATAAATAGGCTGTCCCACTGAAATCCTCAGAAATTAGGTGGCGGGGCCTGCCAGAGTCCATAAATAATCTACTGGGTGCCTGACCTGCCTCCTCGTGGCAAAATGTGGGCAGCGGCGGGTCCCAATAGGGGGGCCCAATGGCTAAATGGTCAGAGAAACAACAGAACCACTACACAACAAACCACTGACCACACAAAATCCTCGGAAATTAGGTGGCAGGTTGGTTGATTTAGAGATTTCTAAGGTGCCTGTCCTGCCTCTTTGTGGCAAAGTGTCAGCAACGGTGGGTACCAATGGCTAAATGGTCAGAGAAACAACAAACTACTCCCCACACACATTTTAAATCTCTGGCCTCCACAGAGTTCTGTGTCACTTACAAAGAATACAATGTGGAAATGGGGGAAACCCCTGGTGCTGTCAGACAACACACTTTATACTGTGCATGGTGCCCTCTATCCAGGCAGGTAGCAGTGGTTGCTTAATATGGGGTATGTTTTGGTGGCAAGAGCTAGGACCTCTCGTTTGTATGGACCAACATTTCACTGGTCTACCAGCAGCTCTTAGGAGACAGTGTGCACCCCACCATATTGCATTTTTTCCTGGATATAAACAGGATTTTCCAAGATGATAATGTGCCATGAGGCTTACACATGTGCACAAGTGGTTCGAAGAACAATGAAGATATCATCCACCTTGATTGGCCTCCACATTCACCTGACCTCAATCCAATCACACACTGTGGGATGTTTTGGAATGAGAAATTAGGTCTGTGGACATGCAACCATCATCTATTATGACACTGGAAAGCCTTGCATTGAGCATGACTGCAGATCCCTGTGGTCATCTAGTGGAGTCAATGCCCAGGCAAATAGCGCCTGTTATCTATGCGAATGGTGGCCTACACGGTATTGGGTAGGTGGTCATAATTTAGTGATCTGTGTGTGTGTGGATAGCCTGTGTATATGATATGATATGATATGATATTGGGGGGGGGGAGAATAGAAAGAATAATTGCCAGAATTTTATTGGTCCAATTTTAATTAAATTTTGGATGTTTTGACATATTTTTAAAAGATTCGAATATTAAATGATATGAAAATCCATCCAATAGGAGTTGAGTTATTACATTTAGACAGATAGATAGCAGATAGACAATTGGACATGGTGAAGACAGTAGGCACTTTATGCATGTATATTAACATGCTTAAAAAGGACATTATACTATAACACTATTTTCCATGGAATTTTTGGTACTATTGATATTTTCCACTTCTAAACAGGGTTTGATCCACATGCAGCTGTGTGCTGAATGTGGATCATAGGTTGGAGATGCCTTGTACATACTTCACTTATATACAATATAACTTCTTTTTTATTCATATTAACTCCTTTGGAGTTATTGATTTGCTTAAATTTTGAACAGCAGTTTATATTATGCGAGTTGAAAGTTATTTTTCATTTACAATTTTTTTTTAGGGTTATTGAATGTAAAGGGCCAACCAACACACGAGTGTACACTGTAGCTGTGTACTTCAGAGGACGTCGGCTGTCTACAGGCTCAGGCCATAGGTTAGTTATGTTAAAACTATTATTTTCTGATTTAACATTTCCAGCAGTACAACTCAACTTTGTTTTTAGTGATGAGCTTAGACAAGTGTGTATATATATATATATTTTTTTTTTTTTTTTTTTTTTAAAGGTCAATTTAAGTAATGTGTTCATTAATGTATAAACATTGTCGTGAAATATTCCATAATTGAGAGATATAATGAGATACAATTAAAATGAAGTCTTTACACTACATACATAGGTTAAATTTATGGGTAAACTATGGTGTATCTACACCGATATTATATAGTTAATTACCTAAACCCATAAGAAATTATGACTTTGGATTTCGTCTTCTAATACATTATTATTTATTCACCATTTGGCATGTTGCTATGGCTGTTCCAACAATCAACCACCTGCTGCTGAAGGCAAACTTCCACACACCTATACTACAGCCATCCTCCCTCAACTTAAATTTATGTCCCTTCATGTGTGCAGTCTTAGCAAGAGGAAGGATGCCATTCACATTCAGCTTACTCAATCCATTCAACCCAATCAAATTATCCCACGGGTGCCTAGTCTCCTGAAGTTGCAATTTGCAGAACTGAAGCCTTTCTAGGTAAAAGCTGTTTTGTTCCCTTCACAAATCTAGTTGCCCATCTCTGCACCTGTTATAGCAGATCTATATCCTTCCTAAAGTGAGGCCTCCAAACCTATACTCAATATGTGGCCTTACCATGGCCTTGTATAAAAGGATAATCACCTCCTTATCCATGCTAGCAAAGTTTCTGTATCTCATTGATAAAACCCCATGAGCTGTTCTGACAGCATGTTGGCACTGCTCAGACAATTTCATATCTAACTGAACAATTACCCCAGGTACCATACAGTTGATGTTACTCTGGGATTACTGTTACCCATATGCAGTAACTTGTATTTTTCAATGCTAAAATTTAAATGCTATTTCTTAGCCCGTTGACCTAATCACTTCATACCCAATAAAGTGGCCATCTAATGTATATTTCATAATACAGAACTTTTTTATTTTAACAGCATTCAGCAAGCTGAGATGGCGGCAGCAGGCAACGCACTAGAGCTTTCAAAAGGTATATTGTTTGGTTGGTTTTGTATTACATTACATGTAATTAATAATTAGTATAGATTAATATATTATGTAATGTGGATGTATTTAGTGGCTAAAATTAACTAAACTTACTTTAAGACTCTTAATAGTGCACCATTTCAGTGGAGAGAAAAAAAAATGTTTGGAGGGGTTGGATTTATTCTTATATGAAAGAGAATTTGCATTCAAGCATTTTATCCAAAATATATTGCCAGATATTACACACTGAAAAACTACCATTGTGCAACTTCTTGATTATGGAATCAAGCATAGTGAATGAGACAAGTGAATTTCTGTTATCACTTCTGTAACATTAGAAACTCACTTATTTTCATTCCTTCGGGCATTGATTTCACTTGTTTTCATTCTCTCAAACCATTCATTTCATTTGTATCCATTTTGTCAAAACAGTATCAATGTTATGCAAAAGCTATCCTGAATAATAGGGTGTATCCTGTAATTAACATTCACTAAGTTTGAAACAATAGTATCAATGCAGGTTCAGCAGGATTCAGTTGAAAGGAGGTTGCCAAAGCCTTTATTCAAGATATGGCTTTACAGAGACATCATCTTATTCTTTAAAAAGTAGGCTCATAAATATTTTCTGTGACTGGTTGTGATCTTTTGATCATAAGTGATCCCTTCACTACTATAAAATATCTTCATTCAAGGTGGAGCTCCTCTTTGTATCACCACTTAATTCACATGAGCTGAATCTCTAATTTATTGTGGTATGATTACTTAAGGAAAGTAGCATACCTTAGACATCAACAAAGGGATATAGGGCTTGATGTCTAGATTGGTAGTGTAGTTAATGATCAGTGGTGGCAGCTTTGTTTTGATGCTGCAAAATGAAAGGTCTTATGCTTTGGGAATAATAACCCCAAAATAACTTATACACATGGTGGGGGGTTGAACTAAAAACAGTAGAAGGGAGGGATTTGAGAGTTACAATACAGTCGGATGTATGATTTCCAGTACATTTGCTTGTAGAGATAGGGAGATCATAATTCCAATGTTTAAGGGAATTGTAAGACCACATTTGGAATGCTGTTTTCGAGCAATATACCTTAAAAGACAGTGCACCTCTTGAAAGGGTCAAAAGATGGGCAGTATGCTTACTGAGATTGGCAGAAAGGTGTCCTTATAAGGAAAGACTTAGAATATATGAACTGTAGAGCTTCAAAACAAGGCACCGTAATGCAGATGTACGATTCCAGAACTAGGGCCATAAATTCAAATTACAGGGGAAGAATTTTAGACTGGATTATAAGAAGTTTTCTTTTAACCAACAAGATATTAATTACTGGAATAAGTTTACTCTATGGGTATTTCTGGTGTCGTCAGATGATAAGATGCCTCCAATACCCCCCCCCCCCTTTGTGCAAGTCCTAAAATATAACAACTGCACACTGGAGGTGTGAATAAATGTAAGCAGGAATGGAGGTGTGGCATCTGCACCACACAGAGGAATGCTGTCCCTCTGTGTTACCAGGCTTTACTAGGTGGCAGATGACTCTCATCAATCGGTGGTGCAATACCACAACCACTTTGCCTATTGGAGGCTTGAAGTGGTGGAACCCATATTCAATCTCCAGAGCAAAGCTCTGGCAACCCCCCATCTCTTCCAGCATAGAGTATGCCTCATGTCTTTGGAGATCCAATCTTCCTTACATTTCGAGGGTACAGCTCAAAAGTGGTGTTTGCCGGTCAGCCACAAAAATCCACCTTAACCTGTTGGGAAACTCTCTGAGGCATCTGGAACAACTAGTGTATAATCTCACTGCCTATACTCAGCCAGTTAATGACTGTTGTTGTTGGTGGTATTGGGCTTAACGACACAAGGGCTACTGAGGCCATATTGTGTCTGTTCATAATATATTTACTCAAAAAATACCACTAGATGTTAAATTAGGGGCTCACATCTGGTGAGTATGGGCTTGGCACACC
Organism: Mastigoproctus giganteus; assembly: GCF_048544385.1. Classification (NCBI taxonomy): domain Eukaryota; kingdom Metazoa; phylum Arthropoda; class Arachnida; order Uropygi; family Thelyphonidae; genus Mastigoproctus; species Mastigoproctus giganteus. Next base: position 130,418,714 of record NC_143576.1, on the reverse strand, counting down.
CAGGGTCCTGAGCTGGATATCACCATTCTTCTATTTTTTGGCGATTCCTTTTTTTTTTTTTTTTTGGCTGGTGCAGCATAAGCCTCAGGCTTTCTTGCACCATATGGCTAATAATAATAGTAATTAAGTGATTCTATGGTTGCATCATTTCCCAGGTTATGAGTTAAATCATGTGAGATATTCAGCCTAGAGACTGACCAAAAGTGTTTGACTGGGCAGTTGAATATAAAGGACAGTCAAACAGAAAATGCCAAACTGTAAGTTGACTGTGACAGGATGAACACTGGGTGTTAATGACTGAAGTTTGTATGCAGTTAGTTTGTATGCAGTTGGCATTGTCGTAGTCACTTTATATGAAGGAGCTAGGTACATCATATCCTCTAAAACAATTCTTTATTCATTTCACAAATATTTGTGGTCTCAGTTCCAATCTTAATGGTGTACATTGGGGATTGTCTGCCAATCCCAACTTACTTTTTCTGAAAGAATCTCAGTTATCCTAATTATTCCCTGAACAATTCCTTTCACTTCTAAATTAGTATTTGTGTGTATGTCATTCTGATATTACCTGTCAGAGACACAGTAATTTGGAGTTCCCCCTTTTCACGGTTAAAATGTCCCTACCCCATTCTGTGAAATTCATCTGTTACCTCTATCTTCTCCCAACTCCTCTAGCAACTTAGAACTATTTGACTTCCTTTCATTGAAGCTTTACTTTCTCCAATTAAACTTTCCTCACAGTGAGGTGATTTTAATGTTCATAACTACAGCTTGGCTTCCATTTTCTAGTCACATGGGCAGAAATGTCGAGATGCTGAGGCTTTTGCAATTGCCAATGATCTTGCACAGATTGTTAATTTCCCTACCAGAATACCAGACAATCCTAACCACACAGCCCTTGATCTTTTTCTCACCAAGAAACTTTCCAAGTGCATGGTTGTTTCTCTCGTGGCCATTCTCAACCTCATGTTGTTTGGCATTACAAGAATGCACAATGGAAAAATCTCTGTTCTTTTCTTTGTTTGGATTTTTTAAATCTTCTGATGTTAATGTTTGCTCAAATTGTGTCAGTGAAATTATTCTTTTAAGGACGAAATCCTTTATTCCACACTCCACTTCTCGTCCTTTATCCAAACCTTGCTTTTCCCATAAATGCACTATGACTGTTCAAGATAAGAATGTTGTGTATTACAATTGGCTTGCATCCAAATCTCCACCTTCATTTTCTGCATATGCCAAAGCTTGCAATAATTGTAAAGATGAGGAGATGAGTTTGATTGTTTAACAGAAAGGTTAAAGCATATAAAGCCTTCAAAGATTGTCAACCATGATGACAGTCGGTCTATTGTGACAGTAAGGTACAGCATGGCAAGTTCATAAGGTAAACGGAGGAGACTTGTTTTCACTAATAAACATAAGAACCTGTGGATTACCAATAACACTAACACTATGCTTGTTAATGACTGATACAGCTATAGTAGTAGTATGTAAATCACATCACAGAAAATGTTAAAACAGACACTGACTCCCAAAATGTTCACACCAGCTGAGGATGCCCACATGCACCTTTGTTTGGTATGTGCCAGAGAAATGTTAAAACTACAGCAAATAAATAATGCTTTTAGTTTGTGCAGTGTTGAAATCTCAGCCAGTGTAGGTTTATCACTATGTTCCTGTGGTTGTCTATTGTCACCTTTGTTTAAAGTTTAAATTTGGAACCAGCTGCACTGATACTGTGCTCATTGACCTTCACTGGCACCTATCAGATCACAGCAGCTGATTTCTCAATAGCATTATGAATCAGCTTCATTTGGTACACTTATACCATAAGTGTACCAAAAAAAAGTGCTTCAAGCAGGAGGATACTCAAGCTCTTAGTTTTATTGCTGCATCCAGGTTTGACCTCTGGATGTTCTCTTTAGTGGATTTTATGGGTTGAATGTCAACTGGAATGGTCATAGTAGATGGGTTTCTAAAGGATTTGTCTATTTACAGCCAATTTGTGTGTCGAAATGTGTGTTGAATTCTCTCCTCCTTCTGAAAAGAGATAACTACATTCCAGACCATTGTTTATTGTGAACAAGATAATTGACTAGGATGATGGAACCGATATTCTCTTTCCCAGTTAAGTCTGAAGCTGATATGCACATTGTGTAGGCTAAAAAAGCTGGAATAGATCATGCAAGATAAAAAGCGTATTCACTCTGCCTGTGATTAGTTAATTACAGCTCCATTGGAAGATGCCAATAACAGTTATATCCATCTCACATGAGACTTAAACATAGATCTCTCCAAATGAATGAAAAGTGGCAAATACTTATTCTGACATTATATTCAGTATTTGTAAAGCTGGGAAATAACAAATCTTGTTGTTTCAGCCAAACCGATGATATCCCAATTCACATTTTCTAGTTCCTTTTCCAGCTCTAATATCCTGTCTTCACCGATGAGCAATCTTACGTTGTAACAGGCCAAGTTCAGTTTCCGTGCATGGCAGCCTGGTCGCACCCGCTGCTTCCACTCTGATCCTCTCGCTGCCGTAAGAGGGGGAGTAAAAGCCACTGGGGACTGAGGGCCATTTGTTTCGTCGTGCTGTCATATGCTGGAGGGTTTGGTCTTTTCCTCTTCACGCTGACCAGGCGTCTTGAAGAGAACCACTCTACATGTTCATTGCCACCTAAGTGACGTAACAGGGCTTACCATCGAGAAGGTGTGCATGAGTGGATTTTAGGGAGGCAGGCCAACCGGACTTCACCTAAATCTTCTGTAATAGAAAGATATTGGATCCACCAGTGTTTTAGACTGAGCGTCTGATAATACACAGAATACCTGTTCCCCTCTAAGCCCCACTCATCCAATAGGGAGCAGTAAAGTTATTCATGTTCTGTCCAAAATTATTAACTCCAAAAACTTAATCAAAAATTTATGATCTGTAAACTCCACTCAAGTATTCACACTTAAGCATTCCTGTGCTTGATTTTATCAATTATTTGGTAGAAAATGCCTGTATCCAGTTCCTTTCTCTTGCCTCTTCTTGTATAAATAGGTCTGAGTAGAAATCTGTTATAACATGTCCATGACAAAATTGTCAATCAGGATAGATGTTGATGAAGAAGGTCAAACCAAAGGACCTTAGATTTTCACTCCTACATAAACAACATTGATATTTCTTTCAAACTAGAACTACTAAAAAAAAATTTAACCATAATCTTTAAATTCCACCCATTTACTCACACTTAGGCCATCCTATGCCTCTTTCTTCTGTGGCATTGACATTAGATTTTATCAATCATTTGGCAGGAAATGGCTATATTCAGTTCAATTCTCTCACCTCACTATTTGCAGCTTTACCTGTAATTCAAATGCTCTGTATTTAGAACCATCCACAGGAAATGTAAATTTCTCTGTTTTCCCTCTTTTAGACAATTAAAACATCTTTTTCAAATTTGGCTGCACCAATCCAAAATATTGTGCTACTTCACTTTTCTTGTTACCAGCTTCTGCTCTTCAATTTTAGTTTCTAAACTTAATTTCTTTTTGTTTTCTTTACATTGCTGAGTAAGATATTTTCACATTTTATATTTTCTTTAAACTGTTATGATGAAATAAGCATTTGAAATCATCCACTAAATTGAACAGAGCACAAGCACAGCAGTAAGTACTACTTGTGTGCTCACCAGGAAGGAGTGCATTCTCAGATTTGATAAAGTTATATATATATATATATGCTTGACCACAGTGTACTGCAGTCCCTAGGAAATAGATGGGCACTTTCACCATCTTACATTAAAATTAATGATAAAGCAGAAATTGTCAAGGATCTAATTGTGATAGTGCTCAAACTACAGTTGGAATTAAGCAGAACCAGATACATCTTAGTGTCCACTGGCTGTTCTTCTGAGCTCTGTATTTTCCTTCCCCCCCAACAAGAACCTGAGGAACCACAGTGTACTCTGCTTCACAATTTATGTCACTCTGAATAGTAAAATCATTAATCAAATAACCAGAGAACAACCAGTCAAGTTTTATTGCACAAGTAATATGAACTTAAAACAAATTTGAGATATTGTCTGTAATATAGGTGGACTGCTTCTTACCACTGTCTTTGTAGATATATAAAGGCACTGGTGGGTAGGATCTGGCCAAAGTGGGAGGAGGAAAGTATTGATAAAGTCACTAATACATTTGCTGGAAAAGCATCAACAATTTGTTTATATTAAAAGAAAATGTAAGAGAATTTTTATTGGTGCTTGTATATCAGTTGTAATTTTAATGTGTTGAAAATTCATTGTAGGGCTGTTTCCCCAACTTAATCACCAAAAACGAGTTATTGAACGCAGCTTGAAACAACAGGATCGGCACGGTAAACCACTTAAAAGTTCACAGAACCGACAGAAGAAAGAATCTTGATATTTGCATCTTTTTGTAGTCATGTGTAATGTAATTGATAATACAATGTACATTGAACATTGCTTTTGTATATAAATAAAGTATACAATAAAATTTGTATTTCTAGATCAGTGTAAATGAAAATTGTGAAGTAACTGACACTTAAAACTCCATATATGGTTACAGCTTAAACTATTAAGATTTAATGGATACTGGCAATTTCCATTACACTTAGTGAGTAGGTGAGGTAAACTGCATACACTGATTTAGTGAAGTAGAATACAGCAATACCTCGCTTAGCACGGCTTCAAACAGTGCAGGTTTTACTATAACATGGTTTTCGATTGTTTAAGTCAAAAATTTACTGTACATATTAAAACTCATTCAATAGCCTAGACACATACTCTACATATATGCTGCAGTGCTAACTCTATTGCCTCACATGCATATGTGCCAATATCTCCCCTCGGGCAGTCAGCAGCAACGTGCAACAGTGTACAGTATTCTTAATTCCATTCTGGCAAGATGACATGATAGCTTTTCAAATTTTTCATTTCATAATTTATTTTTTACCCCTTTAATTATGATTGAAAATATATTTGCATCTTGACTAGAAATCACTGCTAACAACATGCGTTCTGTTTGGCAGCATGTTTTGCCCAATTTGGCAAATGATTTCACTTGTTTTGAATCACAAATTCAGACTATTGCTGAAGACGTGAAGATCGGAGAAGACTTGGAATTCAAAACTATGGATACTGCCAATGCATTGACTCATGTTTAGATGATGCAGCTCTCCTTGAAATTGATGGGTAAACTGCATATGAAGAAGAAGAAAACAATTCTGAAGTGGCAGGTGGCACCAAAAGAATTTAACAAAATTGGAGAAAGTTTTTTTTGTGTGTGGGGGGGTTGACATAGCCTGCAAGGTGATTATGAATGGAGATCTGGATGTTGAACGTAGCATCAAGACACGGCAAATTTTACAAGATGGGATGCAATGCTACAAAGACTTGTACGCTGAGAAAAAGGAGAGACAACTTCTCTAGACTTTATTATTAAATAAATAAACCTAAATAAGCAATAAAGCTTTTTTCTCATCTCTCATGATGTTAACTTTTCATTAATACAATTTTTGCAATATTTTTATTTCAAATCCTTTTAATTTTTTATAGAATGTTTCTCTGGTATGCATTCAATTAAAACCCATTATAATTATACCTCAATCAGCATGGTTTCACATAACACAGGACAGTTTCGGTACCAATTATCAGTGCTATGTGGAGTATTGCTGTATTTAACAATATACATTGATGTGCAAAACTTAAAGACCAGTCAGGATTTCACCTGTAGCTTCTCATAGGAGTGGCCTGGATATGGGAAAAGCATACCAAACGAACCTCGTGAAGTACAGAAATTATGAAGGAAACAACACAGTACAGAGGGACTTTATTCAAAAATGGCAACATAGCACTGGCTGCCATGATACAGATTTTTACTGCCAAAGATGGAACAAACAGAAGAGGCGGTTCTCAGTAGGAGATATGGCCACACCTAATGTTGATGCAGGCTTTGCACTGCCTGTCCATACTTAAAACGATGTTGTTGATAAGTTCTTGCGGTAACATTGTCCATTCCTCTGTCAGCACCATCTTTATCTGGTGAACATTTTCTGGTGGGTGTGGACGTGCCACTAGGCGTCTCCTTAGAGCGTCCGATATGTGTTCGATGGGATTTAGATCGGCAGAACTGGCAGGCCAATCCATACGAACAATGTCCTCACTTTCCAACAGCTGCAGTGCGATGGGGTGTGGCGTTATCATCCATAAACACGAGTAGGCCAATGGCACCCCAGAACAAACGAACATGGGGAAGGATTACCTCAGTACAGTAGCGTGCACCAGTTACAATACCGCCTTCCAGTATCTGGAGTTGTGTACGTCCATCCAAGATAATGCATCCCCAGACGAGAACACCTCAACCGCCATATCGATCCCTTCCGGTGGTGTTTGCAGGGTGATACCATGTGTCAACCTCTCACCAGATTAGCTGACGTCCAGAATCATTGCTGAGACTGAATCTACTCTCATCAGTAAAGAGTACCTTACCCCATTGCACTGCTGTCCAGTCCATGTGTTTGATGCACCACTGTATTCGGTGTCTCCGATGGGCAGGTGTTAAAGGGACAGCGTCCTGTGCAGCTGGTTTGCAATGGATCTCGGTTTCTGGTGTCGGTCCCTCTTAGCCTTTAGGAGTATATAGCAGTCATCATTGTAGTTGTTTTTCATGGACCACCACAACTGATCCTTTGAACAGATGTGCTTGTCATTCTGAAGGCCGACCACGCACATGAGACGATGCTATGGGTGATACCGAACTCTGAAGCCACACTGTTTGACCTTCGGAATTATTCGACCACGGATAAAGTCATACAGATGCTATCTACTGGCCATTTCATTGTCTGTAGGTATTAAACATCGAATCTGTAACAATCATGCTCACCATTCTGTAATTTGCACATAACTGCTACTTTTATCTATTTATGTGAGCCCACTCATCACTATTCAAATTTTTGAATGTGCACCAGCTTTCTACTGAATGGCCACAGTTATGCAAATTACCACAGGCTGTTTCGTTTGATTTTGTGGTTGTAACTTTTAGAAATAGTGCTGGTCCTTAAGTTTTGCACACCAGTGTTTAAAAAACAGGTAACAAGGTTCCATTCAACAACTTTGGTCTTGTTTGAATTTCATACAAATACATAACAAAAAATAATAAATTGTCTAATGTTAATGGAATTTAAAATAAAGTTTCATATGTATGACACAATAAAATAAATAGAAAAGACAGTCATCTTAATTGGCTTCATCTGCCGTGTTTTTTCTTGAAAAAGACATTGGTTCATCTTGAAATTTATCAGCAAGGGAGGTAGTAGTAGTAGTGGCATGTGATGCAAGAAAGCAAGTGTATGAACTTATGCAGCATCAGCCAAAAAAAAATTTCACACAAGCATTCCCTCTAAATGTTTGTCCAGTTGCTCCTTAAATTTATTTAACCTATCAACGTCCACAACGACAGATGGAAGTTTGTTCCAGCAATTAACCACCCAATGGCTAAAGGCAAATTTCCGCACTTCTATTTTACATTCTTTTTAGTGTTAGGTTTTTTTTAAAGAACATGTCCAGTTTTATCTTAACAGTTTGCTTTTTCTTTTCATTATAAATTTCTCTAATTTGTAAAATAATAAGAGAAGTTTACCTCAATCTAGTACAATTTAACGAAAAACTTAAATTAGAGTAACAAATAATTTAAAATCAATGAGGAAGGAAAATTGTTTTGCAATTTTTCGTTAAATTCTTTTAATTAATTTTCTTATTTTTAATCGCATTAAATTGATTTTTAATTATTTTTTAAATTATTTGTTACTCTAATGTAAGTTTGTCGATTTTTCCGTTTTAATTTCTGGAGAGTATCATACGGAAGTGTTCTACATACTATATTGAGGTAAACTGCTATTATTGTTTTACAAATATTGATATCAACATAGAACGTATTAAGCATTAGTCAACCCTTCCCCATCTCTTCCATCATGCAGTATGATTGATGACTCTTGTGGTCAAGATGAACATCCTGACGAGATCCAATCTTTCTTACATTTCAACGGTGCAGCTCTAAAACGGTGTTTGCAGGCCGGCCGCTAGTTAGTACACCAGACAACCTATTGGTAACTCTTGAGGCTTTGGGATCAGCTAGTCATCTTGCTACCTCTACTCTGCCAGATAGTGACTGCAGGAAGTCTGAGTAGTGTGTATGCAGGGGGGCATTGTCGAGGCCACGTTATGTCAAGGATCTGGGTATATTCTTACAATGTGTACATCGTAAAATTTCATTAGTTCATACAGCATGTCCCACTCACTTTTTCTTACTATTGAATACACCATGAATTGTAGAACTAATATAGAGTAAGCTTATCTGAGAAAAGATCTATACCTCTCAAACACTTCCTAATTCATTTCACAAATATAGGTCTCAACAATGTCCATTTCCACTTGCAGTCTGCCAAACCCCATGTACTTTTTCTGACAGAATCTCAGTTATCAGTTGATTCGACTACTGCTCATCTCACTTGCCCAAATTATTTGCTGTACGATTCCTTTCGCTTCAAAGGTGGTACTTGTGCATATGTGAGTTCCGATATTCCCTGTCAGAGAATTGGTAATTTGGAATCTCCTCTTTTCGATCTTCTCTGGCTTAAAAGTTCTCTACCTCGTGTCAAATTCATCTGTTGTCTCTACCATTCTCCCAACTCCAGTAATCACTTGGAGCTCATTGACTTCCTCTCTTTGCAACTTGACTTTCTCCAGTCCAACGTTCCTTGGTGATTTTAATGTTACAACAACTCCAGCTGGCTTCCGTTTTCTAGTCACACCCACCCAGCTGGTTAAGATGCTGAAGCTTTTGCAATTACTAATGTCCTTGCACACATTGTTCATTTACGTACAAGAATACCGGACAATCCTAACCATACAGCCAATACACTTGATCTTTTTTTCACAAACAACCCTTCTAAGTACACGGTCGAAGTGAGAGGTCCTTTGGCACCTCAGATCACAACTTGTTTCTCTCTTCTCCAACGGAGCCTTTATCTCATGGCTATTCCCAACCTGGTGTTGTTTAGCATTACAAGAATGCAAAATGGAATGACCTGTGAGATTTCTTTTCTTCTTTTCCTTGGTCGGATTACTGTTTGAAAACTTTTGATGTCCATTGGCTGCAACTTTTGTCCATCTCTGCTTCCACCTCTGCCCAAACCAGATGGTTCTGTTCTCACTTCAGCCAAGGATAAAGCTGACTTGCTAGCATCCCATTTTTCCTCCAACTCGTGTATTAATGATCTTGGTAAAACACCACCCACCATTCCCGACATGCAGCTTTCAATGCCTCCTGTGGTCTTTCGTCAAAAGAATGTTAGGATTTTGACGAATCTTGATGCTAAGAAAGCTCCAGGTCCCGATGGTATTTCTCCACATGTTCTCAAAAACCTGTGCTCCTGAACGTATTGTTCTTTGCCACCTTTTTTTCACTTTCTTATTCTAAATGTGTTTTTCCTTCTGCTTGGAAATTTGCTCATATCCAGCCAGTTCCTAAAATGGGTGACAAATCCCTCCCATTAAATTATTGTCCCCTTACAATTACTTCTACTCTTTCTAAAGTAATGGAGAAATCAATTAAACTACCTAGAAACCGTCCGTCTGATCAACGATCGCCAGTATGGATTCCATCAGTGTCGATCCACTGGTGATATTCTGGCTTATGTTACTCATTTATGGACAAATTCAATGGAAAAGTTTGGTGAAACACAAGTAGTCATCTCAAAGGCTTTCGATCGTGTTTGGCATAAAGGTCTTCTAAACAAGCTTCCATCTTGTGGTTTGCCAACTGTTTTTTTGTAATTGGTTATCCAGCTTTCTCTCTGATCGCTCACTGAGGGTGATGATAGATGGCTCTCTGTCTTCTAACTTCTCCACTAATGCCGGTGTCCCCTAAGGTTCAATTCTTTCCCCCATTCTTTTCCTCTTGTATATTAATGACCTTTTTCCATTGACTGGAAATCCCATAGGTTTGCCGATGATAGCACATTGCATTCCATTTTGAAAAACCTTGTCCTGCTCAATCAACTTCTCGTAAATCTGCTACCAGTCCCTTAAATGCCGATCTCCAGGTAATTCTCCAGTGGAGGAAAGACAACTTAGTTGATTTCAATCCTAAAATTCAGTCTTGTCTTATATCTCACAAAAAGGATTCTTCTGCTCCTATGCTTATCTTTGGTGACACCCCGATTTATAGGCAAAATGATATATCTCTTTAGGGGATTGTTTGTTTGTTATTTGGCTTTTAGGAGCATTAGCAACTAAGGCCATATTGCTGCGGGATATGCGGTGGTCATTCCCTGACCTTTCCGCATCCTCCGTATTTGGTGGTGATGGGCTCGACCCCGGTCTAATCAAGAAGCTTGTGCTATGCACTGCTGCTCCTTCCCACCTGGCTATGGAGGCGCCTCTTTAGTGGATTACCCTGACTTATAATCTCTCTTGGTAGAAGCACATTACAAATATTGCTTCCTCTGCATCTGAAAAACTTGGTTTTCTCTTTCACGCTCGGCGTTACTTTCCTTCCAAACAGCTGTTCACTCTGCACAAGTTGCAAATCTGCCCTACCATGGAATATTGTTCCCACATCTGGGGTGCTGTCCCCAAAACCTCTCTCAAGCTTCTTGATTCCGTTCAGAAGAGGGCAATTAGGTTAATTAATGATTCATCTCTAACAAAGTCTCTCCACTCGCTGTCTCATAGACGTACTGTTTCTACTGCATGCCTCTTCTACAGATAATTCCATGGGCACTTTTCTTCTGAATTGGCTTCTATAATTCCCGCTCTCTCTTTCAAAACAGTCCGAGCACATTCCTCCAACATCCATTAACTGTCTAACGTCAAACTCACAGAACCAACTTTTCATCTTCCTCGCTTATTGATTCAACTGCCCTTTTCTGGAACAATCTCCCTTCATACGTATTTCCTGAAAATTATAGTCTACAGAAATTCAAGTGTAATGTCAACAAATAACTGCTTTCGTCTTCTCAACCTCCAACCCAAGCAGGGTACTAAGTACTATAGATTCTAATACCTCTCGTGTTTGGGGTTTACATAAAAAAAAAAAAAAAAAAATACAGCTCTGATTCATACTATATAAATTTCTCTAATGTACAAGAGCTTCTTGAACCAAACCATTTACCTTTGAGAATCTTTCAGTATTGGAGTCCATACTTTCAAATTTTTGCACTCCGTTTATTTGGCTAAAGGCTGTACCCATTTCTTTGAGCACAAACATTTTAAGTTCTACTAGCTCTTCCTCATCTTCTTGTGAAACTTGCTGTTCCCCAAACTCCATCAAGTCCTCACTGGTGAACATCTCCACTTGATTTTCAATGTTGTTGAGCAAACTTTGCAATATCATTAATAATCTCAATTTCATTTGCTTTATCAAAGGTTAAATTGTTAGCAGAACTTTTAAAGAGATTTTTCCATATACCACTCGTGCATTTAGTAGTCACTTCAGCCCATGCTTCTGCAATGTTTGCTACAATGTTCTAGCTCTTCCACAATTCTCATTTCTGTTCTTTATCTAATGCTGTAATTGCCTGTACAATAGCACCCTGGTGCATAAGCTGTATATTAAACTTCTAGTGTTAGGTGGGGAAAAAAAATCACCTTTACGTTCGAGTGTACACCTCATAAGTGTGGAGGATGGCATAGAGCATTGTCAAGAATGTAATTTTGAAAGGAATATCTTTCTCATGACAATATCCTTTTACTTCTGAAATAAAACAATTGGCAAACCAGGCTTCAAAAGGAAATTGCATCATCCACACCTTATTTGAATGATAATGTACCAGTAATTTGGCTTTAGTAATTTCTTTGAATTCTGTAAGATTTTGTGAGTGATAAATCATAAATGGCTTTAACTTACAGCCAGTAGTATTTCCGCGTAATAAAAGAGTAACGCAATCCTTATATGCTTTGAAACCCATAATACATTTTGCTTCTTTCTGAATATGTACAGTCGGGCATCTTTTTTCAGTAGAGATAGGTTTTGTCCACATTAACATTCGTTCTTTCAAATAATTTTCTCTTTAAGCAACACATTAAATTATCCTTGAAGATAACAGCTGCTTTCCAATCTGCGCTTGCGTCCTCAATTTTTGGAGCTTTCAAACCAGCCATCGTTCATTAAAAGTGGTCGTAACTGTTTCCCTTCTTTTTAAATCTTCAAAAATGTTGCGTGCTTTAGTTTGGATAGTCATGAAACTTAGTGGAATACGTTTTTGAATTAGATCTTCCATCCAAGTCATTAACAATATTTCCATTTTGTGTATAGGACCTCTTTTTTTTTTGTAATTATTGTAGATTTTATTTATGCCGTGTGTGTGTAATTCTCTCACCTCATGAATTTGCTCTTTGTTCCTTAAAACGGCAGAAATTGTCAAATGGGATAATTTTAAATCATGTGCTAAGTCTGAGTCTGTTTTATCACTCTCATGTTTTATTAAATTTATTTTCATCTAGTCTACTGTATTTCTCTTTATCGCTTTTTTCTCACTAGCCATAAGCATTTAACATAAACACAAATTGAAAAGCAAAATACAAACTACAAGTAAATTTATGAAAAATGAGTACCAAACAAGAACACTGCTGCTTAGCAAAACTAACCTACATAAAACAACTGATTGGATGATCGATTGCCGGCCAATATTCCTGCGCAATCTTGATTTTTTTTTCTAAACATACTTCATGGTCATAAGTACAGGGGATACCTGTATTTCTAATTACTGAATACTAGAAAGATTTATTTAAAATATCCAAGAATAATAATTTTAGTAACTCCATTGTGAGAGTTAATCATTTGTTTATTGGGTCACAAAATCTATTAAAATGTTTTTCTTTGATGAAGTAAGAACAACCATAAAATTCATGCATTTTACAAGAAGTTGCATAATGGAGCTGAAAATAGACTTCAGTTGATGCATATCTTATAAGAACCATTTTCAGCACCTCTAGGACTTTTCAGCATTTCATCAGCCTTTGAGTATTCTCTCCATTCCTTCCTACCAAGAGCCGTTTGATATGTAATACTGCATTCACCTGCATTCCACAATTCTGCTGGCTACTATGTATGTCTGAATCATCTAATATGTAGATACAGTCAGAACTCTATATAACGAAATCGATAGTTCGCTTAAAAAAATTCGTTAAACAGAAATTTCGTTATAAAGAAATATGACCGACAATGAAAACTGTAATTCAACATTGAGAAATATACAAATACAAGATTGGAAATAAATCAGAAATAAGTGAGAACGAATACATTTTCTTACATTTTAAAACAATTAATATTTACATGATGCATACAACATATTAGTACACTTTTAAGAATTATTTTGTAAAATATTTGGTTATTTTTTGTTGTACATGGATTTTACTGTACATTGTTCATAAAAATGTTTGCATTTGTTCACACTCAAATACATTTTCTTCACACTGAAGGCCTTACGCAAAGTTTCAAATGCTGCCAACATTTCATGTTTGAAAGGTTTAATATTGTCCTCATTTTTATCCAACTGATCTTCATATGATCCAAAATGTTGGATTCACTCGGATATTAAGCTACTATGACATCATTATCAACTCCTAAAAATTCGTCAAGAACAATTTCTCTACAGACCTCTCCCTTGGAGTTTTTCCCAAGGTTGCTCAATATCTTGTAGTAGTTTATCCTTCTCATCGCTGTTAATTGCCGTTTTAGCAAAACCTGCTTTTGCAGAACAATTCTTAATCGTTGTTTCCATCACATCTTGACTCCACACTTTCGCCAACTCTGATATGCAAATCTACAAATCTATAGGTTGGTTAGTTTCTATTTTCAGTATGTGCCTTCTGTAGTACATTTTTAAATTCTTGATAATGCCTTGGTCCATTGGCTGCCGTTTATACGAGGTATTCGGAGGGAAGAAAACAAGTTTCACACTTGAAAGATTTGAAATTACCTAATGGTGGACACGACAATTGTCGAAAACACAATTTTTCTGTTTTCTTTCGTCATCTATCGAAATTTAAAATCCACTGTTCAAAAATTTCCCTTTTCATCCAAGATTTCGTTTGTAGCTGTAGTCCAACTTTAACGACTTTACTCCTTTGAAACATAGAAGTTGTTTACTTTTGCCTATTACCAAAAGCTTCAGTTTTTCCTTACCAGTCATATTTATAATAACTTTTTAAAGTCAGTGTCTTGTTCGGCAAACCTAAAAAAATAGACTCATTTCATCAATGTTGGATGTCTTTGGGCTTGTAGTCCTCGATAATTTTTTTTTTTAAAAACTGTTTCTTTCAAAAATTGGTACAGTCTTCTTTGATTACAACTCCTCTTTCACCAGAAATAACTTTTTCGAATAAACCATGCCGTTTTTGAAATTTGACTTGGAATGTTTTATGCCCCAGAAAACATGCGTACTCCATAGCTGTTTCTTTTATTAATGGCATATTAGCATGTTTTGGTTTCGAAACAACTTCATCCACTTAAAAACAGCTTCATCTACATCTTCATACAGTAAAGAAATTCTATTTAACAAATATTTTCAAGCAAATGATCAATTTTATTATATAGAGGTACGACTGTAATTCATTCCATTCACACGCTTCCGATTAGGTCCCATTTCCTCAAATAGTTTGAGAATCGAAACAGTTTTTCAGAATGGTTGACACACTACTGGCAAGGATACCAAATTTTAAAGTGATTTCTTTTTTTAATGTTCTAATATACACTATTAAGCACTTCCACTTTTTCCACTACATTTATGGATTTCTTTCCTCTTAGTAAGTTCACTTGCACTGCAGCTAAAACAAAATTGATTTAAGGATCACTTGTACCTACCATGTAAGCAGAGACAGATGAAACTGAGTGAAAATGTGGATGACTCATTTCAGTGAAACGTGAATTTCCGGGATAAAGGAAAACCATCCTCTCCTAATTTCCTAATTGGGAATTAGGAGAGGAAACAGGTTGACCTGAGCTAATGTCCCCATCTGGAACGTGACAATCTTTGCCAATGGCTGTGGACACAAACAGAGCATTCTTGAAACAGGCCGCTGGGGTTGGGCATATTCATAATATAAATTTTTAGTAGTTTAACACCAACCTTGCGTTGAAATAATAAAACAAAAAAAATAATAATTAATAGTTTAATAACTAGGTTACAATAAATTACTATTTGCAATAAGCATATAAAAAGAAAATCATAAAATAAAATATAGAGAATTAAAAGTGCTAAAATCTGAAGCTAAAGAAGGCTCTGCCTTCTTTCTCAACAGTACGCTTTATTTTTTGCAGTGCAATCTTAAATACCTGCAGGTTCACGGCACATGTCACGTGATTTAATGACACGTGCATTGTTCTCATGCGTAACGGAACCGGAAGTGGCTCGGGAGCGCGTCAGATGAAATTGTTCATCCCCTCCAAGAATCATTGTCTCAAAGAGGGGATGAATCCGCATACCCCTATCTCTATTAATGTTGCTCCCAATGGAACTAATCCGCAAGCTCTCGAGCCACTTGCGGTCCCAAAACCTATGCGTCCGTTCGATGTTAGTAGCTTTGTCCGGGGAGATTTGATGTTGCTTCTCCCAATAATGATCTACCACGGCTGATTTGGCATAATCTGCATTCCTTATCGCCTTCGTGTGCTCCCCCCAGACGATCCTTTAAACGTCGTTTTGTTTCCCCCCACAATCCGGGCACTTAATGCTATAAACGACCCCACTTATATTTTCTTTTGGAATTGGATCTTTCACTTGTGATAACACTGTGTGCAACTTACGTCCTGGCAGCTGCACACAGCGTGCCTTGATGATCCCATAATACGCAGGCTATTCGTTCAGTTAGACCCGGATAATAGGAAATGTATGCGGTGGCTATCCTCTGTTCTCCTTTGATATACTTATTTATGATCCTCTGGGGGATAGCCACACCTCAGGAGATCCGCCGTGACGTGCTCAAACTCTTTCTTTTTATCTTCAGAGGTGCTACATTGTGATTTAGCCCTGTCTATTAGTGCTCTAATCACACTGTTCTTGTGATGGTTGGCCTGAGCTGAATTATAGTGTGAATACTGACCTTTACACATAGGTTTTCTGTAAACCTTAGTCTTTAAACACGGGCCTTCTCTGTAGACCAACACATCCAAGAACGGTAAAACCCCCTCCTTCTTCCACCTCCGAGGTAAAGTGTATAAATAGGGAGAAGCCATTAAGAAAATTCAAAACCTCATCTTCACTCCCTTTTCGAATAATTGAGAACGTATCATCTACATCTTTTCCATGGACGCATAGGGAGAACCATATCACTAAATATTCTAGCCTCGAGCTCCTCCATCGCCAAAATAGCAATAATGGCACAAATATCTTCTTTCATCTTCTCAACCTCCAACCCAAGCACGGAACTAAGTACTATAGGTTCTAATACCTCTCGTGTTTGGGGTTCACATAAAAAAAAAAAAAAAAAAAATGGGGGAGCCCATTGTTGCCCCGTGAACCTGCTTATACATAGTGTTACAAAACACCACAGTGGTGCTTGATAAACATAATTCCATACCTTTATAAATATCCTCCACGTCTAGTTGGGTCTTACTACTTAAGGTGACATCTTTCTGTAAGGCCATGTGTGCACAACGTACCCCATGGTTAATTGGAATACATGTAAACAGAGATGTCACATCATCTTCTATAGATTGTTCTCTCATAAAATGTACAAAATCCTTGCTGTCATTAATACTAAACTCAGAGCCCCACTATCGGTGCCAACAATCTGGCCAGGAAACCAGATAATGCATATGTGGGACTGCCTATAAACGAAACAATGGGTATGAGAATACCCCATTTTATGTATTTTAGGCAGTCCATAAAACCTAGGTAATTGGCTTCCTGTAGCATGCAATGACCAGTACCGTTCTTTAGAAATCTTATTATCCGGGTCTAAGTGAACGAATAGCCTGCGTATTATGGGATCATCAGGCACGCTGTGTGCAGCTGCCAGGACGTAAGTTGCACACAGTGTTATCACAAGTGAAAGATCCAATTCCAAAAGAAAATGTAAGTGGGGTCGTTTATAGCATTAAGTGCCCGGATTGTGGGGGGAAACAAAACGACGTTTAAAGGATCGTCTGGGGGGAGCACACGAAGGCGATAAGGAATGCAGATTATGCCAAATCAGCCGTGGCAGAGCATTATTGGGAGAAGCAACATCAAATCTCCCCGGACAAAGCTACTAACATCGAACGGACGCATAGGTTTTGGGACCGCAAGTGGCTCGAGAGCTTGCGGATTAGTTCCATTGGGAGCAACATTAATAGAGATAGGGGTATGCGGATTCATCCCCTCTTTGAGACAATGATTCTTGGAGGGGATGAACAATTTCATCTGACGCGCTCCCGAGCCACTTCCGGTTCCGTTACGCATGAGAACAATGCACGTGTCATTAAATCACGTGACATGTGCCGTGAACCTGCAGGTATTTAAGATTGCACTGCAAAAAATAAAGCGTACTGTTGAGAAAGAAGACAGAGCCTTCTTTAGCTTCAGATTTTAGCGCTTTTAATTCTCTATATTTTATTTTATGATTTTCTTTTTATATGCTTATTGCAAATATAATTTATTGTAACCTAGTTATTAAACTATTAATTATTTTTTTTTTTTGTTTTATTATTTCAACGCAAGGTTGGTGTTAAACTACTAAAAATTTATATTACAAAGATAGCAGTTGATCAGCATGACTTCTCAGTATTGTAGAAGCGGTTGTGTAGGTTTTATGGGTCTCACTAAATTGAGATGTTTTAGCTCTTAATTCATGTCTTAAAAATTAAGCCATGAAATTCCTTTCACTATATTTTTTTTTTACAAAAAAAAAAGAAGAAGAGAGATGTTACAAAATTATTTCAGATACAGAAAGGCACCAAAGTGATGTTCGAAATGAAAAATTCAAAATTCATTTTGGAAGAAAAAAAATACCACTCGTGATTCTTTTTTGTTAACGCCGACACAGGGCCGCCGCAAGTGGGTAAGCGTCGCTTACGGGCGGCAGGTCAAAAGGGCGCCAAAAAAACTTTTGACATATATAAGCCGGATATATGTTTAATTAACGAACTTCTTTATAGCGAAATTTTCTATATCACATGTTCTTTTATTTCGCTCAAAGCGTTTCACAATTTCGTTTTTTTCCTCTATCGACAGAGGGGGGACTGGCCATAAGCCTCACCGGGGAAACCCCGGCAGGCGGAGGCCGGTGATTTTGGCCATAAAAACTCTAGTATGAGGCCGCTACAAGTTTTCCGCGGTAAGAATTTTTGACAGTCTATCGCAGTGGTTTTCAACCTGTTTTTAATAACGGCACCCCTAAGTAATTTATTTTATTTTACGGCATTCCTACTCAATTTTATAATTACATTTCATAATACAAATTATATATACTAATATAATAATTTTATTCTTTATATAGAGGTACTAAGTAAACATCAATTATAGATAACCACAAAATTAAAAAGATACCGTATACCTTTTTATAATGAAATAAACATATAAATTAAAAAAATAATAAGTTTAAGTAACTTAAGCCCAAATTACGTGGTACCCCTGGAATGTTGTTGCGGCACCCCCGATTGAAAACCACTGGTCTATAGGTATTGCTTTTCTTTTTCTCTCTGAATCTGTAGTACTTCACTAGAACGCTTCCTTTTCACACATTTCTCAAGTATTTTACTCATTTTTAGGGAATAAAACAATTACAATATAAAAAGGACAAAAATGAGGAGGCACGCTTGATACACATAAACAAAGCTACCCTCGTGTAGCGACTGAATAAACAAAGCAGTAAAGACAGAAACACACTATTATACAGAGAAGAGCAACAAGATTGGTGAGGGGGATGAAGGGATCCTCTTACCAAGAGAGGCTTAAGTTCTGCAAATTGCAGTGGCTGGAGACTAGGCATCTGCGCGGTGATCTGATTGAGGTATATAAGGCCTTGAATGGGTTGTGCACGCTGAATTCTGATGGGATCCTTCCACTTGTTCAGATTACGAACCTAAGGGGGCATAAATTCAAATTAAGAAAAGACAGATGTAGAATAGATGTGGAAATTTGCCTTTAGCCAGCGGGTGGTTAATTGCTGGAACAAACTTCCATCTGTCGTTGTGGAAGTTGACAGGTTAAATAAATTTAAGGAGGAACTGGACAGGCATTTGGAGGGAATGGTGTGATTTTTTTTTTTTTTTTTGGCTGATGCTTTATAAGCTCATACACTTGCTTTCTTGCATCACATGCCACTACTACTACACTATTATCCCCTCACGCTAGCTCACCTTTTACATTTCTGGAGATCACTACCATAAAACAATAAAAACAATTTCCAGTTGCGTTCCAGCTGGTGGAATCTGTTACAAATGAGTAGTAAACTCGATCTAATTGCATTTGTGATAGATAACTACAATTGTGGGTTTTTATGTTATTATGGTGAAATGTGTTTCCCCTTCACTGAAATCTTCAATCGTATGAAAAAAATATACATTTTTCAGAAAACTTCTCTTCTTTCAGTTCGGTGATTCCCAAGTTCGACTGCCATTTCTTGTAAACACGGTGATAAGCGAATTCGGTTCGTTATATGCGACATCGTTCCCCTATTTATAAATCGTGTATGATCGAATTCGTGTAGTGTAAACGCGTGTTATACGCGGAATGATATACAGTATACTGTATTTTAATTTTTTCTCAGGGTAAGTATTTTTTGTGTTACCACGTGCAACTTATTTGTTAGCATATGCTTATAGCTTCATTCTTTATACGATTTCAATTTTTTAGCATTGCTTATAAATATCACGAAACTTACCTCCTAATCTGTATGGTTAAAATGTAATGAAGAAATTAAAAAAATTCCCCGAGGGGAAGAAAGAGAAGAACCAAGCGTCCTAACGTTGGACTTTCGTAGTTCCATCATCATCATCAGTTGGTTCATTCGAAAAAGAAATTCTGAGTGTTATAAAGGTTAACTCTAGCTCCCTCGTGCATGGTTAACGCGCGCGCGCCGGAAATTTTACATGTTTTAAGGATGTTATCCTGCGAGGTTCAGTCGGAAAATCATTCAATGGCTAAAGCTTCGTGTATTAATAATAGTTTATAACTGGAATTCAGTTTTGTTAATATTATTGCACAATCTGTTTGAGTGTTATGTGTGAATGCGAATGTTGACTGAGTTCTGTGGCTGAATAATTAGCATGGAGGCTGGTTTGGTGATATAAGCTCTGTTATTTGCAGTTTTAGTGGATCAAAATTTGGCGGTAATACTACCAATGAATTAGGGAATCATGCAAAATCAATAGCCTTAAAAATAACATCTTATAAATTTCTTCGTTCAATTATAATTTGGCATGATATTTTAAATACAATTAATCCGGTAAGTAAAATGCTCCAAAAAACGAATTTTGATATATACAAAGCTCTTCAATGTCTACAAAATATCACGGAATATTTTAAATTAAATAGGAAGCATTCCAAAAAATTCTTGATTCGGCTAATAATATGTCTACTATCATTGGCACTGAAGCTTCGTTTCCAGTAGTAAGCACTGTAAGGAAAAGAATGAAAAACCGTCATTTCGATTATGAAAGTAGAAATGAAGCTATTCAGGAAACGCAACAAAATTTTGAAATTAATATTTTCTTTCAAATTATGGGCACAACAATTTTCTCGTTAACTGAAAAGTTTACAAATATGAAAGAACATGTAGAAATATTTAAAATCTTTTATATTTCTGAACTAAAAAAAAAAAACATGGCCAGATGATTTATTAAATCATTGATCATAAAGAGTCTGATCCACCAAAGCAGTATAAAACAATGACAACAACACTGGCTAGATCAGACTAACAACAAACTTGGTCTAATTAAATAACAACATCATAACGAGTCTGATATTGATGGTTCAGCACTATTTGAAGAACTTTAGAGTACTTCAACTATTTGAAGAACTTTAGAGTACTTCAAATACTCCATTTGAAGTGTTACAATATATTTTTAAAAATGATTTTACAGATACTTTTCCAAATGTAGCAGTTGCACTAAGAATTTTTCTAACTTTACCAGTTTCAGTTACCTCGGGTGAACGGAGTTTTTCAAAATTAAAATTAATCAAAAATTATTTACAATCGACGATGTCTCAACAACGAATCTTTAATTTGGCAATAATTTCAATGGAAAAAATAAACATAAATGAAATACTGTAATTAATAAATTCGCATCTCTTAAAGCAAGGAAACGTAAATTTGTATAATTTCCCTTTTATTTTATTATTGTGATAGAGTACATTTACAGGTGAATTTAGAATTTAAAGTTTATTTCCAGAATTTCAGAATGATTTTGTTTATTGTTTAGTTATATTATATGTGAGATATGTTGTAATTCTTTTCTTTTTCAATAAATGAATACTATTTTATTTACTCCTTATTTTAATTAACCCCAGGGGCTCACATCTGGTGAGTATGAGCTTGGCACACCCAGGGTCCTGAGCTGGATATCATCATCATTCTTCTACTTTTGACCCTCTCTCACACAGGGTAACTCAGGGATTTTTTTTTTTTTTTTTTGGCTGGTGCAGCATAAGCCTCAGGCTTCCTTGCACCATGTAGGGGTTCACGTCTGGTGAGTATGGGATTGGCACACCCAGGGTCCTGAGTTGGATATCACCATTCTTCCCTTTCTACTTCTCTCTCTCTCTCTCAGGGTAATTAGGGAATTTTTTTTTTTTTTTTTTTGGCTGGTGCAGCATAAGCCTCAGGTTTTCTTGCACCATATGGCTAATAATAATAATCCAAATATTTTGGGGTGGCAAATTTCATTTTGCTTGCTGGCAGCACATAGGGTCGCGACGGCCCTGCGCCGACATTAGTTATATTGTTGCAGTAGAACTCCTTCAACAGTTTTCTGATTACTGTTTTGATCTTATTTAATAATGATAACGATTATACACATTCATGATTCTGTACACAGATAACCAGTGGAATCTAACAATAAATTGTCTATACAAGTGAATAAACTTGTATTTCATTAACTAATGAAACAGTACTAAAATAGAAGTAACATTTTCAATAAATATAAGGTTCAGAATTTAGCTTTCTGATTGTTCTCATCATTACATAGTGCATCCCAGTTCGGAAACATTTCCAATTTCTATCCAGCACTTCGCCTTTATTTCTTTGTTGTAGTGTTTTAATGCCATGTTGTACAAGGCAGGCCCCCTTTCCACCTCACAAATAAACATGTGTCAAACATCATCCTCTCCAAAGAATAAAAAACCAATGGAATGAATGAAGGCTTACAGGGAGAATTTCTCCACAGGCAAAATAAACGTCAAGTCACTGGTATTGTTAGCAGGTGTTGAATGTCAGCTAATGACCAATGTGCCATTTGTAAAGCCCACCTACCTAGGGTGCATGGCTTTTCCCTCTGCTTGTAAAACTGGACGTTCAAAGGGGCTTCCAACGCCACGCTTTAAGCACTCATCTAGTGTAAAGTATTTAATGTTTAACGGCCCAGGGGTTCCCCCCTTTTTGAGGAAAGTGACATTTTTCACAAGCCCTGAAGCAGCCATCAAAGAGGACCATTGTATCACAACATGCAAATTGTGTGATGTAGTAGGTATAGGGAAACCTGCAGTGATAATCATCATAAACGAACTAGGCTACAACAAGGTTTGTGCCCTTTGAGTCCCGAAAATGCTGACATGAGCACGAAGAAGCTCGGAAAGTCTGTATGGAACTTCTCCAGTGCTACGAAGAGTGGAGAGGTTTTTCTTTCATTCATAGTCACAGGTGACGAAACCTGGGTCCACAGTTATGACCCTGAAACAAAGAGACAGTCGATGTAGATAACACTATCAAAATTCACTGTGCAAAAAGTTCAAAAGACAGCCTTCCGTCACTAAAGTCATGATGACTGTTTTGGGACAAAGATGGGGCCTTGCTTGTGGACTTCTTGGGGCGTGGCACCCCAATCAACTCAGATTGATATGTGGAAACCTGCATCCACAGAGTTTGACCATACAAAAACCTTCTTCTCCATGACAATGCACGACCCCACACAAGTCTGCGCATGATAGAGGCCATTTCAAAACGGATGCTGTTCTTCCTCACCCATCATAGGCCAGACCTTGTTCCGACTATCACTTCTTCGGCCCACTGAAGGATGCACTCCACGGAACCCATTTTGTGGACAAAGACCACTCAAGCAGTGTTGGCAAAGCCCTCTGCAGCAGGAGTAAGGACGTTTTCAGGACTGGAATACAGTGTCTAATTCAGAGATGGCAGGAGTGAATAGAAAATGGTGACTTTGTGGAAAAATAAGTGTTTATTAATGATCGAGGATTAGTTGTAGAAATTAAATTTTTTGAGGAAAAAAAATAGGAGGCATTACTTTCGTACCATTGTATGATAATAAAAGTATGTTTATCTCAGCCAATCAAAGAAGGACCACAGTGGTTTACATGTTATTTCTCTGTTTATCAAGAAGTGCACTAGACCACGGAAGACAAACTTGATAAACAGGAAAATAACATTTAAACCACTCTGGCTACATATCTTAGTTTCTGTGTTAGTTTAATTAATTGATTATATCCTGTGGCTATTTTGTTTATTGTTTGTGAAGTCAATTCAAGCTTCCAATGGCAAATGGCCAGTTCCTTATTAACATGTTCACTGCATCATGATGCAAATATGTGACATGGGGTTTTTATTCCACATGGAGGCAAAACCACCTGACTTTAAGAACTTTTTTTCCCAATTTTATAGAAGAAAAACCGATATTTTTTTTGTCAAGCAACCTTTGCTAACAGCTGACTAATTCTGCTATAGTGAGAAGAAAGCCCAAAAATGTTTCTGTCCTTCTCATTCTTGTAGTTTTCAATCCTGGGTCGGAAAAGGTTGTCAAAGCCAGGAGTGAAAGTTAATTTTATTGCACCACCATATGTTGGTTTTTAAGATTTTGGATCACACAGTTTTATTTTGAACATGGTTTTTAAAATATTAATTTTATAGTGATTTTTATTATTATTTAGACAGTTGCATACAACCAGAAAATGACAGCCATTTAAATTTATGAATTTTGGCTCTTTCAAAGTACGACACACATTCTTGGGGGGGGGGGTAATGGCATTCCCTAACATATCAACTATGTAAGGGTGAAAAATTTTTAAGTGAAACCCTGTTTATATAATATAAATAAGATATACTGGAGGACCAGTGAATTTTTCTCAGTTCATAAATTGGCTGTTCCAGACATTTTCCTAAGAAACAATGCAAACGTTTTAATTTTTAGAAAGTGTGGGCAAAAATGTAAAATTTTGTTATAAATATTAAATTAATGAAAGAATTCAGTAACTCACAATGATTCTTCTTCTTCTGGTGTTATAACCCAGGGAGGGTCTTAGCTTTCTCAATGATGTAGTAGTAGCAGTGGCATTTGATGCAAGAAGGCAAGTGTATGAGCTTATGCAGCATCAGCCAAAAAAAAAAAAAAAAAATCACACCATTCCCTCCAAATGCCTGTCCAGTTCCTCCTTAAATTTATTCAAGCTATCAACTTCCACAACGACAGATGGAAGTTTGTTCCAGCAATTAACCACCCGCTGGCTAAAGGCAAATTTCCGCACATCTATTCTATATCTGTCTTTTCTTAATTTGAATTTATGCCCCCTTAGGTTCGTAATCTGAACAAGTGGAAGGATCCCATCAGAATTCAGCGTGCTCAATCCATTCAAGGCCTTATATACCTCAATCAGATCACCGTGCAGGTGCCTAGTCTCCAGCCACTGCAATTTGCAGAACTTAAGCCTCTCTTGGTAAGAGGATCCCTTCATTCCCCTCACCAATCTTGTTGCCCTTCTCTGTACCCGCTCAAGTAAATCTACATCCTTCCTAAAATGAGGTCTCCAGACCTGTACTCAGTACTCAAGGCGTGGCCTGACCATTGCCTTATACAGAGGGATAATCACCTCCTTTTCCCTGCTAGCAAAATTCCTATATATCATTGACAAAACCCCATGACCTGCCCTGGCAGCCTGTCTGCATTGTTCAGAGAACTTCATATCTGACTGCACAATTACTCCCAGGTCTTTTTCATTTTCTACCACCTTAAGTGTAGTACCACACAGTTGGTACGTTTCTCTGGCGTTATTTCTACCCATATGCAGTACTTTGCATTTGTCAATGTTCCGCCAGTAGCCTTCCCAGAAGTCAAACTTCTCCAACTTCTTATTTTCATGATCTTTAAGTCCTCTTCTACGTCATCCATCCATCTTTTCCATGGTCTTCCTCTTGCCCTCCTACCGGTAGGTTTCCATTTCATTATCCTCTTAGTTGTTCTGCTGACATCTATTCCCATAACATGTCCCAACCAGGCAAGTCTCTGGCTCTTCACAAATCTGACAATTCCACACCCTGAATAAGATCGTCAAGTTAATGGTTCATGCTGATTCTCTAGGATCCATCCATGTCTTGTACGGGCCCAAAGCCTGTGAGTTAATGATTTCTGTCATTCGTATCAGATCCTTTCATTCAACTCAATATGTGCCTATTTTCCGAAATTGTATGGACTGTTGAAGTGATTAAATGAAACTCACAACCAGAGGCTGACTGGGCAAAAATTCTTATCGGGGAAAACTTGTAGTGACCTTATACTAGTGTTTATGGCCAGTCCACCTCTGCTCACAACAGCAACTTTTGTTTTTCTCTTCCACACTTGAAATTCTCCTTTCAACTAAGAATATTTGTCTGCTTTACCCTTTGAAGGCTGAATAGTTATGTGAAGATTTTGCTTCAGAACCATAAAATTACTTATCATATGCTTCAACCATTTTGAAGTGTGTACATAGTAAATACAATACAGTTGTTTCAGAACAATAAATCTATTCTGGGCGGTTAATTGCTTTATGGCATGGGGAAAGTGTTTATGGAAGTCGTGGATTGCTATTGGCAAGCAAAATTAGAATCATGATAATCAGTGATGGAAAAGTTAACTCAGGTGGGAGGTTCTTGTGTAAAGTCAAGACAAGGTAGTGCCCATCAGGTTTTCTCAAACTGTGTTTTTACCGGAAAGGTGTGGAAAAGGTATCTTACTTTCATACCATACCTTGAAAAAATTATCGTAGCATAATTTCCATCCATTCTGAGATGCTAAAAAAATTTTTTTAACTTGTACTGCTACTCTTATTAGTGGGTTATCAAGAGCCAACCATTCCAAATTAGAATATATAATAGGAGAACATATTGGAAGATTCTATGATAGTCAGATCCTGTAGATAAATGAAATAGGTATGTTCACCAGTCTTCAACAGGTAAGGCTAAAGCAAGAATTCTATTAGCTGTTGTTGTTATTTGGTTTTTAGGAGCATTAGCAACTAAGGCCATATTGCTCCGGGATATGCGGTGGTCATTCCCTGAATGACCTTTCCGCATCCTCCGTATTTGGTGGTGACGGGCTCGAACCCCGGTCTAATCAAGAAGCGTGTGCTACGCACTGCTGCTCCTTCCCACCTGGCTACGGAGGTGCCTCTCTATTAGCTTTTGTCTATTTAGATATTCCCCAGTAGCTGATGATGAGCATTGAAACTGCTAAGTGCCAATGGGGTGGGGGTATGGCAGTTTATGCTAGATTTTCAGATCATTTGAGGAATACAAATAATTAGGAGGAAGATATATAGAAGCATAAGAGTGATACCAATTGCAATCCACACGACCTCTAGAGGAGGAATATGTTTGGATGGAATGTTGTTTCTAACAAGAGTTTCCACTCTCCATAGGGTGATGATTGAATGCTTCATTTGATGATTGAATCTCATTTAAAGGTAGCATGATGTACAGTACTGTAGTTGGAAATTTAAATACATTTCTTGAGAGAGCATACACCTAGTGGAGCATAGTGATTGATATGATCATGAAAATCAGTTGCACTGTAGGATCTTAGACCTGACTGTTTTTTTTTCCTTTTAATAAGTGGACTACTTGCATTAATCTATTAGCATTTTATATCTTTCTTAGGAAAGAGGGGGGGCATAGAGGTTTCATGTTATCATTTGCAAGTACTAAATTATATCATTGCTACAGTTTGGTAGTTTCTGTCAATTTTGATTTAGCCATCTTTGAAGAATGTCAGCCAGAATAATAAAGTGTTGTTGCTGGATTGTTCAGATTTTTATTGCATAGGGCACTGCTTGGAATTGGAGGAGGAAGGGAGCTGTTTTATTAAACACCTGCTGACTGAAAATGTTGAGCAGCTATGGCATATATTCACTTTTGACAGATGGCGTACTCACCAGGTGAGTATGCCTATTTTCATCTAGCTACAGGATCCATGATGGCCCACTAACAGAGGTAACAGTAAAGTATTATATAATATGAAGCAATCTGATCGTGTGTTTTCCGCCTTTTTCGTTTTTTTTTTTTTCTCTTTGCCTCCATAGTTCATATTTTGAATGCCACATGGCTGCCCTTGCAATTTGTACAGTTAAGGGACTGAAGTGCAATCAGACTGATTGTGCTCCTTAGATCCACAAGTACAACATATTGTACTCACCTAATATGTAGCTTGTGAGTGGCTGCATTTTTGGCACCTAATGGAGTTTAGGATATGTGGTTGAACATGGCATTGGAGACAAAATCCTGAAGAGGAATGAAGGATGACTAGGGACAGGAGGCAAAAAGGTTGCTATAAATAATAACTCAGGACAGTTGACTAGGTTTATAAGTGGATTCTGCAGTGTCTGTTCTTGATTTTCATTATTCATTATTCTCACTTTTCAATATTTCAATTTATTCTCACATTTAGCTCTCCAAACTTGCCAACAACTGATGTTAGCAAGTTTGGAGAGCTGCAATGCCTTGCTTCACCTGCAATATTTATGAACTACTTATAGAAAGTGATATAGGGGTTATTAAAAAGCAATCATAAATACGCACGAGCCAAAACATTATGACCACCTACCTAATAGTGTGTTCGGTTGTGTTTTGCTGTGATAATCAGTTGCACCCAGCTTGGCATTGAGTCCATGGGACAGCATATGTCCTGGAACAAGGCACTGGAAAATGCTACATTATACAAATGTTTGATGGGATTGGTGTTGCAGGAATTTGGTGGCCAGGAGAGCATGCCAGATTCTAGGATATGATCCTTGAACCATTCCTACATAATTCTAGCCTTGTGACACAGGGCATTGTCTTGTTGAAAGAGTCCAGTGCTATCTGGATACACATGTAGGGCAAAACCCTACATGCTACCTCAGCATGGTCTGAAACAATGCTGAGGTAGCATGAAAATCACCCCAGCGCCTCCGTAGCCAAGTGGGAAGGAGCAGCAGTGCGTAGCACACGCTTCTTGATTAGATCGGGGTTCGAGCCCATCACCACCAAATATGGAGGATGCGGAAAGGTCAGGGAATGACCACCGCATATCCCGGAGCAGCAATATGGCCTTAGTTGCTAATGCTCCTAAAAAAAAAAAAAAACCCAAAAAATCACCCCCCCCCCAAACCATGATACCACCACCGTCACCCTGTTTTTGTCCAACCTCATAGTCTGGTTGCTGCTGTTCACCAGCTCACCATTGAATACTCACTGTTCCTTCAGTATGATGGAGCTGGAACCTTGATTCATCAGACCAGGAATGGTGCACCTGTTCCCACTGCATGTGGATGTGTCAATGACTATTAGTCAACGTGGGCATATGAACAGGTCACCTACTCCATAGGTTCTGCACGAGCATCTGCTGGATATGTAGAAACATTTCTCTGTACACCCTAGTTGTAATCTGCCATTAATTGAGGGATCCTGAGCTACCATTCACCACAACTGTTCAACTAGCAGTGGTCTCCTCATTCCAGTACATTGTATTAGGCAGTTGTTTCCCTCTTCAAACCATTCTCGCCACACCTTCATTATGGTGGCCCTCACAGAGGGCCACCATAGTGAAGGTGTGGTGAGAATCCTTTAATTGTACTAAAGAAACGAAAAGCCACTCCTAGATGCTGTGGGATGCATCCACTCATGGAGATGGGGGGGGGGATGGGATCATAATGGTTTGGCTCATAAGTGCAAATCAATTCACTTGAGGTAATTGCAAATTCAGCTTAGCATTGTTTCCTATGTAATACATAGTGCTAATAGCTCAGATTTAAAGGCTCTGGGCTGTCAGTCTGATAGCACAGGCAATTATGATAATGTGTTTTATACTTAACAAGAAGTGGCAGTAGTATATACACTGTAGAGAATCTTCCCCTTGAGAAGAAAGATATGTGTGCCAGATGGGAGTGGCCAATCAGTGTTCTGAAGAACCACTTCATGTTGATTCTTTTGAAGACTAGAGTTCTAAAGTTATGCTTCACGTTTAAGCTGTAAGAGTTTGTTGGTCTGAGATTGTCACAGTTACTTCCACTGATTGTGGTGTACGTGGTATTATTATTATTAGCCATATGGTGCAAGGAAGCCTGAGGCTTATGCTGCACCAGCCAAAAAAAAAAAAAAAAATTCTGAATTATTTGTGTGTGTGTGTGTGTGTGTGTGTGTGTGTGTGTGTGTGTGTGTGTGAGAGAGAGAGAGAGAGAGAGAGAGAGAGAGAGAGAGAGAGAGAGAGAGAGAGAGAGAGGGGGGGGGAGAAACAAGAGTCAGAAGTAGAAGGGAATCACCAAGAAAGAGAAGAATGATGATATCCAGCTCACAGGACCCTGGGTGTGCCAAGCCCATACTCACCAGATGTGGGGCCCCCTGGGGTTAATTTGGATGCAAGATTGATAATCTGAGTATCAGGACCTATGCTTGTGCATTGCAGTACTAGCTGGGTCTTTAGCTGTTTGATCTGTATTTTCATTACTGGGAATTCCTGAAATGAAAATGCAGGTGAAGTGCTACTGCTCACCAGCAGGTCACGTTACGTTGAATCAGCAAAGATTAGCTTTGTTTCATAATGGAATGGGAAGAAGGAAATTTGCATTATAGGGTAGTTACTACATTTCATGGAGTTTGCCTAAATCATGACCTAGGAAGTAGGAAAACAGTATCATCTAGGGCTAATTTAATTGCATATAGTTCAACAATGTTGAACTATATGCATTCTGTTGGAAGTGATATGGAAATGTCAAAGGTAGGAAAGTGCTGCTTTACATATATTTTAATTGTGTTTTCTGCTTATATTATGAATAAGGTATGTATATATAAATGATATTTTTCCTGTTTTTCCCTAGAACAAAAACTGTATTCTTGGCTGATCTCAACAGCATCTCTCACAATCAGAATAAAAAAAGACCTACCCTTCCTGCACATCATGATAAAAGGATGGGTTCACACTTATTATTAACATCAGTATATCATAAACTGATGTGTGCAGGGCAGTATACCAATTATAAATCATTTCATGCAGGCTCACAAAAACATAGTATCATCCTGGCACTAATGAGCAGCGCATGGTCACATTGCTCCAATTATTCGTATCAAGATAAAGAAATCAGTATGGTAGGCTGATCTCAAGAAACACTGCTACTATCAGGAACAAATCCTATATTACTGGGAGTTACTTTGGACCCAAACTCACACCAACAAGGGCAGATCACATATCATTACAGACACAGAGCTGCTTCACTGGAGTTGGTCACATTACTTTTTACCCAGAAATACCACATATTATAACCCCCCCACTCAAAAAAACACCTATATGACCAATAATAGAGGTGGTGGTTATTTATAATAATCCTTACAGAGATTGCCACATGAACTATATTTGGGAGGCCATTCGTCAACTAGAGGAAAAACTCAAAGATCACCATAACACTAATGAGATAATCGATTTCACCCATTCGGCAATAGCTGTGCCTTCCTGCCAATGTGTCCAAAACAGATTATGCAATTTTTAAATTTGCTACTGGTTAGAATTTATGCACATTGCATCACCAGATTTAAAATTAATTTTTAAAATAATAATGTTTAAAATTAATGGGGACAGAAGTACATGCATACACCCTATTTTTGAACTACTGGTGTTGCACAGAGTGAGCAGATGCCTTTTCCAGAAATAAACTAATGACCTCTTTTGTTCGTTTATAGATTTTGTTACATTAAGATTATACTAAAGTGAAAAACAATTGTTGATTCAAGGTAATAACTTATAGGGGCAAGATGGATATGGAATAAGGAGAGGAATTTTAAAAATAAAATTAATTTTTAAAATAATAATGTTTAAAATTAATGGGGACAGAAGTACATGCATACACCCTATTTTTGAACTACTGGTGTTGCACAGAGTGAGCAGATGCCTTTTCCAGAAATAAACTAATGACCTCTTTTGTTCGTTTATAGATTTTGTTACATTAAGATTATACTAAAGTGAAAAACAATTGTTGATTCAAGGTAATAACTTATAGGGGCAAGATGGATATGGAATAAGGAGAGGAATGCCTGGTGAGTAACCATGATCAATACATACATAGGTTTACCAGTCCCAGTCACCTTTCACTGAAATTCTAAGGAATTAACCATGATGAATAGGTATCTGAGAAAAACTGTGAAGCATTTCCTTTGAAACATAGTATTAAAGTTAGCCGTTTAAGGTGGAGTTAGGTTTATATTGACATTTATAGATACCAATGCAGCAAGATGTTCCTTCATAAAACTGTGATTAGTTTGTAATTTTCATTAAAAGGAATGGAAAAGCATTTAAAACCAACCTTTATTTATTTTTTCTCCCAGTTACTTTTATATTTAACACAGGGAAATTCATCAAAATTAAAGTCTCATTCTATTGAATTTATTTTTTTTTATACAGTTCATTACTGTAGCACAAACATTTTAGGAATGTATATTCGGGTGAACAAACAGCAACCATCACCACCATTCCAAGCACCAGATGATATAGAACTTCGTATTTTGAGCCCAAAGTGATGGTGCACTGTCTTTCTTTTATTACAGAATCCGTATTTCAATATTTAGAACTATGAAGAAACATTTAACATTCACAACCCAATAAAATATAATAAACTATACTTTGAGGCCAGAAAATTTTCCTAGTTTCCATTTCTCCAATTTTTATATATGTACTAGGTATGCTTCTGGCAAGTGGAGACATAAATATACACAGATTATAAGAGGTCACTGGAAAATTAATCATCTCCACTCCTGATCTCTGTTTTTTCCTGTTATTTCAACATTCCTAATTTAATGTCATGTGATTCATGTAGGATAACTTCTACGATTTCGGAGGCCAGATATAGACCTCTGATTATCCAAAGTGGCTCTATTTGTGCTAAATTCAGCAGGATCAAACATCAAAGGCATCTGAGGAATCCTTTGTTGCTATAAAATAAACAAGTACAATGTAAATATATATTTGATACTTTAATTTAAATTGCTATAAAATTTAATAGAGATCTATATACTTATCACTATGAAAATATACCATTATATAGTAATGAAATTTAAAAACACAATCCATCTCGTATATATACACATACATGGAGTTGGCTCTGCATTAGCAACACTTACCTAATACCTTGTAGGGCTACCTTTTTGCCAGAAATACAGCCCATACACCTTGTGATGTATTGCCCAAGGTGTTGCAGGGTGTCCTGTGGTAGTGCTATCCATTTGTTGCACAATATGTCCAGCAATGTCTGCACATTGTCAGGTGGATGGTCATTGCATCAAATGTCCTTTTCCGGTAGGTCCCAAACATGCTTAGTTGGGCTGAGATCGAGTGAGCCAGGCAGCCATGAGAGAACAGAAAATTCATTGTCATGTTGTTGAAACCAGTTAGTAACCTGCCAGGCATGCAGGGCTACTTAGAAGAGCAGGAAATGCATGATCAACATGCAGGCGGCAAATACCGTAAAAAAAAAAAAAAAAAAAAAAAAAATGAAAATCAGCTGCACTACCTCACTTGCCCGAAACCACAAGGGCTAGGAATCAGTTATTACTTTGCTAACCAGAGATGCATCTAAATTGATCTAATAATGCGAGAATCCTTTGATCCTCTCATTTCACATTCTGAAACTGAAGGGAGGAACCCTTCCTGTAATTAACGTTAACCCATGGTGTTCAGAAAATGGAATAAACAATGACCAGGCAGAGTAAAGGCTTACTTCAGTCACTCCAAAGCATGAAGTTTCATTAAATTTATGTTTTTGATCTTAATCTGCCATCTTCACGACAACATTCTACCCTTGTGTATTGGTTATGGTCAACAGGACCTGGACTTGTTCACTGGCCATGAATAATATATTTTATAACCTTTTTATGTATATCTGTTCTGTTTTTGCTTGTGGGGAGAAAATTTATTGCAAAGTTACTTGAAGGATAACTTGGGAAGGAAACAAGAGTGGGAAATTAAACAAAAGAATTTAGCAAATCACAGAGATTTTCATTTCCATTATTGGCAAAGAAAGTTCTGCAGCTGTTATCAAGCATGTACTATTATTCTAAATTTTCAAGTTTCTCAGAGCAAGAAAAACAGTGTCAACCAGCACAATTGCATTTTTTTTCTAACTTGTGATAGAAAGGCTGAAGATTTAAGTAAGTAAATTTATTATTCTACTTTTCATTAGTTTATTTTACATGATGGACCATTCTTAAATTTTGAATGATCCATGATGTCGGCGATCATCAAATTGTCCAGTTTTGATACTAATATATGTTACTCATTGCTGTAGATTTATTTATTTATTTATTTTTTTTATTATTCTTTGTATTTTGTTAAAATTTGAGAGAAAATTTGTAATTTGATTACCCTGTTGTCGGTATTTTATTTTTTCTAATTGAAAATTTGTTCATTTGTTGATTAAAAACCAGATATTAATTCAGCTAAATACAAAGAGGTTAAATTCTTACCTGCATCGCCAAGAGGAGTCTGTTGGCAGGTAAGAATTTAATCTCTTTGTATTGAGCTAATTTAATATCTGATTTTTATTGTTAACAATAATTGAAACTTAGAATTGTTTGTTTTCAATGGTAATTGTAATTATGGCAGTTGTAATTGTAATATTCATAATTTTAATTGTAATATTTATAGTAGTAGAATATCTTAATAAACTATATTATTAATTACACATGGTGTAAGAGTGGTTTTAAATATATTAATAATCTTAAATAGATTATTTGGAATTTTCTATTTTGAATTTTCTATTTTATTTTGAAATAATAATCTTAAATAGATTATATGGAATTTTCTTTAAAATGATGCATGTCCCATTGTAGTTAGTTAACAAATAGTAATTTAATTCTGCAAAATAATGTTGATGTTGCAAGTTGAAAAATGGAATTTTACGTTTATTTTGGAAACAATTTTCTTCTGGGGTCAAAAATGAGAATAGTTTTTCTGGGACCTCCTAGTAAGTAGAAATGAAGTTTACCATATTTCTCTAAGTCAAACGATTTTTAAAATAGAACAGGGAACAGACGGGCAGAAGGACACTTTATGCATGATACAATTTATGCACAGGATAGAATTATTACGTAGTTTTGTTTATCAGTTTCAGTAAAAATTTAATTTTAATTGGTGCCATTGTGTTCATATTACTTTATCATACAAAGTTTTTTTTCAAATACAGATATATACAGTTATACCCAGATATTTATTAACAAATAAAGTACAAATAAAATAAAATATAAGTACAAAAACCAGTAGCTTTCGGAACACGTGTCCCTTTATCAACTGATAAGTTAATATAAAATTTGAATACACTACAAGCAAAGTGTGGCACGTTAATCATGCGTCATTGTTGTAGCACGGACGTGTGCTGCCTTACGCCAGTGATCATCCATCAATAAAACGGTTATCTCTAGGATGGGATACAGACGCATGCCTTTCTGGCGATTTAATGCCTTAGGGTTGTTTATTATGTTTAGTGACTCTAGCCATAGGCGGTGGCGAAAGTGTCACGCGTGGTCCACTATCTCAAAGTCGCGCTTGGGGTCAAGATCGTGGTTGGTAGCCCAAAAATGTTCTGCGAGCACGGACTGGTCAGTTTCGGCAAGCCGGATTGCTCTGTCGTGTTCTGTGAGGCAATCCTGGAGACGTCTCGATGTCTCACCTACGTAGCAACTGTTACAGGCCTTACAGGTGATACGGTACACTACATTGCTGCGTAAGACAGGTGTGACAGGGGTCTTCACACTGGAGACAAGTGAACGTAGGTTCCTACCGGGTAATTGTACACATTTGATGTTGTAACTTCTAAGGATCTTCGAGATACGTCCTGACACTCCTGGATAGTACGGAATGTAGGCGGACGATATGCCAACTTGCTTCGGAGGTCTTGGGTTGAATGTAAGTTCTTCTGCCTGTAACAAGCATCTGTTTAGTACATGGGATGGATAACCGCATCTGGTTAGGTCTGCCTTCACACGGGAGATCTCGTTACGTCTAATTGTGTCGGTGCTGGAATGGCTCCAGGCCCTGGAGAATAGGGTGCGGGCAGTGCTATTGAGATGGCTTGGAGCGTGGCCGGACCCGTAGTTGGTGAATTGACCGCACCACATGGGTTTGCGGTATACTGAGGTCTCTAGACGTGGGCCTACGCGATGCACTAGTACGTCCAGAAACGGGAGCGAACCGTTCACCTCTGATTCTACGGTAAACTTGATGAAATTGGATAGGGAGTTGAGGTGTTCTAGTAGTACCGTTTCAGAACCACGTGGTATTATGGTAAAAATATTGTCGACGTATCTACACCACGTTGTAATAGGTGTAGGTGGGTTCTGGTGTATCTGCTCCTCTAGATCTTCCATGGCGATGTTAGCTACTACGGAACTGACAGGGGCACCCATAGCAGTGCCATGTACTTGTTTGTAGAGTGAGTCTTCAAAGGTGAAGATGCTGCTAGAGAGGCATAGGTTGAGGGCGGTACAGATGTACCGCCCTCAACCTATGCAAATGTGTACAATTACCCGGTAGGAACCTACGTTCACTTGTCTCCAGTGTGAAGACCCCTGTCACACCTGTCTTATGCAGCAATGTAGTGTACCGTATCACCTGTAAGGCCTGTAACAGTTGCTACGTAGGTGAGACATCGAGACATCTCCAGGATCGCCTCACGGAACACAGAGCAATCTGGCTTGCCGAAACTGACCAGTCCGTGCTCGCAGAACATTTTTGGGCTACCAACCATGATCTTGACCCCAAGCACGACTTTGAGATAGTGGACCACGCACGGCACTTTCGCCACCACCTATGGCTAGAGTCACTAAACATAATAAACAACCCTAAGGCATTAAATCGCCAGAAAGACATGCGTCTGCATCCCATCCTAGAGACAACCGTTTTATTGATGGATGATCACTGGCGTAAGGCAGCACACGTCCGTGCTACAACAATGACGCATGATTAAGTGCCACACTTTGCTTGTAGTGTATTCAAATTTTATATTAACTTATCAGTTGATAAAGGGACACGTGTTCCGAAAGCTACTGGTTTTTGTACTTATATTTTATTTTATTTGTACTTTATTTGTTAATAAATATCTGGGTATAACTGTATATATCTGTATTTGAAACTATGGACCCCAGTACTCCAGGCCCATTTGTCACTAAAGTTTTTTTTCCCTTTAAAAATATGATATAAAGGGGCACCAAATACTTGCTGCATGCAGGTGACCAAGGAGTCAGGAATGGTCCTGCAGGCATGTTGTCTTGTTGATATACGCTGGAGTTGTCTGGATACACTGTCATCATGAAAAGTGTAGTAGGTCAACAATAGGAAGACAAGTGTTCCCACTGAGCTGTTGAATTATGGTGATCACAGGGCCCAGGGAATACTATGAAAATGGTCTTTAAACCATAACACCACAGCTTCCAGGCTGCTGAACACCAAGATGCCAGGTATCATGGCTTCACATTACTTTCTCCATATGTGGATACCCCCATCAGCATGATAGAATTTTTAAACAGGATTCATCAGACCAGCAGGCAGATTTCACATTGGTGGTCCAATGTTGGTACTGAAAAAGCCATTGACTTTCACAGCCTATATGAGATGCCACATGGTCCATGTGGATGGGTTATGTGGGAAAAAAAAAAAAAAAAAAAAAATGTCCATGTGGAGAGTTTGTGACCTTGTAACCTTCCTGGCTTAGCTCCCCACACCCAGGATGGGAAGTAGGGGTTGTTGGCATTCCATTGACCTTAGGCTAAGTGGCCAGATGAACAACATAACTCAATGCTACTACACAAACCATACAACACAATCTGACCATTACAGAGTTTGTATTAGGTCGCAAAGTCACGACGCAGAATTGGGGGAACTCCCAGTGCTGCATGACACCTATAGTCCATGTGGATATTGGTCTTGCTTTTCCTATACTGGGTTATACTGGGCCACTGTGCTGCATTGCTGCTGTGTTACAATATGCGACATGTGATGCTCACCATGGACATCAACTATTACGTCGCTGCCTCATGTGCGACCTTTGGCTGGTTGTTCAACTGTAGTTGAGGAAGTCACGGTAGACTCGTGAAACTGCATATTGGGAGTACTTAACCATGTTGCTTGCTGTTGAGATACTGGCACCTGCAGGCGTTGCCCCCAACAATCAGCCCACATTCCAAGTCGGAAAGATCTCAATTCTGACCTATTCTTTCTTGCAGACACTCAAAAAAATTGATTGCCATATGTGTGAACTACAATCTTATATCAGTCATTCCTGACTCTGAGCCTTCACCAGTAAAACAGACTAGTCCATTCCTATAGAAAAGGAAGGAATTGCTAATGCAAAGACAACTCAGTGTGTGCATGTGTGTTCCATTCCAATTTCCATTGCTCTATGGACCAATTACAGTTATTTTTGCACAAGGCTAGACATTGCTACCGATGATGCCTGGCTTATACACCACTGTGCCGACCGGGCTAGCCGGGTGGGTAAAGTTCCTGCCTGGCAACCCAAAGGTTGCAGGCTCGAATCCCGCCTCGGGCTTGGATCAAAGTACTGCAAAAACCTTGGGAGGTGCATTATGGCCACAGAAGCTGATGCGCCAACAACTACCAAAAAAAAAAAAAAAAAAAAACCACTGCTCTCCCAAGACTGTGGAGTTCCACATGTAGTGTGTTCATACAGAACTTGATTGGTTGACATGTTTCAGGGTTGTCTGACAGCACTGTTATATTAATATTCTGTGTACCGTGGTCAGCATGACAGTAGTGGTACCATTATGCTGACCAAGAGTAAGCATAACAGTGGTGGTGGTACGATCATGCTGACTGAAGATAAGCATGACAGTGGTGGTGGTAGTACATCACATTTCAGTTTCAAGATTGGATTGCTGATGGTTGACTCTTAACAATGTGATATCTTAAGAATGTGATAAAAATTAACAATGTGATATCCGACAATAACACCCTCCTCGAAATCAGTCAGGTCAACTGTATGTGCCACGACAAGAATAACTAACGTGTAGTTCGTATGCTTTTTTTACGTATATACTGCTTTTAGTCATTTGTTTATCTTGAAACAATAAAACCAATGTATATAAAATATAGATATGAACAATGATAAAGGAAGAAATTATAACGTAATGTGTGTCTATTATGTTGCACTGATTTTGAAAGAATATTATCACTGCACAGCAAGTGAAAGGTCACTTGCTGAAACTAATTTGTCTCTTTTGCATCTAATGCATTAAAAGAGTGATAATTTGTAAAATAAAATAAAATTAAATGAAAAACCACTAAAGAAGTATATCAACTTTCAAAACATTTTGTTTGTTTGTTATTTGGTTTTTAGGAGCATTAGCAACTAAGGCCATATTGCTCTGGGGCTATGCGGTGGTCATTGCCTGACCTTTCCGTATCCTCCGTATTTGGTGGTCACGGGCTCGAACTCTGGTCTAATCAAGAAGCGTGTGCTACACACTGCTGCTCCTGCTCACCTGGCTACGGAGGCACCTCAAGACATTTATTTCTCTGGCCAGTTACTTAATCTACATGTTCTAGCCACAAAAAGATGAAGCTGTTTCTGTCTATAAGCCTTTCTATATAATATCAGTGTAGATACAACATAGTTTACCCATAAATTAAACTATGTGAAGGCATCGTTTTTAATTGTATCTCAATATTGTGGCTACCTTCACAACCAGATACCAGGTATTGCACTACTTCGAATAAGTAACACTTCTCTAGTAGAGAAGACTACTGTTATTTATTCTCAGTGGATACCACCACCCAGACGGTCACCATTTCAAAGCTATTGACCTATCATCGGTAGGTGGGCTGGTACCCTGATAATGCAAACATTCCATCGGTGACTGTCTGGGGAGGGGGGGGGTATCCACTGAGAATAAATAACAGTAGCCTTCTCTAACTACAGAAGCGTTACTTATTTGAAGTAGTGCAATATCTGGTATCTCGTAAAGGTAGCCACAATATGAGATACAATTAAAAACGATGCCTTCACAGTACGTGCATAGTTTAATTTATGGGTAAACATATGGGTTCTTTATAACTTGTGCTTTTGTTTGGAGGTGTATAATATGGAGGCTACTGCAATTCAGGAACTTGCTGTAATGAATATAACTACAGTTTCTAGGTCTGTTCTTAAAGGAGATGTGCAAAAGGAGATGTGCAAATTACTGGAGATGTGCAAATGTATCCCCAATTCACAAAGGGGGATCGAAGGGTGACACGAGTAATTACAGACCAGTTAGTTTAAAAGAAAGTCCAGAAAGTCTTAAAGGGATGGTCTAATTGGGTATTTGAGAGCTGACTGGATGTCACTCCTCTATGTGCATTGCTGTCAGCAATTGTTTATTTTCAGTATATTGAGTAGTTCCTTACTGATACAATTACACATCAGGTATAAGATATATATCTGGTTTTAGGTTTAACGTATGAGAGTTATCTGATGGTGTGTAATAGTATAATATAGCGATTATTTTGCACGAAACATGGGACTATGTAAGATTCACTATTGAACGGGTCAGTGCCTTTGCATGTTTTGTTCGTAGTGAACGGTCCAAGTCAATAATTGGCATCATTTTAATTGTATCTCATATCGTGAATACCTTCACAAGTGGCTGAGGTATTGCATGCTTTGAATTAGTAATGCTTCACCAGTGGAGAAGACTAATGTTACTTATTCTCGGCAGATACCACCACCCAGATCTCTCATATTGTGGACTTATACCTAATTAAGAAATATTGTTCAAGGTTTAGGCCTAATTGGTTGTCAAATGAACTAATGAGACTCGTAACAGAGAAGAAAAATGCATGGGATGCATATAAATTATCAAGCGACTCAGAAGCCTATGGCAGATATAAGTTAATCTGTAATCAGGTCACAAAGGAGGTTCGGCAGGTGAAGGCAGATTACGAGAAATCCTTGGCAAAAGATGCTAAGAAAAACAGCAAGGATTTCTTTACTTATATAAACTCTAAAAGGAAGGGGATGAATCTGATTGGTCCACTTGACATCGATGGTTCGACTGTTGATGATCCTGCTCAGATAGCAAACAAACTGAATGAGTATTTTGCATCTACATTCACACGTGAGGAATTATTAAGAAATTATTCTGAAAATGGCAGGTTATCAAATTGTAGCAGGATACTTAATGATTTTGTAATAACTGAGAGCAAAGTGGAAGAGAAACTGTTGAAGTTAAACGTAAGAAAAGCACCTGGGGTGGATGGGATCTATCCAGTTATATTAAAGGAGGTGGCAAAGCAACTAAGCAAACCCTTAGCCATAATTATGAGAGCATCCTTGGACTCAGGGGAGGTTCCCACGGACTGGAGGTGTGCAAATGTATCCCCAATTCACAAAGGGGGATCGAAGGGTGACACGAGTAATTACAGACCAGTTAGTTTAACTTCTGTTCCGGGTAAAATAATGGAGTCGCTGGTTAAAGATGCATTGCAGGATCATCTAGACAAGACTGCAGCAATAATTCAGACACAGCATGGGTTTGTTAAGGGAAAGTCTTGTCTGACAAATTTGATAGGATATTATGATGTGGTTACAAAGGAACTGGATGCAAAAAATAATTTTGATATCATATATTTGGATTTCAGGAAAGCTTTTGACACTGTTGCGCATGGAAGACTATTGTACAAATTGGAGCAGAATGGTATTAAGGGTAAGTTGCTACAATGGATAAAAGGATGGTTAAGTGCGAGAAGACAGAGGGTGGTAATCAATGGGTGTTGCTCTTCTTGGACTAATGTTATTAGTGGAGTCCCACAGGGTTCGGTGTTGGGTCCACTGTTGTTTTGTATATTTATCAATAATATTGATGAAGGTATATCAGGCTTAATGTCGAAGTTTGCAGATGATACAAAGGTTGGCAGGGTTGTTAATGACAGTAATGGCAGTGTGCTAATGCAACAGGATCTAGATAATTTGGGCAGATGGGCTAAGAAGTGGCAACTGAAGTTTAACCTTGACAAATGCAAAGTACTGCATATGGGTAGAAGTAACCCCAAAGAAACGTACCAATTGTGTGGTACTACACTTAAGGTGGTAGAAAATGAAAAAGACCTGGGAGTAATTGTGCAGGCAGATATGAAGTTTTCTGAGCAATGCAGACAGGCTGCCAGGGCAGGTCATGGAGTTTTGTAAATGATATATAGGAATTTTGCTAGCAGGGAAAAGGAGGTGATTATCCCTCTGTATAAGGCAATGGTCAGGCCACGCCTTGAGTACTGCGTACAGGTCTGGAGGCCTCATTTTAGGAAGGATGTAGATTTACTTGAGTGTGTTACAGAGAAGGGCAACAAGATTGGTGAGGGGAATGAAGGGATCCTCTTATCAAGAGAGGCTTAAGTTCTGCAAATTGCAGTGGCTGGAGACTAGGCACCTGTGCGGTGATCTGATTGAGGTGTATAAGGCCTTGAATGGGTTCAGCACGCTGAATTCTGATGGGATCCTTCCACTTGTTCAGATTACGAACCTAAGGGGGCATAAATTCAAATTAAGAAAGGACAGATGTAGAATAGATGTGCGGAAATTTGCCTTTAGCCAGCGGGTGGTTAATTGCTGGAACAAACTTCTATCTGTCGTTGTGGAAGTTGAAAGGTGGAATAAATTTAAGGAGGAACTGGACAGGCATTTGGAGGGAATGGTGTGATTTTTTTTTTTTTTTTTTTTGGCTGATGCTGCATAAGCTCATACATTTGCTTTCTTGCATCACATGCCACTACTACTACTACTACTACCACTACTATACTTCACAACTGGGTTGTCACTATTGCAACACCAGGGTACCTGTCCACTCACTGATGAGAAACCAATCAGCTTTGAAACAGTACCATATGGGTGGAGCTATCCACCCAGAATAAGTAACATTAGGCCTTCTCCATTGGTGAAGCATTACTTATTCAAAGCAGTGCAATACCCTGGCCACTTGTTGTGAAGGTATTCACGATATGAGATACAATTAAAACAATGCCAATTATCGGCTTGGACAGTTCACTACGAGCAAAACATGGTGCAAAGGCACTGACCCGTTCATTAGTGAATCTTACATAGTCCCATGCTTCATGCAAAATAATCGCATTCATAGACTCCATAATTATTCAGAATATTGTACTATTATAGTAATTGTAAGTGAGATCTTTTTAAAGAGAATTTATCACTGCTCTTTTTTTTTTTGAATACTTCTGTTATTTAATTATTTATTTATTTGGTCTTAGTTGTGATTCAGACGATTTACAAAGTGTTGACTGTTACAATCTGTTTTGAATTTTTATTTTTTAGCAAAAGTTTGTCAACCACCAGTGTCTGTATCATCTGTTGCACGAAGTTCCAGCATTGTTTCAACTTCTTACTCTTTTTCATCAATAGTCAGTAGTTTTCTGTCTACAGGTTTGGTGGACTTTGAATTGCTTGTTGGTGTTGAGTTTTCAGCATCTGGTGAAATAATGATGGGTATGTTATTTTCTCGGTAAACTTTTGGTTTTGTTTATGAGAGGAGTGGCAGTGGCTGCCCAGTCTGCTGTTGAAATGTTGCGAGGGAATGATATGCCACTTTGCATTTCAGTTGCTTTTGATCTCTGTACTGCTGTTGCTGTATATGTGTTCATTGTTGAGGGTAAATGTATCTGCTTTTTAGGTTCTTAGTATGTAATCTTATGTTCAGTTTTATATTTCTGAATTTGCTTCTCTCTTTTCCATATACTGCTGTCTAGAAAAAGCATGGTGCCTTATTTGTAGTTTGTGAATTGTGGCTATTGCATTCATTATTAGAATATATTGCATTTGTTAGAATGTTCTTCTGAGCCACAAGTGAAACAAACAGCTAACCCTCTACGTACTGTTTGAGAATAGATTTGACACTTGAAGCGTCTTATAGGATTGGGGGATGTATAGCTTTTCCTGGCTTCACTGATGTTAAGAGTCGGTGGTAAAAGTAAGTATTATAGTGCAGGTCGAAGTCAGTTTTCCATCTTTTTTAATAAAGATTCTTTTGGCTCGTATGACATTTTGGTTTTGTGATTTTTGTACATTTTCTTCCTCAAAGCTAGTTTTAGGAGGTACCATTTTGCATTGACCCCTTTTGCTGTATTTAAAGTCACGTGGAGTGAATTTAATAGGAATCTGACCAAACGCTCTAGTTTCTAGAAGTAGCATTGACTGTCAGTAATTTGTCATTCTATAGTAGGTCACCTGATTTCAAATGGCAGGCCATTTTTGGTGGATCAGCTGTATTTTTTAGACATCTCTGCATTAGAAATGCAGAAAGTTTACTAACAGATTAATCCATCAAACAGTAGAAAATCAGGAAGAGTGATGAGAGCGTTTGGTTCGCATCTTTTTTGTCTCTTGGCAATAGATGGA
Organism: Mastigoproctus giganteus; assembly: GCF_048544385.1. Lineage (NCBI taxonomy): Eukaryota > Metazoa > Arthropoda > Arachnida > Uropygi > Thelyphonidae > Mastigoproctus > Mastigoproctus giganteus. The sequence continues at coordinate 130,374,886 of NC_143576.1, read as the reverse complement.
TTAAAATCACCTTACTGCTGATGCCATTCAGTTTGGTCTGTAGATCCAAGTAAAACGTGGTTTGTCAAATCCATTGTTGCTTTTTTCTGCCCTAAAAAGATTACTTTTTTCCTTTCAGGTTTCTAGCTCTGCTAAGGGGAGGCAGGAGCGGTGCCACCTAGTGACCAAACAGCTGGTGAAGTTAGTAGGCTAATAAACAAAAAGGAAATACAAGAATGTGGTTTTCCTTCCTATAAATCAATAAAGTAATTTTATTTACTGAGGAGTTAGAATGTATTGCAAGCATGTATAGATATATACACTCAGATATTCAAATAGAACAAAAGCATATATACACAATATAAGATCAGTAATTTATTGCTTTTGAATGCTTGTATCATTAAAGCCTTGGAACTCTGGGATTTGTCACATGTTAAAATTAAGAGTCCCAGTGGGTAAAATATTTACATCACTTCATACTGATATATGCTTCCTGACTGTTGCTTCGCAATCTAGTTTGCGACATATCTTCTCCTTGGAAACATGGAGGAGATCCCATTATGTTATTGTTCCATGAGCAATAACATAATGACACACACACACACACACACTATTTAGGATAAGATGTTTCCACAGTCAAATCCCTTGAATAAACTATTTGAAAGAATTTGGGAAGAATGTATCATGTGTATTAACAAAAATAGAAACAAAAAATGTTTTGAGAGCAATTTTTTTGGATACCACTAAAGAGGAAAAATTTTGGAGCCAAAATGTGTATTTATGCTGATTCACAGTTAATTATAAATTAAATGTCATCTATAAATAAAACTGACTGTTTACCTCTACATTTCCAGACTCTCCATCAGTGTGAGGTATATTAAGAGAGGGCTGTCCTGAAGCTATAATATCATTTGGTGCTTCTTCCTGATCTGGAACTAAAATAAAATAATTCTTCTTGGTAACATATATTAATCTGTAATAACAAAAAAAAAAAAAAACAAAAAGAGAAAGTTTTCTTCTGTCAGGTTATCCAAGTTTTCTCTGGGGTTTGCCAATAATGATGGCATCTGAAGTTCATGGAAGAATACATGCTCACACAGCAAAAAAAAAAAAACATATATAAATAAATAAATCAATAAAAAGTGAATCATCAGAATAGATATGTAGAATCATTTCATCCCCTCCACAGTTTTATTCAGCTTTTTTGCCCTATCTGACCTGTGCATGCAGTTAAAAATTCAACATAACTGAAGTATTTCCTTTAAAGCCAATATTTAATTAGTGAAAAGAAAAAAAGTAGGGTCATATATCAAATTCTAATACATAATTACATTGTAAGTTTGTGTTCTTAGTAGAAGATAAATGTCCCCCATTTTAAAATAGTTTCATATAACATTTTATTAAAATTCCAACATGTGGCATAGTTTCTGATTCTAAATTAATTTCATGGTGTGGAAAAGAATGTTTATTATTCACACCAAGGTTACTCTTCAGGCATCTTGAATCTATCACTGAGGTTTGTTATGAACATTATTCCAGTGACAATAGCTAAATCTGCCACTTAAGTCTAATGCTGATGTAGATAATATTCAGCTACCACATACAGCTCAACTATGGAAATTGAGTTTCTTTTTTCAGAAATTTCTATTCATCCTGCATCAGTCCAGCCATTAAATTAATAGAACTAAATTTCAGTTTTATTCATAATATTGTAATATTATAGTACAGTAAACCCCCGCTATTCGCAGTCGCTGATTTAATATAAAATGAAATCTAAAACAATGTGAATTTTAAAGCACTGTGAACATTTTCCGCCATAAAAAACATAGGCATGGCTAAAATTATCTTTCTTGGTCAAAACAGCGCTCAGCGGGTGGGGGGAGAGGGGTGACAAAATCGCGAGTGTGGATGTTTCTCGCTAATTCTTGTTCAGTATGTGTTATGCGCTTGTCATGGAAGGTTTCGTCGTTTACTTTTAATTTATATGCTTATTAATTGAATGAATTTATCAATTTATAAATTGATATGCTTACAAAAGTGATAAAACTACCGTTTTGCAGTGTAAAATAGACTTTTTTCGAGTGTGTTAACAGAAGAAAGTGACTTTATTGTGGACAAGTTCTTTCTAACCCGTACAAAAATATGGCTAAGAATAACAAGGGAAATGTGAAAAGATCAAAGAAGGGATGACATTAGCGAATAAAACTGAGTTATTAAACAAAATTTCTAATGGTGAAAGTGTTTCCTCAGTGGCAAAACATTATAAAATCAATGAGTCAACGGTATGATCAATCAAAAAATCTGCCGTAGTGTCTGTGAAAACGTGCTAATTGCTTCAAAAATGTGGATAGAAGACCGAACTCAAAATAAAATTCCGTTAAGTTCACTCATCATTCGTGAAAAGGCAAAACTCCTTTATCAACACTTTAGCGAAACTGGTGATAGCACTGGCGGGATAAGTTTTTTAGCTAGCAAAAATGCTGGTTTGAAAGATTTGTTTGAAATTTCTAATAAATATTACATTTAATATTAAATTGTTTCTTATTTTCATTTCGATGCCATATGCTTGCATTTCACTATGTACTGTCTATGTACATAGTCATATTATGAAGGTATATATAATACATACATAGACAAAATTTTAGACTAGTTTTTCTTATATATTTCATACTTTGGAACGGAACCCCTTTATTACTATGGAAGCCATAACTCAGTATTCGCGGAATTTCTCAGGAATGTAACTCCTGCAAATAGTGGGGGTTTACTATAATTTGAAATTCAAAGCGAGACCTTTCTAAAGAGAACTTATCAGTGCTCTGTTATTGAATATTTTTATTACTTAATTATTTATTTAAAGATATTTATGGCTTCAATCAAAAAGGTAAGGATAACATGTTACAGGATGTCATAATTGATAGGATTTTGTGACATGATTCTTCTGTGAGCTGTGGCCTTTTTCTTGTACTTGCTGTCATACACATATAGAACCTGCTCTAACTGATGGAGATTATTTTCCATATGCAAGATGAAGCAAGTATGCCATATTTAAATTAAAACTATGTGTACTGTTAGGCAAGACTTAGTCTCTAACAAAATGAATTGATGGCCAAGAGAAAAATCAAATTGGGGACTTGAGAGACTGAACTATCAGACTAGAGAGCAAAATCAAATATCCCAGTGCAGAATAGAATGCTCAGGTTTTGCAGGAGGTAGTCCTAATGGGTGATTCAATTGAGAGAAACCAGAAATATATTTTGAACTGTGGACAAATGCAATCGAACTAGGGTGTTTGTTGAGTAAAAAAAAAATTTACCAAAATTATCAATTCCTGATGGTATTAAAGGTGTACCTGCCATCTTTTGATTTTCAAAAATACATGGGAGTAATTAACCCATTTGGGCTGTCCTGAGTTATCTTGTGTATGACAAAAAAAGTGTGCATATTATACAGATTTTTTTAAAATAAATTAGTGCTTGAGCTAAAGAAAGGAAGGAACAGAAAAACCCGTCACTACTCATTACATAAATAAATTTAAAAAATCAAGTGGAGCGCACAAGCAGTAACCTACTGCCACAAGCAATAATTGTGAACTAACTACATTCTGACACATGGCCGCCGCAAGTGGATAGGCGAAGTAAGTGTCGCTTACGGGCTTGAGTTCAAGAGGGTGCCGAAATATTATTTGATATTGTTTTCTAACTGGTTAATGCTTATCAGTATTCAGCATTTAGGACGACAAATTTTATTTTGGTTACTGGTGGCACACAGGAGCGCAAGCTACTCTTCTGACATTGCTGCATAATAAGTAAATATAAGTAAAATGAAAGCCAGTTGTCTGCTGCCAGACGTAAGAAAATCTCGGGATTTATCTGGCTAATGCAAAATTAGCCAGATAAATGTCTGAGAAAATACATTTCAATCGTAAATTTGAAGGTATTAATTTTTGCTTCGGGTATTATTGTATCCCGAGATATTTCGTGTAGTTCCAAATAACATTTAAAACTAAAAATGAGATATCTCGGGATAATCCATTAAGGGGTTAAACTAGAAATTAGAACTGTATGAAGTATGTTAACTACTAATAATGATGTATAAAGAAGCGTGCATTTCATATTAAAAAATAGAACATATGATTGTTTACCAGTAGGGTATGCTTTCAAACATTAGTTTACCTGTTTGTGAATTTGCTATATATTAAATGATTATGAATGCTTCAATAAGATACTGTTAGAGACTTGACTGTCAAGAGTAGTTCCAAAGTGCCTCCCAATGAGAGAAGACCTAAACTTAGTTCCTCCCCCCCATCCCCCAACTGTTAGGCTATGAGGAATTGTTAAATGCTGAATATGACGAGATAAATCACTCTTGACATTTTTTTATATTTCAAGGTTCCTCATGCACTTCATTCCTAACCATGTACCATTGTACATCATTCTGAATCTGTCAAGGGACAGTCTTGTCTAACCTATCAGATTGTAACTGGATGCAAAAAATAATTTTGACATCATATATTTGGATTTCAGGATGTCTTTTGATACTGTTGCACATAAAAGACTGTGTACAAACTGAGCAATGTAGCATTAAGGGCAAGTTACTGCTATGGATAAAGGGACTGTTAAGTGAAAGAAGACAACAGAGTGGTTATCAATCGGCACTGCTCTTCTTGGCCTAATGTCATTAGTGGAATCCTCCAGGGTTCGATGTCGGGCCCATTGTTGCTTATATTTATCAATGATATTTATGAAGGCATATCATGCTTAACTTCAAGTTTCCAGATGATACAAAGGTTGGAAGGGTGATTAATGACAGGATTGACAGTATGCTATTGCAACAGAATCTATACAGTGGGACCAACTGATGATGTTACCAACAGCAAATTCTAAATGAAAATCAAACATTTAAGGAAGTAATTTTGGAAGCAACTGGGCTTTTTGTTCCAACTAGGTTGGTTGGTTGGTTTTAATGGAAGTTTATTGGCACAAGGGCAACTAAGGCCAAATTGTGCCTGTCACAGTAATTCTGCAATTGAATTTTTTTTTTTTTTTTTGTGTCAGATAGGTTCATATAAATGAGTTTCTTTTAAAAAAATTAAATAAGTCGGACAGATTTGCGTCATCACTGATATAGATCATCTCTAATGAATTGTTTTGGGTTTTAACCCAAATTTTAAATCAGCTTTAGCTGATTTAAAATTTGTCAAACGAGCAGCCTGATTTTGGGGACATTCGAGGAAGATATGTTTCACTGTTAGTAGGGCGGGACAATGATGGCAGTGAGGAGGTTCATCAACTTGTCAAAAAGTGGAGGTGGGTGAGATGGGAATGCCCAATGCATGTCCTTGCAAGGACAACCTCTTCTCGTCTGCTTAATCGTGAACTAGATTTCCAGTATTGTGGCTTTTTCTTTATTTGGAAGAGTTTATTATGAGTTTGTTGCTGCCATACTGATGCCCATTGGTCAATACATAACTGTTTTATGATGAGTTTGCAGTCCATATAAGGAATCGAGGAAAATGAAGACATGGGGTTGACTGAATTTTTTGCTGCTTGATCTGCTTTCTCATTTCATTGGATTCCAGCATGCTCAGGAATCCAGCAGAACCTTACTTCTGTGAGATTAATTAACTGTGCTCTGCTTTCTTTCAAAATAGGATGAGAGTTCGGACATTTATTGTAAAGAAGTTACTGCATTCAAGGAATTGGTATAGATTATTATTTGTTCATTAGACCAGTTGTTGACGTGTCCAATAGCCATTTTTATTGCAAGAGTTCAGCGGTGTAAATACTGCAACTTGGGAAACGTTTTTCAGAGATAGCACAAGTGGGAAGAACTACTGCAGTACCTACATCTGTATCAGATTTGGATCCATCAGTATATATATATTTGCAGACAGTGTGTGTTTGATGATGCATGGGTTGAATGTAGCTGCTGTATATTTCAATTGTCCAATGCCTGTTTTCCCCACTTCCGAAAAAATTCATCACATAAAGGTTTGAAAGTGGACCATGGAGGCTCCATTTCTCCGGTGGATATTGTCTAGTGAGACACTCCAATTCTGTGCAACATCCTTCAGTCTGATTCCAGCAGATTTATTTCTGTAGAAATTTTAGAAAGACAGAGTAAACATGTAACGCAAGATGGGATGTGAGGGCATACTCTGAAGTTTGGCTGCATATATAAGTAGCAGCATCTGTCTCTGAAATAATAATGGAGGTTCATGTGCATCAATATAAAGACTCTGGACTGCCAACGTTTGGAAGGCACCTAGAGCTATTTAAGTGCATTGTGTTGAATGGTATTTAGGGACTGTAATGCTGATTTTCTAGCTGAGTCATATACGGGTGCACCATAGTCTAGTCTGGATCGGATTATAGTTTTATACAGGTGAAGAAGGAGGTGTCGGTCAGCACCACATAACATCGCAGAAAGCACTCTATTGATATTCATTTTCTTCAAACAAATAGTTCGTACATGCTGTATGTAGTAGTAGTAGTAGTGGCACATGATGCAAGAAAGCAAGTGTAGGAGCTTATGCAGCATCAGCCAAAAAAAAAAAAAAAAAAAACACACCATTCCCTCCAAATGCCTGTCCAGTTCCTCCTTAAATTTATTTAACCTATCAACTTCCACAACGACAGATGGAAGTTTGTTCCAGCAATTAACCACCCGCTGGCTAAAGGCAAATTTCCGCACATCTATTCTACATCTGTCTTTTCTTAATTTGAACTTATGTCCCCGTAGGTTGGTAATCTGAACAAGTGGAAGGATCCCATCAGAATTCAGCGTGCTCAACCCATTCAAGGCCTTATAGACCTCAATCAGATCACCGCGCAGGTGCCTAGTCTCCAGCCACTGCAATTTGAGAACTTAAGCCTCTCTTGGTAAGAGAATCCCTTCATTCCCCTCATCAATCGTGTTGCTCTTCTCTGTACACGCTCAAGCAAATCTACATCCTTCCTAAAATGAGGCCTCCAGACCTGTACGCAGTACTCAAGGCGTGGCCTGACCATTGCCTTATACAGAGGGACAATCACCTCCTTTTCCCTGCTAGCAAAATTCCTATATCATTGACAAAACCCCATGACCCGCCCTAGCAGCCTGTCTGCACTGCTCAGAAAACTTCATATCTGACTGCACAATTACTCCCAGGTCTTTTTCATTTTCTACCACCTTAAGTGTAGTAACACACAGTTGGTACGTTTCTCTGGGGTTACTTCTACCCATATGCAGTACTTTGCATTTGTCAAGGTTGAACTTCAGTTGCCACTTCTTAGCCCATCTGCCCAAATTATCTAGATCCTGTTGCAGTAGCACACTGCCATTACTGTCATTAACAACCCTGCCAACCTTTGTGTCATCTGCAAACTTCGACATTAAGCCTGATATACCTTCATCAATATCATTGATAAATACACAAAACAACAGTGGACCCAACACCGAACCCTGTGGGACTCCACTAATAACGTTAGTCCACGAAGAGCAGCACCCATTGATTACCACCCTCTGTCTTCTCCCACTTAACCATCACTTTATCCATTGTAGCAACTTACCCTTAATACCATTCTGCTCCAATTTGTACAGTAGTCTTCCATGCGCAACAGTGTCAAAAGCTTTCCTGAAATCCAAGTATATGATATCAAAAATTATTTTTTGCATCCAGTTCCTTTGTGACCACATCATAATAACCAATCAAATTTGTCAGACAAGACTTTCCCTTAACAAACCCATGCTGTGTTTGAATTATTGCTGCAGTCTTGTCTAGATGATCCTGCAATGCATCTTTAACCAGTGATTCCATTATTTTACCCGGAACAGAAGTTAAACTAACTGGTCTGTAATTACTCGTGTCACCCTTCGATCCACCTTTGTGAATTGGGGACACATTTGCACATCTCCAGTCCGTGGGAACCTCCCCTGAGTCCAAGGATGCTCTCATAATTATGGCTAAGGGTTTGCTTAGTTGCTTTGCCGCCTCCTTTAAAATAACTGGATAGATCCCATCCACCCCAGGTGCCTTTCTTATGTTTAACTTCAACAATTTCTCCTCCACTTTGCTCTCAGTTATTACAAAATCATTAAGCACCCTGCTACAATTTGGCAACCTTCCGACATTATCAAACCTTAATAATTCCTCACATCTGAATGTAGATGCAAAATACTCATTCAGTTTGTTTGCTATCTGAGCAGGATCATCAACAGTTGAACCATCGATGTCAAGTGGACCAATCATATTCATCCCCTTCCTTTTAGAGTTTATATAAGTAAAGAAATCCTTGCTGTTTTTCTTAGCATCTTTTGCCAAAGATTTCTCGTAATCCGCCCTCGCCTGCCGAACCTCCTTTGTGACCTGATTACAGACTAGCTTATATCTGCCACAGGCTTCTGCGTCACCTGATAATTTATATGCATCCCATGCATTTTTCTTCTCTGTCACGAGTCTCATTAGTTCATTTGATAACCATTTAGGCCTAAACCTTGAACGATATTTCTTAATCGGTATATAAAGTCTAGTAGCTTCCACGATTAATTATTTGAATGCTTCCCACTTAGAATTTACTGTTTGTAACATCGTCAGTTGATCCCACTGTACAGAATTTAAAAACTGTCTGAGACCACTGTACTCCCCTTTACGGAAGCAAAAACCCTTTCCTTTACCCCTGACGGTAGTTACCTCTTTGAGTAAATCCCACTTCAGCACACTGTGATCACTGCCACCTAGTGGTTCCTTTATCTGCAAATTCTTAATACACGAATGATCACTGCTGATAACCAGATCAAGAGTGTTACTTTCTCTAGTTGCCTCTCGAACATGCTGCTGCAGAAAACAATCATCCAATAAATCCACAAAAGTCTGACTAGTGTGTGAGTGACCAACCCACAAGTTCCAGTCAATATCTGGGAAGTTAAAATCCCCCATTATAAGACATTCTGATTTACTGGCCCACTCTATTTCTCTGTACAATTGTTCATTGTACTCATTCAAGTCATTAGGCCTATAACACACTCCTACTCTTATTTTTCCTTTCGCAGTGCTTATCTCACACCAAACTGACTCAACAGAGCACTGTTCATCTATATTAATTGGGGGGTGTGTTTTAGGAAGTTTAATTTCTTGTCCAATATTAAACCTAGGAATCTAATATTGTCATTGGCTGGAATAGCATGATTTCCCAGGCGCAATTGAGGATCAGGGTGCAGTTTTCGCTTCTTGCAGAAGTGTATAGCAAATGTTTTCTGTGGAGATAGTCTGTAACCATTCTGTAACATCCATGATTGTGTTTTATTTATTGGTAGTTGGAGTTTCCTTTCAATAGAGTACATATTTTGTGACTGGATATAGTGAGGTCATTAGCATAAAGATAAGTTTCTACTGAATTTGGGATGGTTGTTGTTAGAGTGTGTATTCTAACTGCGAAGAGTGTGGCACTGGGGACTGACCCTTGTGGGACTCCTCCCTCCTGTATGGAGATTTTGGAGAGAGTACTTTGATAATGTACCTGGAAAGTTCGAAAGTCCTAAATTAATACTGGTAAATGTCCTCCTAGGGCATTTAGGTCACGAAAGATGCCATGATGCCACGTGGTTTCAAAGGCTTTCTCTATATCTAAGCTCACCATGACCAAATGTTCGTTCATTATGAATGCATTTCGCACATTTGCCTCAGCCTTTATCATAAGTTCCAGAGTAGATCTGTTTTTACAAAATCCAAATTGATCGTTGTTCACAGTAGTTTGAGTTTCCAGATACCAGGTGAGGCGACTATGTACCATTTTTTCCAGAGTCTTACCTAAGCAGCTAGTAAGTGAGATTGGCCTATAATTATGCAGGTCTGATCAGATGAAGTTTCTTGTAGATAATAAGATTGGCAGTGGTTGGATTTTTTTGGAACATTCCATGCTTTGTTCTTTTCTCCCTTAGCAGGTTACATGCCGAATTCCACCGTAATTTTTGTGTTTGGATCCTTTAATTGAAGTTTCAGGAATGATAATAGCAGCAGCTGCCAACATTTGTTTTGTGATGTGTTTAATGGCGTCATCTATGGAGTGATGCTGGATAATATCATCATCTAGTGTAATGCTGGATGCATATTTATTCCAGTCAGCTTTTGAGAATTTCCGTTTAATTCAACCACTTACTGGTAAGTTTCTTCTTGTGCAAAGCTTACAGATTATTGTAAAATGGTCACTATTTAATGGGTTGTCTGAAACTCTCCAATCGAAGTCTGGAAATAACGTGGGTGAACATAATGACAGATCTATAGTGGAAGTTGAGCCTGTTGGAAAATGGACATAGGTTTGGGAGCCTGTGTTCAGCAGTGTGAGATTATGCTTTACAAGAAAAGCCCCTATCGTGCGTCCCCGGGTAGTCTGCCTGTAAAGATTCCCATAACTGGTAATGCACATTAAAATCACCCAATATGCAGAAAGGAGATAGTAGTTGTAGGATAAGATCATCTAGTTCAGTTATCGAGCAGTTCTGATTTGGTGAGATTTATATGGATACAAGAGTAAGTGTTGTGCCAAGAGCAAGGTGTACTGCAACTACTTCTAAAGTGGTTTGTACAGGAATACGTCTGGACGGGATGTTACTGTCAATCAGTATAGCTACATGGTGTAGCCTACACCACCATGTGAACCATGGGTAGTGATCCTGTCTTGCCTGAACAAGGTATAGTTTTTAACCGAAAGTGTCACTTGTGGAGAGAGAGATTCGTTTCTTGTAGACAGATGCCTACTGGATGATGCTGATTTATCAAATCGTGAATATCATCTATGTTGCTATGGAGGCCTCTACAATTCCATCGAATCAACTGATCCATTATTTAGCTTTTGAAGTAGAAAGTATTTCTCAGTTTTTTAGAGCCAGTCTGTTTATAGCATTCCATTTTTATTTTATCTTTTCTCAGGAAAGTGGGTTATGCAGCATGTCTTCCTCAGCATGTATTTCTAAGACGTTTTCACCATTGTTAGTGGTGTCATTGGTTTCCATATCTACGGTTAGAGTCTTTTGCAGTTTAAGATTTCTCAGACTCTCAGTATCTGAGTGTGATGGAGTAATAGTTGGTGGTACGGTGACTGGGGTATTATTTGCTTCTTCTTTAGGGGGCTCCTGTGGACTCACTAGAACAGCCCGAGCCCAGTCAGAAATGGATGTAGCTGGTGGTATGGACACTTCACAGTTTGAGTTCCTTCTGACTTGTTTTTTTGTGTTGCGGCTGCATATGTGAGTTTCGGTACAGTGAGCAAAACTTGTTTCCTTGCTTCTTGGTAAGTTACTTTGTTTTCTATTTTGTACTTCTGTATCTTTCCTGTTTTCCAGGTTTCACAGACTTTTGAGTAAGCTGGATGGTTACCCTTACAGTTTGGACATACTGGTGTTTGTGCTGGGCAGTCTGTCTGTGTTCCTTGGATCCACAGTTGGGGCACAATGAAACCCCTCTACACACTTTGAGCATGGCCAAATTTTTGGCACTTGAAGCACCTGAGGGGATTGGGGATACAAGGTCGGATATGGCAGTTCAGATATCCAGCCTTAACTGTAGCTGGAAGGATTGGTGTTGAAAAGGTCAGTATAACACTATGTGTTGGAACCAGTTCACCGTCTTTCTTGATTTTAATTTGCTTTGCCTGTACAACTTTTTGGTCTTGTAGCTCTTGGACTAATTCCTCTTCAGTAATTACCATTTATTAAGTCCCACTCAGACAGCACTCCTTTGGATGAATTTAGGGTGGTATGTGGAGGTACTGTGACAGGAATATTCGCAAATTTTGAGATTCTTAGTAGGGCTTCAGAGTGCTTACTATTTATAGTCTCTATAAATAGATCTCTGGAGCGGAGTCTTTTCACCATTTTAGGTGGTCCAGCAGCATTCTCAAGACATTTCTGGATAACAAATGGAGAACGTGCACCTATCGGTTGACTTGTTTGGAAATGTATTATAAGAAACAGCGGTGATTCCTTTTTGGATCCTTCTGTTCTTTGTCTCTTAGAATGGGAAGTGTCAAAGTCAGTTTGGTCTGTCCTTGAACAGGTTGAGGCATGAGGCTCAACAAATGGATAACGGTCTTCGTGATCCATTTTAGTTCCTTTTAGCCCTTGATAGAGTTTGGATCCTTCTGTTCTTTGTCTCTTAGAATGGGAAGTGTCAAAGTCAGTTTGGTCTGTCCTTGAACAGGTTGAGGCATGAGGCCCAACAGATGGATAATGGTCTTCGTGATCCATTTTAGCTCCTTTTAGCCCTTGGCAGAGAACCTTTTCTGCCAAGGTTACAAGCCCTGCCAAGGGGAGACAGGAGTGGTACTGCTGGAGTGACCAAGCGGTGTAAGGTAGTTTGTTAGTTTTAAAGAAAGAAAAAAGAAGGATGGTTTCCCTTTCTGTAACTTACTTACAATTCGTAAGAGTAAGTTAACAACAAATTACTTTAAACGTGAGAAAAACTTTCCAAATTAACAAGAACTGTTGTGGTGAGAAAACACTCTATAAATAGCTCAAAGAATTGCTCAATCACAATAACGCTTGGCACCCGAAGCCTTGTTCAAACTAAGAAATGCTGCTCTAGGTTTAGGTGCAAATGGATGTCAGATGAACTAATGAGACTTGTGGCAGAGAAGAAAAATGCATGGGATGCACATAAATTGTGCATGTACATGATGACCATATGCGACACAGAAGTCTATGGTAGATACTAGCTAGTTTGTAGTCAAGTCACACAGGAGGTTAGGCAAGGGAAGGCAGATTATGAAAAATCTTTTCATAAAATTTGGCAAAGCATGCAAAGAAAAATAGCAAAGACTTCTTTACTTATATAAACTATAAAAGGAAAGGGATGAATCAGATTGGTCCACTTAATATCAATGGTTTGACTGTAGATGATCATTCTCAGACAGCTGCCGAACTAAATGAGTATTTTGCATCTACATTCACACATGAGGAGTTATTCAGGGAGTGGAAGGCTAGATGTTTATCAAACTCTAACAGGGAGTTAACTGATTTTGTATTAACTGAGAGAGCAAAGTGCAGGAGAAATTGTTGAAGTTAAACATAAGAAAGACACCCGGGGCAGATGGGATCTATCCAGTTATATTTAAGGAGGTGCCGAAGGAAGTAAGTAAGCCCTTAGCCCCAATTATGAGAGCATCCTTGGACTCGGCAGAAGCCCCAGTGACTGGAGTTGTGCAAATGTATCTCAAATTCACAAAGGGGGTTCGAAAGGTGACACAAGTAATTACAGACCTGTCAGTTTGACTTCTGTTCCAGGGAAAATAATGGAGCCCCTGGTTAAAGAAGCACTACAGGATCATCTAGACAAGACAGCAGTAATAATTCAGACACAGCATGGGTTTGTCAATGGGATGTCTTGTCTGACCAATTTGATTGGATACTATGATGTCGTCAAAAGAACTGGATGTAAAAAATAATTTTGATATCATATACTTCGATTTCAGAAAGCTTTTGATACTGTTAAATACGGAAGACTATTGTACAAATTGGAGCAGTGTGGCATTAAGGGCAAGTTGCTACAACAGATAAAAGGATGGTTGAGTGGGAGAAGACAGAGTGGTAATCAATGGATACTGCTCAACATGGACTGTTATTAGTGGAGTCCCCCAAGAATTTTTTTTGCTGGGCCCATTGTTGTTTTGTGTATTTATCAATGATATTGATGAAGGTATATCAAGCTGAATGTCAAAGTTTGCAGATGATACAAAGGTTGGCAGGGTTGTTAATAACAGTAATGAAAGTATGCTGCTGCAACAGGATCTGGAAAAGTTTGGCAGATGGGCTGAGAAGTGGCAACTGAAGTTTAACATTGACAAATGCAAAGTATAGGTAGCAGTAACCGCAGAGAAATGTACCAACGTGGTGGTGTTACACCCATGGTAGTGGAGAATGAAAGAGACCTGGAGGTAATTGCGCAGTCAGATATGAAGTTTTCTGAGCAGCGCAGACAGGCTGCCAGAGTAGATCGTGGGGTCTTATCAATGATATACAGGAATTTTGCGAGCAGGGACAAGGAGGTGATTATCTCTTTGTATAAGGCAATTGTCAGGTCAAACATTGAGTCTCCATACAGGTGTGGAAGCCTCATTTTAGGAAGGATGTAGTGCTCCTAGAACGAGTACAGAGAAGAGCAACAAGACTGGTGAAGGGAACAAAGGGGTGCTCTTATGAAGAAAGGCTTAAGTTCTGCAAAATGCAATCTCATTGAGGTGAGCAGGCTCAACACTGATGGGACATAGATTCAAACTGAGGAAAGACGGTTGTAGAATATGTGTGCGGAAGTTAAGAGTTTAAATAAATTTAAGGCTGAACTAGACAAACATTTAAAGTGACTGGATGGATAAAATGGGATTTTTTTTTTTTTTTTTTTTTGCTGATGCTGTATAAGCTTGCTTTCTTGCATCATGTGTCTCTACTAATGCAAATGCTAATGCTACTTGTGTTACCTTTGATCCTCTTCATGAATTGGGAATATATTTGATTTATTTGCACATCTCCAGTCAGTAGGGACCTCCCCTGAGTCCAAGGATGCTCTCATAATTATGGCTAAGGATTTGCTTAGTTCCTTTGCCGTTTCCTTTAATATAACTGGATAGATCCTATCCACTCCAGGTGCCTCTCTTCTGTTTAACTTGAACAATTTCTCCCCACTAAGCTCTCAGTTATAATAAAACCATTCAGCTTCCATTTAGAGTTTGATAAACTTCTGGCCTCTCCTTCTATATAACTCCTCATGTCAATATAGATGCAAAATACTCATCAGCTTGTCAGCTATCTGAGCAAGATCATGAACAGTCAAACCATCGATAACAAATAATCTGCCTTCACTTGGCTAACTTGATTACAGCATAGCTTATATCTACCATAGGCTTCTAATGTCACCTGATAACTTATATGCATCCATGTATATTTCTTCTCTGTTACAAGTCTCATTAGTTCATCAACCCTAAGGGCTCACATCTGGTGAGTATGGCTTGGCACACCCAGGGTCCTCAGCTGGATATCATCATTCCTCTCTCTCTCTCTCTCTCTCTCTCTCTCTCTCTCTCTCTCTCTCTCTCACACACACACACACACACACACACAGTAAATCAGAAATTTTTTGGCTGGTACAGCATAAGCCTCAGGCTTCCTTGCACCATATAACTAATAATAATAATAATCTGACATCCATTAAGCCTGAACCTCGAACAGTATTTCTCATTTGGTTTGAAAAGCCTAGAAGCTTCCAAGATTAATTCCTTGAATGCTTCCCATTTAAAATTTGCTGTTGGTAACATCATCAGTTGGTCACTGTATAGAATCTAAAAAATTTCTGGGACCACTGTAGTTGCCTTTGCGAAAGCAAAAACCTTTCCTTTACCCCTGATGTTAGTTACATCTTCAAGTAAATTCCACATCAGTACACTGTAATCTGCAGTGGTTTCTTTACCTGTAGATTCTTAATGCATGAATAACAAATTCCTGTCAATATCTGAGAAATTAAAATTCCACATTATAAGACTCTCTGATTTACTGGCCCACTCTTATTTCTCCGTACAGTTGTTTTTCATACTCATCAGAGTTATTAGGACAATAACACACACTCCTACTCTCAATTTTGATTTCCCAGTGCTTATGTCACACCAAACTGACTCGACACTGCGCTGTCCAGCCATATCAACTGGCTCTATTTCCTTGGATTTTTTGTGTCTCTTAACTAACAGCATAACCCCTCCTCCCTGCCTATCCTTCCTGTACACATTGTACCCCCAAAATTCCATTTCTGCATTCCTTATGTCTGTGTGACATCGCATCTCTGATATCCCAACAATATCTGCCTTTGATGTTTTGACCAACACCTCAAATTCATCAAATTTATTTACCAAACTCCTACCATTGTTCTGTATACAAGTATACATGCACCTGTTCCTATTCTTAGCTACCCTAACACAGCCTATGTATTTACTTGCACCACCACCATGTATTGTACCACAATGATTCCCAGCAGTTTCTGAAATCCCCTGGATTTTGTTTTCCAGGCTGCTGCTCATTCCAATAGAAGCAGTGCAAGAATCACTTTCACTTCTGTCAACGCTACTGTTAATCTATTAGTCCATGTATTCCCCCAAGCTAGCAGTTTTCTGATCCACCCAACACTGCCTCGGATAGCATCAGCAAATATTCTTGCACCCTTTCTATTTAAAGGTATCCCATCCCTGTAGAAGCAGTCTCTCTTGTTAACAAGCACAGACCAGGCTGAGAAAAATTCCACCCCTTGAGCCTTACACAATCACACTAGGGCCGAATTGATCAACAAGTTTTTCATCATATACTCCCTCCGATCGTGTCTGGGCAGAATTGCAGACACTTTCAAATTCAACCCTAATTTATGGCTTTTTTTCAACAGTGACTTATAATTGTTAAGGAATTCCGCTGGTCTCCTACTCTTAATATCATTAGTGCCAACGTGTACAACTATATCACTTTTTGTGCCTTTAAAAGATGATATCTGCTCAACAACAACATCATCAACCTTTGTCCCTGGCAGACATACCCTGGTCCTATTCCATCTATCCTTTTTACATAGTATGTTCCCCGTTTCCCTGACAATAGAGTCACTGACAACTACTAGTTCCTGTGGACCAGCACATTCTGCTTTAGGGATTGCCTCTGTTGCGTGATGTTAAAGTGCAAGCTCTGGTGTTGATGTGGGCAGCTGAGAGCTTGATGGGCCATCAATTTAGATCCTTCGAGGGCATCCACCCTGTCCTTCAAGCTCTCGTATAGGCCCATAACAACACTGAGTTGATGCCTGATTTCCTTACATTCCTTTCATTGTGCACACACAAAGACATTCCCTTTGGCAATATCATGTCCCGTTCATAATTGCTCCACAAACATCAAACAAACAAACAAACATTACATTTTAAAAGGCTGTGATTCAGAGGACAGTGCTGAAGTCATCTACATGCAAAGATGAATCTACTGTGATGGGGAGCTCATCTGCCATTGTGTAATTTTTATAGTGAACAGGGTGGCACTGACTACTGCTCCCTGAAAAACTCCTTTTTGGTAGAAGGGTTTTGATAATGAAGTTTTCACTCAGACCTGGAAAGTACAATGTATTATAAAGTTTTCAATGGAAATCAGTAGGGTGCTCATTTAAACCATAAATCTGAGAATTCCGTAACTTCAGGTGGTATCTTATGCCTTTTCAATGTCGAAACAGACAGTAACTTGGTGTTCCGATTTTAGGAAGGTATTTCTTATGCCATTTTTACTAGCATGGCATGATGATCTATTTTTACTTATTCCACACTGCACTGTGGGGAAAATATTATTAACTTTTAAATACCAAGTGAGTCTCTAGATCCCATCCACTCACGGGAGCTTTGCTTTATTTGCATTTAGCTTCAATAATTTCTTTTCCACTTTCCTCTCAGTTATCACAAATTCATTTAGATTTAGTATATTAGAATTCAATATACTTTTGTCATCCCCATTCCTAAAAAATTCCTCATGTATGAACATAGGTAAAAAATACCTATTCAGTTGCTCTTTTATGTACACTTGCAAACAGATCTATGCCCTTCCTTAAACAAGGTTTTCAAACCTTGTTTAAGGATGGACAGTATTCCAAATCTAACCACTGTTTTATACAATGGGATAATCAATTTTGCTCATGATGGTAGAGTTCCTGTATACCAATAAAAGAAACTCAGAGAGTCATGTTGGACTGTACAATTATCCCTAGTTCTTTTTCCATAACTTGAGTTTTGTGCTACCCAAATTGTATATTATTCCAGGATAGTTGCTACCCAAATGCAGTATATCTTGCATTTATCAATGTTAAACTTGAATTACCATTTTCATCTCATCCATCCAGTTTATCTAAAAAAATGTTAGCAACATACTCTGATTAATGTGATTAACCAATCTCATCTAACATATGAAAACTAACACCACTTGAAATTCCTATAACGATAACATTAATAACCCTTAATATTCATATTTAGCCAATTCCTTTTTAAAAAGAGGTGACAAGTCTCTAGCTTTCAATTATTCTGTTGCATTTATTTCAATCATCCATTCCTCATTGATGTATTACTCATCTTTGAGTTACTCTGGGTTATTTAGGTTACTCATCTTTGGACAAATTCTAAGGTAAAGTTAGGATAAACTCAAGCAGTTGATCTTCACTTGCACTCTCTTAATTCTCAACTGATGTTGGATTCTTCCAGGTTATACTGATTTTTCCATTATTTTCCTAATGAGCATCATTGATTAATCAGTATGCAGCAAAGGGTTGAGAATGCAGAGGATGCTTGTTAACACTGGACTTGAACTGAAAAAGTTTATTAAATTTTGAAACCTCAACAATTACAGTTAGATACTTAAATAAAACTATTATTTTCAATCTCTTCCTCAAAATCTTCAACTGTGGTAAGAAAACGAACAAAGACCTAAAAACTTAACTAATACTAATTTTTTTGCTACAGTTCCACCAATGGCCTTGATGTTGGAGACCCAGATATATCCTTTGGTTTGGATCTGAAACCTTCCACCTGATTAGTGATTGTTAATATGCATTTTGTCAGTTAAAGTGTCCCCTCCATGAGGGTGGGGAGGTGTTAGTTTATCTGCTATTCTGGCTTCTCTTGGCAGCTGGTCTGCCCAATCTTTGGAGGCTCCCAGAGCATGCATTGTATGAAGGATGGCCAAAATTGGGGGAGCAGCCCCCAATATCCTTGCCACAGACCAACTGTACGAGTAGGAGAAAATTTAGGAAAGCATGGGCTATTCAGTATAGCCTAAGGAGCAACATCGGAAACAAGGGGACAGTACCATAATAAAAGATAAAATGGAAATACATTTTTTGTTTATGACCTAAGGCAGAGTACTCCAGAAGAATTTATACTGTAGAAATTTCCAACTACTATATGTGATACTGTAAATGGATAAGGAAGAGGGGGGGGGAAAGGATGAAGGAAATAATTTGAAGGATTACTGAATGCATAAAATGAAAACCACATGTGTGTGTGAAATATAAAAGGAAATAGAAAAGGAGAAACAAGAAGAGAAGTCATAAAATGCACAAAAAATGAGAAAGTTGGACTACCAAAAGTGGTGACTGATATGGAATCGCTTGGTAAGGAAGAGACGGAATGAATGCTAACACCACTTGCAAAATAACAAAGATACATTTTAGTGTCACTTAATAAGCAGAAGGTGAATTGTGACATATCACCTTAACAAAAATTAAGGAAAGAAGAGTAAAAAAAACTGATAATGAGGGTAGACATGAAAAAAATATTTAGTCTGGGCTTATGCAAAACAGGGAAGTACAAATGACAGTTCTATGAACAAACATTACAGTAGACAGTTATTCACTGGTAAATTATTTGGTATGCAGCTATCATCTACCTAAAAATGAATGATCACAGGCCCAGCAAATTCATCCAAAAACCATATTATTGGTTTGATTTCCTGCTTTGATATTCCATCCAACATATACAATGTCTATATTTAGTGTACACACTCCAGAACATCGCAAGCACAAAGTAACATTCTATAATGTTATTATGAGGGGTGTTTGAAAAGTTTGTGGCCTGAATATGAAAGAGTAGTGGTATAAAGTGTTAAATTACTGTACTTATTGTATAACACTGCAAACAGTAACCACCAAGCTTCAGGCAGTTTCAATAACATCTTTTTTTAATTACAGGTCCTGAAGTCAACAAAAGTTGTGTGAGTGAGGAAGGATGGCCAAAATCAATCACCATGTTATCATCAAATATTTTGCAAAAAAGGAGACCAATGCCAAAGGAAATTCATAACGATATGGTTACAACATTGGGGGGGGGGGAAGGGTTGCCCCTTTTGTATTCCATAGTTATGGGCAGCACAATTTAAATGAGGACGGGAGAGCTCAGAAGATGACCCATGTTGTGGAAGACCAATGTCCATTGCTCCAAAAGTTGTTGACAGTATGCACGATCTGATGATGAGTGATCGATGAGTGACAGTTGGTGCATTGCCAGTGTCTTGGGCATCTCATTTGAATATCTCATAATAATAACAGTTCTCACTATAAGAGAGGTGTCAGCATGATGGGTTCCAAAGTCGTTGACAGCAGTTTTCAAGCAGCAGTTGACAGCAGTTTTCAAGCAGATCCAGCAAATTTTCTTGCGGTCTGTGACCACGGACCAGACTTGGGTCAACCACTTTCAGCCAGAAACAAAGCAGTCTAAAAAATGGGAACACAGCTCTTCCCTCAAAAAAAAAAAAAAAACCAACAAACAAAGGCAAATCAATTCTTTCTGCTGGCAAGGTGATAACATTCATTTTTTAGGATGCTGATGGAGTGTTGCTAGTGCATTACATCAGAAAGGCCAGATAGCCATACCAACATATTACACAGACCTTATGAGGTATTTGCATGAAAAAAAAAAAAAAAAAAAAAAAAAAAAAGACATTTTGTTGATGAACACTTTGGAAAACTCAGCAAAGGAGGCTTGTTTCACTGGGAGGTGCCTGCTAAGAGGTCTCTCTCTCTCGGGCACCTCCATAGCCAGGTGGGAAGGAGTAGCAGTGCGTAGCACACGCTTCTTGATTAGACCGGGGTTCGAGCCCGTCACCACCAAATACAGAGGATGCGGAAAGATCAGGGAATGACCACCACATATCCCGGAGCAATATGGCCTTAGAATCTTGGACCACTCCCCATATTTACAGATCTAGCACCATCGAACTTTTAGCTATTTCCTAATTTGAAAAAATACCTGGCTGGCATCCATTTCCCCACCAAGAGTGATGTCACTGCTGGAGGCTCAAGAGAAAACTGTCTTTCTCAGCTGCAACCAACCCATTTCAGCTTTGGTGGCAAAAGTGTATTAACTTATGGTGAAAAGTAATATTACCAGATCCTTCAATTAAACCATTCATACTGAGGTGATGAAGTTTTCAAACACTCCTCATATATATGACAAAGATTTGGCACACATGATATTCATATTTTTATTAATAAAATTTTAATTTCAACATATCAGATGATAGCATAATTTTATTTATTTATTTTTTTCCCATTTTATAATGTGGAATTGTAATGCAACCAGAGCAATTCACATCACCAAGTTAGCAAATCAATAGACACCAAATCCGATCAATATTCTACTGATTTTCTAATTTAGTGATATACAGTATTGCTGTTTTGAAACATTTCACTAATAAATATTGAAATATGAAAATTTTTTTTGAATTGCACATATATTAACATTAAACTAGACTATATCTGGATGTCTAAGCAGAGAATGTTTGGTTTATTTTCTCCTTGATTTTAACTTTAAATAGAACTACTGAAAATTAAACATTTTCAGATTACCAGTAAGGCTACATGAAATTCAATAAATCAGTAGTTCACAAAAATCAATATAGTTAACATAAAATGAATTCAGAGAATATAAAATATTTTCTTAACATTATAGAATACAATGACTTACCATTGGATGGAACTAAAAACTTTGTTGGAATCGGCTCCATTGGAGGAAACAGTTCAGGTACACTGGTGGCTTGCTTTGTTCCACCAGGATTGAGAACATCGACATAGTGGCATATTCCTAAAAATTCTGTACATTAGCTACTACCACCATTTATTTATTTGTGGATCACTGAAATTAATACAAATTCTTTAAATTTAAAATTAAATTTATTTCAGGATGAACTGGAATTTTTCTTATCACTTATATCTGGCACCTTCATTCAAACAGAATGAAGTGTACAAAGGAAGTTTTTTTTTTTTTTTTTGGTAGTTGTTGGCGCATCAGCTTCTGTGGCCATAATGCACCTCCAAATTTTTTTTTTTTTGCAGTACTTTGACCCCAGCCCAAGGCAGGATTCGAACCCGCGACCTTTGGGTTGCCAGGCAGGCACTTTACCCACCCGGCTAGCCCGGTCGGCACACACAAAGGAAGTGCACGAATCATTTCTAACCTTCAATTAGAACAATGGAAATTGCAGCAATAAATGAGGGAAAAAAAAGTAAAAGTCAGATTACCTATTTTAACTGGTTTTTTTTGGTGGACTATTGTGAACCCCACGAATGAGGGCGGTTTGAAAGGTTCATGGCTTGTGTATGAAAGGGTCATTGCTGCAGTGGATACACTACTGGAAGTCCAAGAGAAAACTTTCTTTGCAGCTGAAATTATTATTACCACTAGTAGTGGCTAATTATGATTGAAGCAAGCTTATACAAAAAAAAAAAAAAAAAA
This sequence comes from Mastigoproctus giganteus, assembly GCF_048544385.1. Classification (NCBI taxonomy): domain Eukaryota; kingdom Metazoa; phylum Arthropoda; class Arachnida; order Uropygi; family Thelyphonidae; genus Mastigoproctus; species Mastigoproctus giganteus. The sequence continues at coordinate 130,352,657 of NC_143576.1, read as the reverse complement.
AAAGGAAGAAAGAAAAGAAACCATTCCACAACACCTGTCACAATCCAGGTGATTTATTCAAATCACCTGCTTTCACAACAACAGATGGAAGTTTGTTCTAACAATCAACAACCTACTGGCTTGAAGGCAAACTTCCACATAGCTATCCTGCAACCATCCTTCCTCAATTTGAATTTATACTCCCCCCCCACACTTGTAGTATCAGCAAAAGGAAGAATGCCTTCAACATTTAGCTTACTCAATCCATTCCAGGCCTTAAACACCTCAATCAAATCTACCAGAGGTGCCTAGTTTCCAGGCATGAAGTAAGTGCACCCTTTTATTCCCTTCATCAATCTGGTTGCTTTCTCAGCACCTATTCCAGCAGTCTATATCCTTCCTAAAGTGAAACCTCCAGACCTGTATACAGCTCAAGATGCAGCCTAACCATGTCCTTGTATAAAGGGATAATAAATTCCTTATCCCAGCTAGCAACATTTCTGTACATCACTGACAAAGCCCCATGAGCTGTCCTGGCAGCATCTCTGCACTTCTCAGAGTGCAGACAGGCTGCCAGGATAGCACATGGGTTTTTTTTTTTTTTAAGGCACTTATTTGCACTGCTCAGAGAACTTCATATCTAACTGCACAATTACCCCCAAGGTCTTTTTCATTTTCCATTGTCCTGAGTGTAGTACCACACAGTTGGTACCTTACCCTTGGGTTAGTACTACTACCCATATGCAGTACTTTGCATTTGTCAATGTCAAACTTCAGTTGCCACTTCTCAGCCCATCTGCCCAACTTTTCTAGATCCTGTTGCAGTAGCAACACTGCCATTACTTACATTAACAACCCCGACAACCTTAGTATCATCATCAAACTTGGATATTAAGCCTGATATACTTTCATCAATATCATTGATAAATATACAAAACAACGCTTAAGATTAGGGGACCCCACTAACATTAGTCCATTGATTACTACTCTCTGTCTTCTCCTACTCAACCATCCTTTTATCCACAGCAGTAACCTGACCTGAATGCCACATTGCTGCAGTTTATACAGCAGTCTATGTGCAACAGTATCAAAAGCCTTCCTGAAATCCACGTATATGTTATCAAAATTATTTTTTGCAATCTATTCCTTGGTTACTGCATCATAATATTCAATCAGATTGGTCAGAAAAGACTGCTTCTTAACAATTCCATGCTACGACCGCAGTATAATTGCATTCCTGTCTAGATGGTCCTGCATTACTTCTTTAATGACTCCAGTGACTCCATTATTTTCTTGGGAACAGACGTTAACAGGTCTGAAATTACTTACATCACCTTTTGATTCCCAATGTGAATTGGGAGAGACATTCGCACATATTCAGTCCACGGGTACTTCCCCTGAATCCAGGGATGCTCTCATAATTATGGGTAAGAGTTTTCTTAGCCATAAAGCTGCCTACCTTAATATAATTGAATAAATTTAATACACCATAGGCACCTTTTATGTATTTAGTTCCAACAATTTTTGTTCCACTTCCTTGATTATTATTAGCCATATGGTGCAAGAAGCCTGGGGCTTATGCTGCACTGGCGAAAAAAAAATTTCCGAGGAGTTACAGAGAGAGAGAGAGAGAGAGAGAGAGAGAGAGAGAGAGAGAGAGAGAGAGAGAGAGAGAGAGAGAGAGAGAGAGGAATCACCAAGACAGAGAAGAATGATGATATCCAGCTCAGAACCCTGGGTGTGCCAAGCCCATACTCACCAGATATTTATATATACCATAGGCTTCTGTATCACCTGATAATTTTTCCTTCTTGGCCACAAGTTTCATCAGTTCATCTGACATTCATTTAAGTCTAAGCCTTAAACAGTATTTCTTAGTTGTAATGAAAAGCTTAGCATCTTTTATGATTACTACCCTGAGTGCTTCCATTTGGAATTTGCTGGTGGTAACATCATCATGTGCATAGAATTTAAAAACTGTCTGAGACAATTGTAGTCACCCTGATGAAAGCAAGAGCCTTTACCTTTGAAATCAGCTATGTCTTTAATTAAATTGCACATTGGCATTTTTCTATAGCAGTTTTTTTTTATGTGAAACAGTATCAAAAGCTTTTCTGAAATCTAAGTATATGATGTCAAAATTAATTTTGTATTCAGTTCGTTTGTTATTATGTCATAGTATCTAATCAGATTGGTCAGGAAAGACTGCCCCTTAACAAATCCATGTGATGGTTGCAGTACAATTGCATTCCTGTCTAGACAATATGTCCTGCATTACTTTTTTAGCCAGCGACTCAATTATTTTCCCTGTAAAAGAAGTCAAGCTAATAGGTTTGTAATTATTATAAAAAAAAAAAAAAAAGTAAAGTGCAGCCATTATCAACCCACTGCAGGATGGAAGCCTCCTCAACAATTCATGCTGAGGGAAATGGACCATAATCTGCCACGCTGGTCCAGTGCGGGTTGGCAGATCGACCGTATTCAGCAGTCAGGGGCTTGAACCCCGGTCTACTCAAAGAGCGTGTGCTACTGCACTCCCGCTCCTGCCCACTCGGCTACGGAGGCCGTTATTATATCATCCTTTTATTCCCTCTATGAATTGGGGAAACATTCCCACATCTCCAGTTCACAGGGACTTACCCTGATTCCAAGGATGTTCTTGTAATCATGGCTAAAGGTTGGCCTACCACTTTTTCTGGCTACTTTAATATAAGTGGATAGATTCCATCCACCTGATTTGCCTTTTTGACAATTAGCTTCAATTTCTCTTCCCCCCCTCCTCTCAGATATCACAAAATCATTTAGCTCCATGTTAGAGATTGATATACTTTTGTCATTCCTATCCCTAGTCTTTCAACAACCTGAGCAGGATCATCAATGATTAAAGCATTTACATATAATGGACCAATGGGATTCCTCCCCTTCCTCTTAGTGTTTACATAAGTAAAGAAGCCTTTGCTGCTTGATTGCAGACTAGTTTAAAGCTGCTGTAGGATTCTGTACCCTGGTAATTTATATGCACTTTTATTCTCTGCCACAAGTCTCATCAGTAATCTGACATCCATTTAGGTCTAAGCCTTAAACTCTTAGATGGTATGAAAACCTTAGTGTCTTCTATTGTTACTTACCTGAATGTTTCCCATTTAGAACTTTCTGTTGGTAACATCAACAATTGGTCTTGCTGTATAAAATTTTAAAACTGTCAGAGATGACTGTAGTCACATTTAAAAAGCAAAAGCCTTCCCTTTGCCCTTGACAGTAGTTATACCTTTAAGTAAATCAATACACTATGATCACTACACCAAGCGTGTGTTTTATCTGCAGATTCTTAATTTACATACAGTCACTGGTAATAATCAGTTCACAAGTAATGCTTTCTCTCATTGCCTCTCTAACATGATGGCGTAGAAAATATTTATCCAATGAATCTGCAAAAGTCTTGCTACTGTGTGAATGACTAACTGAGTCAATATCTGGAAAGTTAATCCCCCCATAATAAGACATTCTGATTTATTGGCCCATTCTATGTCTGTACAGTTGCTCATTATACTCATCACAGTCATTAGGCTTATAACACACTCCTATTCTCACTTCTGTTTCCCATTGCTTACATAAAACCAAACTGACTCAACACTGCACTGGCCACCTTTGTCAAGTGGATGCATTGCTTTACGTTTTATGCTTCTTAACTAAGAGCATAATCTCCCATCCAGTCTCTATCCTTTCTTCACACATTTTACTGCCAAAATTAAAATCTTCAGCACTTATATTAAAACCTTCAGCCCATCTCACTGACACCATGTCTCTGATATCCTTACAATGTTTGCATTTGATGATTTCACATACTTCAAATCAAGTTTTTATAAAATTTATTTACTAATCAAATTCATTACATTTATTTACCCATGGCATTAGTGTACATTCAAGTATACATTCACCTGTTTTTACAATTAGTAACCCTAACACAGTGACAGCCATATATTTGCCTGTCCCAAGAGGACCCCAGCAGGTCTTGAAATTCCTGACATCTCATTTTCCAATAAAAGCAGTGCAAGAATCATTTATATCTGTCTGCAGCTACACATTATGTATTAGAGTTAGTGCCCCCTCCCAAAGGCTGGCAGTTTCATGACCTACCTAACACTGTCCTGAAAATATAACAGCTGCTCTACAACACATTAACTTTAGACCTTGGCAGATATGCCCTGCTCCTAATGTGAGATAAAAGATCTCTGCTTTAGAAAGTGTTGTATGTCTAATGCTGAGGCATGTGCTCACACACTGGACTGGGCAGCTGAGTGCTTGATGAGTTTGTCACTTGTAGTCCATCGAGGGCAGCAGCCCTACTATTCACATTTCCACATAAACTCATTATAACTCTGAATTTGCACTTAACATCCTCATGCTCTTTGCAACAAGCACACACAAAGGCACCCACATGGCCGTATCATGTTCTGCTACAGGTAGCTCCATAAAAAGGGAACAAGTATTACATATTGTAGTCACAATTTGTAGGTTAACTGCCTTTGGAAGTTCTCTCCCAAATCAAAGCATTCCGCTACTTTGAATCCATTAATTTGCTGCTCTTGTCTGAGGCATGATTTTAGTCTAAATTTAATTTAAATACAATATCCAAAACTAACAGATATGAAAATAATTATGCTACACTAATTCTGCTTGTTTGATGGCAGTGCAAATTATTATAGATTACATAACACATGTTACATCATTTATATTCTCTGGACCTAGTAAAAAAACTTATGGACTTCTAATATAACTACACACACACACACACACACACACACACACACACACACACACACACACACCAAATTATATACAAAAACATTACTAAATTGCATTTTTATCATTCCATAAGAATACTATAATCAATACTATGCAAATTGCAGCTATATATCATTGTTATAATGATACAGTTTAATGGTGGTACACTACATTTCTTTAATAAGCAACTTTGAAAACCATGTAAACAATAATTTAACCAACTTTATCAGATGTCAGATAAACACAAGTAATTGAAACAAAATATAGTGCAACCTTGATATAACACCTTTTCATACTGCAGTTTTGGATATACCATAGATATGATCATGTTCACCAAAACAAATTATGAAAAAAGTAGTTCAAAGAACTAGCAATTTCACATTGACTGCTGTAAAACGTGAGTATTGTACAATGGCAGACAAAAAAAACCGCATCACCTTAAAAAAAGTAACACTTGTAGTGAAACGTATAAGATATTGTTTAATTACAGTCATTTTGTTTGTCGCAAAGGAAAAGTATTGTCAGATAACACTTCTATTGCATCAGATAGTAATTGCAAAGTACTGCATCAGCCGTTTCTATAAATACAGTGTTGGAAAGGTATACACGCTCATTAGTATCCTGTTTTGCAGAGGTGTAAGCATGGCTCCATATGTTCAGTTGACATCAAGAAAAAAAAACAGTGTAGCTGTTGCTCTGTCCCAAGAAGGGCTTTCTACACATGCTATTGCTGATAAAATAGGCTGCCACTAGTCAACAGTATCCTGGGTGCTGAAATTAAAGTGTGAAACCGGTTATGTAAAGAGAAGACCTGGATCAGGCCATAAGAGAGTGACTATGCCTTCCCAAGATTGAGATTTGAAACGGCTATGCCTTCGTAATTGCCATACTAGTACTCCTGATCTAAAACTGGACTTTGAGATGGCCTATGGTGTCAAAACAAGTGCACTAACTCTCCAAAGGCAGCTTTCGGAATGTGGTCTGCATGCCTATCGGCCCTAGAAGAAGCTTTTGTTGACCCAACAAATGAGTAAGAAGCAAGATGCTTGGGCTAAAATGCATGTTTCATGGACAAAAGAGCAATGAGACACAGTCATCTTTTCGACGAATCAAAATTCAACCTGCATGGCTCAGATGGGAAGCAATATGTCAGAAAATGAAAATCGGAGGCATAACATGCAAAGGGGTGAGACAAATTAATTTTATTAATGGAATGGTGAATGCAGAAACTTACACTATTATTTCGGAGGAGTGCCTGAAACCCGTTATTAGGGATTGCCACACAGCAAAATCGGTAAGTTTTATGCTATTTAGATTTAACGATGAGTTTGTCTTTTTGTCTCACAAGGCTTAAAACATACTTACAACAATGTTCTCCGTCGTTTTTCTCCCTTAAAGTGCAGTCATACCTCATAAATGCTAGTATTACAGTGTTGGACTGGCCAGGCAACAGTCCAGATTTGAACCCCTATTGAAAATTGCTGGTAAATAATGTCGCCTAAAATTGCTAGAAGAAGCCAACAAGTAAGATTCAGCTGCAGTAGAGCATTGTAAGGGTGTGGTACCAAGAAATTTGGCAACCATATATCCAGAAGTTGATTAACTATTCCAGATCATTGCAAAGTTGTAATTGCAGCCCGAGGGGGAACAACAAAATATTGAGGACTTATTTTGCTGATTTACAGTACATAATATTATTACGTTAATTTTTCATTTTAGTTTGTACATGAAAATGCAATAAAATGTATGTTTGGATTACGCATTTTGCCCTTTGGGAAGATATTTATGGCAATTAGGTGTAACAGGTGGATTTTCTATTGGATTTCATTCACAGAAATATATATCCCATCTAACAAATGGGTTTCGAACATTTCTACAATCAACAATGCAGTGCAAATCATTATTTGCAAAATTCACACAAGTGATGCAGTTTTTTTGTCCACCACTGTATATACTATACATCCTACTACCGTATTTACAGGACGAAAATATTATCTAAAAATTGGCTGTATATTCGCTTCTCTATATGGGCGAACGGGAAGTTTTTTGGATATATTTAGCCGCTTTATTGACTAATTGTTATATTAAATTATTTTCTATAAGTAGCTTATAGACCTAGTTAAGATTCTTGGTTTATTCTAAATAGAGACAGCAAGATTTTGGAAGTTAATTAATACTTAAGTGTCCGTAGATTTACCGTTCGTAACTTGCCGCCATTGTTATACGATACGTTATATTCCATACTAGATAGAATTAGCTTAGTATAGTATATAATATTATCAATTAATCAGTAAAATTTATTAATAAACTTCATTGTCAATTAAATTGTACTTTTTAACTAAATACATATAACGACTTAGATTTTACAAACATAACATTATTAATTAATACATAACTTGATACGGAAGTCATAACGAAGCTCAGAGATAAAACTTGACACTGAAAAAAATATATATAGATATATAGTGTTATAACTGCATTGGGATACAAGTTTAGGTTATAATTTTCTACTGAAATTGAAATTTTATGAAATTCATGACTCAAACCAGAGCAGCAAAGCAAAAGGATGAAGCTAATGGGAGTGATGTGGCTCAGGGGAGAAATGGGGGGGGGGGAGTTGCCCTCTGAATCACAGCCTTTTAAAATGCACTGCTTGCTTGATGTTTGTGGAGCAATCAGATACGGGACATGATACTGCCAAGGGGAATGTCTTTGTGTGTGCGCGATGTAAGGAGCGTGAGGCAGGTATTTCAGACTGCTGGGAGTCATTGCGGTACAAGTAAACACATGGGTTGTGCTAGGGTAGTTAAGAATAGGAACAGGTGCATGTACACTTGTATATAGAACAATGGTAGGAGTTTGGTAAATAAATTTGATGAATTCGAGGTATTGCTCAAAAAATCAAAGGCAGATATTGTTGGGATATCAGAGACGTGGTGTCACACAGATATAAGGAATTCAGAACTGGAATCTGGGGAGTGCAATGTGTACAGGAAGGATAGATAGGATAGGAAGGGAGGAGGGGATTATACTATTAGTTAAGAAACACACAATCCAAGGAAATAGAGCCAGTTGATATGGCTGGACAGCGCAGTGTCGAATCAGTTTGGTGTGACATAAGCATTGGGAGATCAAAATCGAGAGTAGGAGTGTGTGTTATTGTCCTAATAACTCTGACGAGTATAAAAAACAACTGTACAGGAAAATAGAGTGGGCCAGTAAAAATCAGGGATCTTATAATTTCCCGGATACTGTGAGTTAGACACACACACACACACATTCAAATTCATGGGATACATATAAATTAATGGGTGACATGGGAGCCTACGATAGATATAAGCTGGTCTGTAACCAAGTCACACTGGATGATTGTTTTCTACATCAGCATGTTCGGGAGGCAACTAGAGGGAGTAATACTCTTGATCTGATTATCAGTAGTGATTCTTCATGAATTCCGAATCTGCAGATAAAGGAAGAACTAGGTGGCAGTGATCACAGTGTGCTGAAGTGGGATTTACTCAAAGAGGTAACGACCATCAGGGGTAAAGGGAAGGGCGTTTGCTTTCGTAAAGGCGACTACTGTGGTCTGACACAGTATTTAAATTCTATATGGTGGGACCAACTGATGATATTACCAGCAGTAAATTCAATATGGGAGGCATTCAAAGAATTTATCTTGGAAGCTACTAGGCTTTACATACCAACTAAGAAATATCATTCAAGGTTTAGGCCTAAATGGATGTTAGATGAACTAATTAGACATATGGCAGAGAAGGAAAATTCATGGGATACATATAAATTAATGGGTGACATGGGAGCCTACGATAGATATAAGCTGGTCTGTAACCAAGTCACAAAGGAGATTAGGCAGGCAAAGGCAGATTATGAGAAATCTTTGGCAAAGGATGCAAAGAAAAACAGCAACAAGTTCTTTACCTATGTAAACTCTAGAAGGAAAGGGTTGAATCAGATTGGTCCACTGGATATTGATGGTTCAACTGTTGATGATCCTGCTCAGGTGGCTACCAAACTAAATGAGTATTTTGCATCTACATTCACACATGAGGATTTATTCAGAGAGGGGAATGCCACAGGTGATTTAAACTCTGGCAGTGAGCTAGATGATTTTGTAATAACTGAGAGGAAAGTGCAGGAGAAATTGTTGAAGATGAACATAAAAAAAGCATCCAGGGTGGATGTGATCTATCCAGTTATATTAAAGGAGGCAGCAAAGGAAGTAAGCAAACCCTTAGCCACAATTATGAGAGCTTCCTTGGACTCCGGGGAGGTACCCATGGACTGGAGACGTGCAAATGTGACCCCCAATTCACAAAGGAGGATCAAAGGGTGACACAAGTAATTATAGACCTGTTAGTTTAACTTACGTTCCAGGAAAATTAATGGAGGCACTGGTTAAAGAAGCACTGCAGGATCATCTAGACAAGACTTCAGTTATAACTCTGACACAGCACGGTTTTATTAAGGGAAAGTCTTGCCTGACCAAGTTGATTGGATACTATGATGTGGTCACAAAGGAACTGGATGCAGGGAATAACTTTGATATCATATAGTTGGATCTTAGAAAAGCTTTTGATACTGTTGCACATGGAAGACTGCTGCACAAATTGGAGCAGTGTGGCATCGGAGGCAAATTGCTGCTATGGATAAAAGGATGGTTGAGTGGGAGAAGACAGAGTGGTAATCAATGGACACTGCTCATCATGGACTAATGTTATTAGTGGAGTCCCTCAGGGTTCAGTGTTAGGTCCATTGATGTTTTCTGTATTTATAAATGATATTGATGATGTTATATCAAGCTTAATGTCCAGGTTTGCAGATGATATGAAGGTTGGCATGGTTGTTAAGGACACTAATGACAGTATGCTGCTGCAACATTATCTAGAAAAGTTGACAGATCGGCTGAGAGGTGGCAAATCAAGTTTCACATTGACAAATGTAAAATACTACATATGGGAAGCAGTAACCCCAGAGTAATGTATCAACTCTGTGGTACTACGCTGACAGTGGTAGAGAATGAAAAGGAACTGGGGGTAATTGTGCAGGCAGATATGAAGTTTTCTGAGCAGTGCAGACGGTCTGCAAGAGTATCTCATGGTGTCTTGTAAATGATATACAGGAATTTTTCTAGCAGGGATAAAGTGGTGATTATCCCCTTGTATAAGGCAATGGTCAGGCCACAACTTGAGTACTGTATACAGGTCTGGAGGCCTCATTTTAAGAAGGATGTAGAGCTGTTGGAACGAGTACAGAGAAGGGCAACAAGATTAGTGAATGGAACGAAGGGTTGCTCAAGTTTTGCAAATTGTAGTGTCTGGAGACTAGGCACTGGTGAGGTGTATAATGCCTAGAATGGTTTGAGCATGCTCAATGCTGATGTAATTTTTTGTCTTGCTCAGAATAATCACCTGAGAGGGCATACATTCAAATTGAGGAAAGACAGTTGTAGGATAGATGTGCGGAGGTTTGCCTTTAGCCAGTGGGTAGTTGGTTGGCGGAACAGACTTCCATCCTTTGTTGTGGAAGTTGATAGCCTAAATAAATTTAAAGCTGAGCTGGACAGGTATTTGGAACGAACGGAAGGGTGAAATGGGAGAGGTTTTTTTTTTGGGCTGATGCTGCATAAGCTTGCTTTCTTGCATTGTATGCCTCTACTAATGCTAATGCTATATCCATTATTCAGTTGCAGAGTAATTTAAACAACAAGACTCCTCAGCAACAAATCATGTAGACTCCCACTTTCTCCCCTCACCTAGAGATGCAATTAAAGAGTATGTCAGTGGAACACTAATTAAAAACAGCTATCTCTGGACATATCTGGAGAATATAGCTACCTTTATATAGCTCTGGAGAATATAGCTACCTTTATATAGCTCTGGAGAATATAGCTACCTTTATATAGCTCTGGAGAATATAGCTTCCTTTCAAATACATTACATTATTTACAAAGCACATTTTTGGAAACAACAGCACATGACAACCGTTCCTTGACAAGAATTACTAGTGTTGGCATTCGTGGCAAGTGGATGTGCCTATTACAGCTCTCCATAGCAACATTAAAGAAAAATATATAAGAGGGTTTAAAGCTGGATTGGTGATGTAGAGCAGGATTTCAAAGGTTTTTTAGTATACTGTACAGTTTATTTTAATAAGTTTTTTCCCCATAATAGTTTGATTTATTTTTGTTATATTATAAAAATAATTTTGAAAGTTTGTTTTATTAATAATTAGTAAATTTCATAATGGTTATTACAAGATTCACTTTGAACACTTCGTCAGAGGATACCATGACTCATAAGAGCCGATGGCGATTTATGGGCAAGTCATGATTTTATCCTTTGCAGAACCTGTGGCATGTATTCCAAGGTCGACCTAGTGTATAATCCTAGCTCACTTGGAGATTCTTTTCTTTGTCACCATTGTAAGGAGTGCACCGATCTCAAGTTACAATTTGGTGCATTGCTAGAACAATTTGAGTCACTGAAAAAAAAATGGGTGCTTGCCCACAAGAATAATGTAACTGGGAGCTTGTCAGGGACTGAAGACTAGCAACCTACCAAGGGATGCACTCCCGATTCGGGCCCTAGAACAGAATAACCAAGTGCAAACTACTCTGGTTCAAAAGGACTTAGTTCTATTAGCATTAGAAAATGCACATGATGCAAGAAAGCAAGCTTATATAGCATCAGCCAAAAAAAAAAACAAAAAAAAAAACCACTTCTCATCTCACCCATTCACTTGCTCGAAATGTTTGTCTAGTTCTGCCTTGAAGAATCTATTTAAGCTATCAGCTTCTACAACAACAGATGGAAGTTTCTCCCAGCAAACAACCACCCGCTGGCTAATGTATGCTACAACTGTCTTTCTTCAATTTGAATTTATGCTCTCTTAGGTGGTTATTCTGAGCCAGAGGAAGAATTCTATCAGCATTGAGCATGTGCAAACCATTCAAGGCTTTATACACCTCAATCAGATCATCTCGCAGGTGCCTAGTCTTCAGACACTGTAATTTGCAAAACTTAAGCCTTTATTCGTAAAAGCAACCCTTTGTTCCATTCACTAATTTTGCTGCCATTCTCTGTACTCGTTCCAGCAGCTCTACGTCGTTCTTACAATGAGGCCTTCAGACCTGTACATAGTACTCAAGGTGTGGCCTGACCATTGCCTTATACAAGGGGATAATCACTTCCTTATCCTTGCTAGAAAATTTCCTGTATATCATTGACAAGACACCATGAGCTACTATTGCAAACCGCCTACACTGCTCAGAAAATTAGGAGACTCCATTGTCAGAGAAATGGGAAATATTTTTTGTAATAAGGATATGTGGACTAGAACTAGGGTATGTCTGCTAGGAGCAACTATTAATGATGTTACCAACAGACTGTCAGATTTTAAGGGGGGGGGGGTGGAAAGAGAATATTATTATTCATGTGGGGACTAAGGACATTAAGCATACATGATCTAACGATTTGAGGGCCATGCTGAAGAAATGTCGCGAGTTAGGTCACAATGTCTAGGTGTCTGCAATTCTGCCCAGGCACAATAGGAGGGATTATATGCTGAAAGCCTTATGGATTAACTCAATACTTGAAGGACTCTGCAGGGCTTTTGGGGGGGAAATTTCTATCAGCTTGGCCTGCACTTGTAGGTAGAAGGAATGTGTTTTGTAGAACCGGGATACATTTAAACAATGGTGGTGAAAAAGGTTTTGCCAGTATTATTGAGGATACCTTAAAGGTTCAGGAACTCTGCTAGTTTGGGGGGGGTGGGGACAAGGGTAATATAGATACGTTTATCTAATAGTATTGGTCAAATTAACTCTTGCAGATACCTCAAGAGTATTTGTTACCGCAACAGAACATAGTAGCAAGATGTTCTGAGGGAAAAAGCGTTTCAAATGAGCGGGTAGCAAATTCCAGGGAAGCGAGCTTAAATAACTTTCAGGAGGAGTTAACTATACAAGAACACCAAGTCTTAACTGTTTATACAGTAATGTCAGAAGTGTAGTCAATAAAATGAGTGAATTCGAACTGCTGGTTAGGACAAGTAATGCTGACATAAAAGAGCTTACAGAAAAATGGTGCCACCTGGTGATAAGGGATGAGTTTCAGTACAGTATGTATAATATATTTAGGAAGGACAGGGAAGATAGAAGGGGCGTTGGGGTCATGCTTCTTATCAAAAGTAGTCTGAGCATGACGAAAGCTTTCTCGGATTCAGACGTTTTGCACGCTAGTATACAATCTGTATGGTGCGGAAGCAAAGGTATAATGAGAGTGGGAATAATCTACAGGCCAGGTGATTGTGAAGGTTATGATGAGAGCCTCGACATGCAAATGGAATGGGCAAGTAAGCGTGAATGTCTTATTATGGGTGATTTCAATTTGCCTCTGATTGGAGCAAATGGGAAGGAAACTTCACTTGGGGCAAATTTTTTAAATCAACTAGATGATTGTTATTTGTATCAACGTGTCAGGGAAAGTACTAGGGAAAAGAATACTCTAGACCTCATCATCACCATTGAACCAGATGACATAATAGGGCTGACAGTTCAGGAAGTGAGCACGGAGTTCTACTAGTAGTAACTACTACTACTAAGTAGTAGTAGTTAAAGGCAAAGGAATGGGTTCTAATTTCAGGAAAGGAAATTATAATGCCTTAAGGGACTACACGGCCTCTATTAACTGGGTAGATATCTCATAGAGAGCGAATACAATTGAATTATGGTCAAAGAAACAGTTAAATTTTAACTAAAAATTTAGGCATGAGAAAAGAGTGTGTGCCAAGATGGTGCCAAAAATTTTGAATGAATATCAAAAAATGAGAAGACTCCAAGTTTGCGAAGACGATTTGAAAAAAAAAAAAAAAAATTGAAAAGATTCAGACTTTCTGATTACTGTAATTAATTAAGATAAAAGTTGGCTGTTGCAGTACAACCCAGAAACTAAAAGACAGTCAATGCAATGAAAGATGAAACAACCCGAACAAAAAAAAAAAAAAAAAAAAAACTACGTTGAAGCTCTGACAAGGCTGTGCAAAAAAATTTGAAGGAGACGACTTAAATTGTGGAAGGATGATTAGATGCACCATCACGACAATGCTCCAGCACACAATGTGCTCTCTACATCCTACATGAACATACATCATACTCACCACACCTAACCCCTTGTGACTGTTTTCTATTCCATAAACAGAAAAGTGTACTTAAGGGAACCCATTTTCAGTCCACTGTTCCAGAAAACAAAAATGTTAAAAGGGCTTACAGATGAAGACAATGCTGATATGAGACCACAATTTGGCAATATCCTTTGGTGTCCCAAAATTTCATGTGATTTGGAACTATTTGGTGTATATTTTTAAAGTGCTTGTATAATTTTTTTTTAATATTTTAACATTAGGGATGTGGGTCACCAATAAGAGTTGTGTGGGTCACAAGTGGCACACATTCTTGGCCACTGAACTAGATCAATAGAACAGGCTGTTAATATGAACCCTCCTCATATTATCAACTGCTATAAGTTGATAATATGAGGGATCTTCTAGAAAGTGACATGGTTAACCATTACTGATACCCAGTCATGTGCACACCCCTCTTCCTAGTCATTCTGCTGAATGACAGTAGAATTTTTTTAATGTGGGGTCAAAATCAGCCTTTAAGTGCATCTCTTCTAAACACAAACTTGTTTTGTGAGGCAGCAAGAGTTAATTGATATCAAAGTTGTTTCAAAATCCACACTAGTTCCAGTGGCAAAAATTTAGTCAGCTTTGGTTTTATTGACCTTAACCAACTTCTGGACACCTGGAACTTTATGATAACCATGACTTGTTTATCATTAGCATTATTTGAGGCATATGATGCAAGAAAGCAAGTTTATACAGCATCAGAAAAAAAAAAAATAAATAAAGCCTTCCCATTTCACCCATCTGGTCACTGCAAATGTTTGTCTAGATCAGCCTTAAATTTATTTAAGCTATCAACTTACAACAACTGATGGAAGTCTGTTATAGCAATCAACTACCCGCTGACTAAAGGCAAACTTCCGCACATCTATTCTACAACTGTCTCTCCTTGATTTGAATCTATGCCCCTCAGGTTTTTAATCTGAGCAAGCAGAAGTATCCTGTCAGCATTGATCCTGCTCAAACCATTCAAGACCTTATACACCTCGATCAAGTAACCCCGCAGGCACCTAAGTCTCCAGATGCTGTAATTTGCAGAACTTAAGCCTTTCTTCATAAGAGCACCCCTTTGTTCCTTTCACCAGTCTTGTTACCCTTCTCTGTACTCATTCTAGCAACTCTACATCCTTCCTAAAATGAGGCCTGCAGACCTATATACAGTACTCAAGGTGACTATTGCCTAATACAAAGGGATAATCATCTCCTTGTCCCTGCTTGCAAAATTCCTGTATATCATTGACAATACCCCATGACCTACTCTGGCAGCCTGTCTGTACCGCTCAGAAAACTTCATATCTGACTGCGCAATTACCCCCAGGTCTCTTTCATTCTCCACTTACCTGAGTGTAGTACCACACAGTTGGTACATTTCTCTTGGGTTACTGCTACCCATATGGAATACTTTGCATTTGTCAATGTTAAACTTCAGTTGCCACAGAATCTAGAAAAGTTAGGCAGCTGGGCTACCTAACTTTTCTAGATCCTGTTGCAGTAGCATACTGTCATTACTGTTATAAACAACCCTCACAGCCTTTGTATCATCTGCAAACTTGGACATTAAGCCTGATATACCCTGATCGATATCATTGATAAATACACAAAACAACAATAGTCCCAGCAAAAAAACCCTGGGTGACTCTGATAATAATAAGATTAGTCCACATACAGAAGTGTCCATTTATTAACCCTATTTGCCATCTTTCACTCAACCATCCCTTTATCCATTGGAGTGACTTGCCCTTAATGCCATACCACTGCAATTTGTACAGCAGTCTTCCACGTGCAATCAAAAGCTTTACTGAAATACAGGTATATGATATCAAAATTATTTTTTGCATTCAGTTCCTTTGTGACCACATCATAGTATCCAATCAAAGTGGTCAGACAAGACTTCCTCTTAACAAATGCATGCTGTGCGTGAACTATTACTGCTGTCTTATCTAGGTGATCCTGTTTCACTTCTTTGACCAGTGACTCCATTATTTTCTCCAGAACAGAAGTTAAAATGACAGGTCTATAATTATTTGTGTCACCCTTTGCACCTCCCTTTGTGAATTGGGGATACATTTGCACATCTCCAGTCCATGGGGACCTCCCCTGACTCTAAGGATGCTGTCATAATTATGGCTAAGGGTTTGGTTACTTCCCTTGCTGCCTCCATTATAACTGGAGAGATTCCATCTGCCCCAGGTGCCTTATTTATGTTTAACTTCAACAATTTCTCCTCCACTTTGCTCTCAGTTATTACAAAATCACTTTGCTCCCTGTTAAAGTTTGATAAACTTCTGGCATTCCCCTCCTTGAATAACTCCTCATGTGTGAATGTAGTTGCAAAATACTCATTCAGTTTATCAGCTATTTCAGCAGGATCATCAATAGTCGAACCATCTATGTTAAGAGGACCAATCTGATTCATCCCTTTCCTCCTAGAGTTTACATAAGTAAAGGACTCCTTGCTGTTTTTCTTTGTGTCCTTTGCCAAAGAGTTCTCGTAATCTGCTTTAGCCTGACTAACCTCCTTTGTGACTTGGTTACAGACTAGTTTATATCTGCCATAGGCTTCTGTGTCACCTGATAATTTATATGCATACCATGCATTCTTCTTCTCTGCCACGAGCCTCGTTAATTCATCCAACATCCATTTAGGCCTGAACCTTGAACAGTACAGTAAACCCCCCGTTATTCGCGGTATCTGTATTCACGGTTTCGCGTATTCGTGGTCGCTGATTTAATATAAAATGAAACATAAAAAAATGCGAATTTTAAAGCGCTGTGAACATTTTCCGCCATAAAAAAACATGGGCATGTCTAAAATTATCTTTCCCGGCCAAAACAGCGCTCAGTGGGTGGCGGGGGGTGACAAAATCGTGAGCGTGGATGTTTCTCACTAATCCTTGTTCAGTATGTGTTATGCGCTTGTCATGGAAGATTTCGTCGTTTGCTTTTAATTTATATGCTTATAAATTGAATAAATTTATCAATTTATAAATTGATATGCTTACAAAAGTGATAAATCTACCGTTTTGCAGTGTAAAACAGACTTTTTCGAGTGTGTTAATGGAAGAAAGTGACTTTATTGTGGACAAGTTATAATCCGTACAAAAATATAGCTACGAATAACAAGGGAAATGTGAAAATATCAAAGAAGGTGATGACATTAGCGAATAAAATTGACTTATTGAACAAAATTTCTAATGGTGAAAGTGTTTCCTCAGTGGCAAAACATTATAAAATCAATGAGTGAATGGTACGATCAATCAAAAAATCGGAAGAAAAAATCAGCCATAGTGTCCGTGAAAATGCGCTAATTGCTTCAAAAATTTGCTCTGTAACTCGTGATGTTAAATTAGAAAAAAATATAAAAAGTTTTAAATCTGCGGACAGAAGACCGAACTCAAAATAAAATTCCGTTAAGTTCACTCATCATTCATAAAAAGGCAAACTCCTTTATCAACACTTTAGCGAAACTGGTGATAGCACTGGCGGGATAAGTTTTTAGCTAGCAAAGGCGCTGGTTTGAAAGATTTGTTTGAAATTTCTAATAAATATTACATTTAATATTAAATTGTTTCTTATTTTCATTTCGATGCCATATGCTTGCATTTCACTATGTACTGTCTGTCTATGTACATAGTCATATTATGAAGGTACATATAATACAAACAGACAAAATTTTAGACTAGTTTTTCTTATATATTTCATAGTTTGGAATGGAACCTCTTTATTACTACGGGATCCATAACTCAGTATTCGCGTTTTCAGTATTCGGGGCATTTCTCAGGAACATAACCCACACGAATAGCGGGGGTTTACTGTATTTCTTAGTTGGTATGAAAAGCCTAGTAGCCTCCAAGATTAAGTCACTGAAGGTTTTCCATTTAGAATTCATTATTATTATTTTTTTTTTATGTAAACCCCAAACACAAGAGGTATTAGAACCTATAGTATTTAGTACTGTGCTTGGGTTGGAGGTTGAGAAGATGAAAGAAGATATTTGTTGACATTGGACTTAAACTTCTGTAGACTGTAATTTTCAGGAAATACATATGAAGAAAGGTTGTTCCAGAAAACGGCAGTTGAATGAATAAACGAGGATGATGAAAAGTTGGTTCTGTGAGTTTGAAGTTGGACAGTACATGGATGTTGGCTGGTGGCGGCACGTGTCCGGACTGTTTTGAAAGAGAGAGCGGGAATTATAGAAGCCAATTCAGAAGAACAGTGCCCATGGAAGTATCTGTAGAAGAGGCATGCAGCAAAAACAGTACGTCTATGAGACAGTGAGTGGAGAGACTCTGTTAGAGATGAATCATTATTTAACCTAACTGCCCTCTTCTGAATGGAATCAAGAAGCCTGAGAGAGGTATTATTCCCACCACCCCAGATGTG
The DNA here is from genome assembly GCF_048544385.1 of Mastigoproctus giganteus. Lineage (NCBI taxonomy): Eukaryota > Metazoa > Arthropoda > Arachnida > Uropygi > Thelyphonidae > Mastigoproctus > Mastigoproctus giganteus. Next base: position 130,334,306 of record NC_143576.1, on the reverse strand, counting down.
GGAACAATATTCCATGGCTGGACGGATTTGCGATTTATACAGAGTGAGCAGCTGTTTGAAAGAAAAGTAACGCCGAGAGCGAAAGAGAAAACTAAGTTTCTTCGATGCAGAGGAAGCAATATTTGTAATGTGCTTGTGCCAAGAGAGATTAGAAGTCAGGGCAATCCCCAAAAGAGATATATCATTTTGCCTAGAAATTGGAGTGTCACTAAAGATAAACAGAGAAGCAGAAGAATCCTTTTTGCGAGATATAAGACAAGACTGAGTTTTAGAAGGGTTGAAATCAACTAAGTTGTCTTTGCCCCACTGGAGAATTGCCTGAAGATTGGCATTTAAGGAATTGGTAGCAGATATTCAAGAAGTTGAAGCTCATTGAGCAGGACAAGGTTTCTCAAAATGGAAAGTGGAATGCAATGTGCTATCATCGCAAAAACTATGGATAGGATTTCCAGTCAATGCAAGAAGGTCATTAGTATACAAGAGGAAAAGAGTGGGAGAAAGAACTGAACCTTGGGGGACACCGGCATTAGTGGAGAAGTAAGAAGACAGAGAGCCATCTACCATCGCGATCAGAGAGAAAACTGGATAACCAATTACTAAAAACAGTTGGCAAACCATAACATGGAAGCTTGTTTAGAAGACCTTTATGCCCAACACAATCGAAAGCCTTTGAGGTATCAAGAGCAACTACTTGTGTTTCACCTTACCTTTCCATTGAATTGGTCCATAAAAGGGTAACATAAGCCAGAATATCACCAGTGGATCGACACTGACGGAATCCATACTGGCGATCGTTGATCAGACTGAAGGTTTCTAAGAAGGTTAAGAGTTGGCGGTTAATTGATTTCTCCATTACTTTAGAAAGAGTAGAAGTAATTGCAATGGGATGATAATTGGATGGGAGGGACTTGTCACCCTTTTTAGGAATTGGCTGGATATGAGCAAATTTCCAAGCAGAAGGAAAAACACCTTTGGAATAAGAAAGTGAAAAAAAGGCGGCAAAGAATAGGAGTAAGTTCAGGAGCACAGAATTTGAAAACAAGTGGAGAAATATCATCGGGACCTGGAGCTTTCTTGGAATCAAGATTCATCAAAATCCTTCTGACATTCTTTTGACGGAATACCACAGGAGGCATTGAATGGAGCATGTTGGGAATAGTGGGAGGTGTTTTACGAAGATCATTAATACATGAGGCTTTGAATGGCTTGAGCATGCTCAATGCCGATGGAATTCTTCCTCTTGCTCAGAATAATCACCTGAGAGGGCATAAATTCAAATTGAGGAAGGACGGATGTCGGATAGATGTGCGGAAATTCGCCTTTAGCCAGCGGGCAGTTGGTTTGTGGAATAGACTTCCATCGCTTGTTGTTGAAGTTGATAGCCTAAACAAATTTAAGGCTCAGCTGGACAGGTATTTCGAACGAATTGAGGGGTGAAATGGGAGTAGTGGTTGTTTTTTTTTTTTTTTTTTGGCTGATGCTGAATAAGCTTGCTTTCTTGCATCATATGCCTCTACTAATGCTAATGCTAATGAGTTGGAAGAAAAATGAGATGTTAGCAGGTCAGCTTTATCCTTGGCTGAAGTGACAACAGAACCATCTGGTTTGGACAGAGGTGGGCAAAACTTGCGGCCAATAGCTTTGGCAAGAGACCAGTTAGTTAATTAGTTATTTGGTTTTTAGGAGCATTAGCAACTAAGGCCATATTGCTCCGGGATATGTGGTGGTCATTCCCTGACCTTTCACATCCTCCGTATTTGGTGGTGACGGGCTCGAACCCCGGTCTAATCAAGAAGCGTGTGCTACGCACTGCTGCTGCTGCTTCCCACCTGGCTACGGAGACACCTGGCAAGAGACCAGAATGCTTGGCTACCATTAGGGTAAGAAGCAAGTTTTCTACTCTTAGCCTATTCAAACTCTAGTTTGGACTGATTAATAACTGCTTTACAATTGTTGCAAGCTTTGGTGTAGGCAGAAAATGAAACCGGAGAATTAGAAACAAGCCAATTAGGATATGCAACATTCTTCCCTTGAACAGCCTTAGCACATTTATTGGAAAACCAAGGTTTATTTAAAGGACGAGATTTTAAAGTGGAGTGTGGGATAAAGGATTCCATTCCTTCAAGAATAATTTCATTGACACGATCTGAGCAAACGTTGACATCAGAAGTTTTGAAACAGTAATCCGACTATGGAAAAGAAGAAAAGAAATCTAGCAGGTCATCCCATTTTGCATTCTTGTAATGCCAAACAACATGAGGTGGGAATAGCCATGAGATAAAGGCTCCATTGGAGAAGAGACAATCACCAGTTGTGATTTGAAGTGCCTAAAGGACCTCGCTTCGACCGTGTACTTAGAAGGATTGTTTATGAGAAAGAGATCAAGCATGTTGGCTGTATGATTAGGATTGTCCGATATTCTTGTAGGTAAATGAACAATGAACAAATGCGAGGTCATTAGTAATTGCAAAAGCCTCAGCATCTCGACCAGCTGGGTCGGTGTGACTAGAAAACGAAAGCCAACTGGAGTTGTGAACATTAAAAACCAAGGAAAATTACCTCACTGTTAGGAAAGTTGAACTGGAGAAAGTTAAGTTGCAAAGAGAGGAAGTCAAAGAGCTCCAAGTGATTAGTGGAGTTGGGAGAACGGTATAGACAACAGATGAATTTTACCCAATGAGGTAGAGAGATTTTAAGCCAGAGAAGATCGAAAAGAGGAGATTCCAAATTACCAAGTCTCTGACTGGGAATATCAGAACGGACATATGCACAAGTATCACCTTTGAGGCGTAAGGAATCATACAGCGAATAATTTGGACATCTGAGATGAGCAGTAGTTGAATCAACCGATAACTGAGATTCTGTCATAAAAAATACATGGGGTTTGGCAGACTGCAAGTCGAAATGGACATCATTGAGATTAGAATTGAGACTACGTATATTTGTGAAATGAATTAGGAAGTGCTTGGGAGGTTTAGATCTTTTCGCAGATAAGCTAGCTCTATTAGTTTGACAATTCATGGTATATTCAATAGTAAGAAAAAGTGGGTGGGACATGCTGTATGAAGTAATGAAATTTTGGATATGGCGTACACATGGTAAGAATATACCCAGATCCTTGACATAACGTGGCCTCGACAATGCTCCCCGCATACACACTACTCGGACTCCCTCCAGTCACTATCTGGCAGAATAGAGGTAGCAAGATTATACTCTAGCTGATCCGGAAGCCTCCTAGAGAGTTACCAATAGGTTCGGTCCAGTGTAATAACAAGCGGCCGGCCTGCGAACACCGTTTTAGAGCTGTACCCTCGAAATGTAAGGAATATTGGATCTCGCCACGATGTTCATCATAACCTCAAAAGTCATCAATCATACTGCATGATGGAAGAGATAGGGAAGGGTTGACCGGAACTTAGCTCTAGAGACTAAACATGGATTCCACCACTTCAAGCCTCCAATAAGCAAAGTGGTGGTATTTCACCGGTTGATGAGAGTCATCTACCACCTAGTACTGCCTGGTAACATAGAGGGGCAGCATTCCTCCATGTGGTGTGGGCGCCACACCTCGACCCCTGGTTACGTTGGTTCACACCTGGGTGGTCACCCACCATGTACTTGTGCATGGAGGTTATACCCAGGATTTGGATGTCACAGACCGTCCGGACTTCGCCGAAATTGGGTCCACTTGACTTGAGTGTCACCCGAATATCAGTTACATCAGTGTTTTAGACTCCCAGGTAGCAAGTACAGCTTGTTTGGCCTATCTGAGAGAATGTCTGTGACAACTTCAAGGACCGAACTATTGGTAACATCATCAGCTGATTACCAATAGTTTCTTAACTACTGGTAACATCATCAGCTGATCCCACTGTATAGAATTTAAAAACTGTCTCAGACCACTATAGTCACCTTTATGAAAACAAACGCCCTTCACTTTACCATTGATGGCAGTTACAACTTTAAGTAAATCCCACACCAGTACACTGTGATCACTGTCATCTAGTTATCATGCATGAATGACCATTGCTGATAATCAGATCAAGGGTATTACTCCCTCTGGTTGCCCCTTGAACATGTTGCTCTAGTAAACAATCCTCCAATAAATCCACAAAAGTCTTGCTAATGACCAACCCACAAGTTCCAGTCAATATCTGAAAAGTCAAAACCCTCATTACAAGACATTCTGATTTACTGGCCCATTCTATTTCTCTGCACAACTATTCATTGTACTCATCAGAGTCATTAGGCCTATAACATACTCCAACTCTCTTTTTCCTTTTCCCAGTGTTTATGTCACACCAAACAGACTCAACATTGTACTGTCCACCCATGTCAACTGGATGCACTTCTTTAGATTTTGTGTTTCTTAACTAACAGCATAACCCCTCCTCCCTTCCTCTCCTGTATAGGGTAGGAAGGGAGGAGGGTGTGATGTTGTTAGTTAAGGTATTATGCTGTTTGTACATAAGTAGTTATGCTGTTTGTACTCCCCAAATTCCAATTCTGTACTGCTTATATCTGTGTGACACAATGTTTCTGATATCCCAACAATATCTGCCTTTGATGTCTTGATCAGCACTTCAAATTCATCAATTTTATTTACTATACTTCTAGCATTAGTGTACATGCAAGTATACATGCACTTAGTCTTAGTTACCCTAACACAGCCCATGTATTTACTTGTTCCATGATGCCTCCCAGCAGCTTGCTCTCTCGGCTGTTGCTCATTACAATAGAAGTAGTGGAAGAATCACTTTCGCCTCTGCCTGCGGCTACCGTTATATTTTCAGTCTGTGAATCCCCCCAATCTAGTAGTTTTCTGACACACCTAACACTGCCTCGATAGCATCAGCAAATATTCTTGCATCCTTTCTATTTAAGTGTATCCCATCCCTGTAGAAGCAGTCTCTCCTGTTAGCAAGCACAGACCATGCTGAAAAAAATTCTACTCTGTGAATCTTGCACAATTTCTCCAGGGCCGAACTGATCGACAAGGCTCTCATCATATACTTCCTCCTATCGTATCTGGGCAAAATTGCAGACACTTTTAAATTTAACTCTAACTCGCAATTTTTTTCAGCATTGACCTGTATTGTTAAGTAAATCTGCAGATCTTTTATTCTTAAGGTCATTAGTGCCAATGTGTACAATAAAATCACCTTTTTGTGCTCTTAAAAGATGATATCTGCCCTACAACGTCATCAACTTTTGCCCCTGGCTGACATACCCTGGTCCTGTTCCACCTATACTTTTTGCATAATATATTCCCCGTCTCCCTGACAATACAGACCAACAATAACTAGTTCCTGTGGGACTAGCGCATTCTGCCTTGGAGATTGCTGCTGTGTTGCCTGATGCACAGGAGTGAGCTTTGGCATTGAGTTGGGCAGCTAACAACTTGATTGGCCCCTCATATTAATTTCTTCGAGGGCATTTACCCTACACCTCACACTCATAGATGTCCATCAGAACGCTGAGTTGGCACCTAATTTCTTCACAGTTTCTGCACTTAGCACACACAAAGACATCCTCCTTGGCTAGATCATGTCCTGTTCTAGGCAGGTCTGCAAACATTTCACATTTCGCACATTGTTTTAGACTGTGATGCGTTGGAAAATCATCCCCTTTGGTTCTCCCACAAGCCACAGCACTCTGGCTCTTTTGCGAACACTGCTTTGCTGCTCTAGTCTGGGTCATGATTCCATTAAGTATAATTTAATTAACAATGAACTTTAATAAGAATAATAAATTTTACTGATTAATTAATACTATACTAATCTAACAGATTTCTGATACAATGCTACATATTTCATTATCTAGTTGTACGTTAAACCTTAAGCTATTTTATCTAAATTCAAAAATAAACCATGGAGCTTGGCTAGAACTATAAACCTACTTATAGAAAATAATTTAGTATAACAATTAAGTCAATAAAACAACTAAATATAAATGAAAATTTAGCATTCGCCAGAGCTGCAAAATTCTTGGTCAACGTGGCCAGTATCCATATCTTCTTCTCCAAAGGCCTCTAAGCCTTTTAAATTCTCTTTGAAAAAAGTCAATAAGGAAGAATTTATATCTGTATTTCATTTTCTTATTTCCATCTTGGTCATGATCAGTATGCAGGATGCTCCTCCCCACAGTTAAGACAGCCAGCTTTGAAGAGCAACAAGAAAATATTGCAAATGGGACGAATTCATTATTTTTAATTTTACCAGCAGAGATAAGGAGGTGATTATCCTACTGCACAAGGCAATGGTTAGATCACATCTTGAGTACTGCAAAAAAGGTCTGGAGGTCTCATTTTATGATGTGGTGCAATGATGGATGTGGGTGCAAGGATATTCTCACCATGAAAGACTTCAGTTCTGCAAAAATGCTGCATCTGGAGAATAAGCACCTATGAGGAAATCTGATTGCAGTGTTTAAGACTGAAAGGATTGAATTAGCTCAGTGCTGATGGAATCCTACCTCTTGCTCAGATTAGACATACACACATGAGGGGGCATAAATTCAAATTGAGGAAGATTAGTTGCAGAATCAAAATGCAGAAATTTTCCTTCAGCCAGTGGGTAGCTGATTATTAGTATTAGTAATGGCCACATGGTGCAAGGAAGCCTATGGCTTATGCGGCACCAGCCAAAAAAAAAAAAAAAAGGAAAAAAAAGAAATAAAATAATAATAATAAAATTAAATAACAAAAATATATAAAATAAAATAATAAGAATAAAAACAAATTAATAATAATAATAAGAAAATTTAAAAAAATAATAATAAAAAAAGGAAATGGACAACCTATGCATTTCCCTCCTCCCTTAGGTAATTATCCAGACTGTCATGTTGAATTTCCCCAGACTGTCAGCCTCTACCACCCATGTAGGTAACTTATTCCAGTAATTTATAACTCACTGGCTAAAATAAAACTTCCTGCAATTCAGTCTAAACAACTCCCACAGTAACTTGAAATTATGGCCCCCCCCCTAGTTCTAGAATCATTTATAACCGTGAAAATTTCTTCTTTATTCATTTTGCTTATGCCTCTCAGAGCATTAAACACCTTAATCAAGTCTTCCTCTAAGGTGCCTAGTTTCCAAGCTCCGCCAACCCACATATTCGAAGTCTTTCCTCATATTTGACGCACTTTTGCCGATCTCACTCTCTTTGGACCCTTTCAAACCGTGAACACAGTATTCTAAGTGTGGTCTAACAATAGCCTTATATAATGGGATTATGACGTCCTTATCTCTACTAGCAATTGTTCGATAAATCATCAATAGGACACCATGGGTCCTCCCCATGGTGTCCTATCCATGTCTACAACCAGTCTACAGTGCTCGGTTGGGTGGAAGATAGAGAGAAACCAGTGTAAAGGTAATTACAATCGCGATGCGTACCGCAACTGATTCAAGGAGTGTTTGCAGCTGAATATTCCTGGATGGAAGTTTAGAGTCCATAAAATGGCAGCGTCTCCATGAACGGTTGTTGTGGTTTTACGATCTTGCCTATATATATTGTAGTGAATGAAATACTTATGTGTGGAATTAGGTATGTTTCTTGTAAACAGACATTTGCAGGATTGTAGATGGAAATGAGACCTTTGATATCGTTAAGGTTACTTCAAATGCCGCCACAACAATTCCACTGAAGAAGTGTATGCATTATTTGGACTTAGTAACTGATTCAGAAGATTTATGATCAGCTGCCTGTTTGAACTGATCTGTTTTGATTTTTTCCTTTCTAGGGAAGCTTGGTTGACCATCGCTGTCCATATCATCAGTTGCACAAAGTTCCAGGACTGGTTTATCTTCTTGCTCTTTTTCATCGATTTCCATAGTATCAATTTTTTTCTGTTTTTTATCTAAATAGGTGTATTTATTGCTTGGTCAGCTTTTGGTTTTGTTTGTAAGAGCAGAGTACATGCCCAGTCTGCTATTGAGATGTTAGGGGGGGGGACCGAGATGTCAGTTTGTGATGCAGTTACTTTTGTTTTCTGTACTGACATTGCATATAATCTTACTGTTGGGAGTAATGGTATATCTGCTTTTTGGCTTCTTGGTATGTGAACTTGTGTTCAGTTTTATAATTTTGAACTTGCTTTTCTCTCTCCCATATACTGCAGTCTCTGAAATAGGCAGGGTGGTCTCCTTTGCAGTTTGGGCAGCGAGGAGACTGTGTATGGCACAAATAGCTTGTCCTTTGTATACTGTTTGGGAATGGCTATACTTTTGACATTTGAATCATTTCACTGGATTGGGGATGTATGGCTTTACCTGGCAATTCAGGTATCCTGCTTTGACCGATGTTGGTAGAGTAGGAATGTTGAAAGTAAGTATGATAGTACATGTTGATATCGGTTTCCATCCTTTTTAATAAGGATTCTTTTGGCAAGTATGACATTGTGGTTTTGTAACTCTTGTACAATGTCTTCTTCAGAGCTGTTTAGGAGGTCCCATTCCACAATAACCCCTTTCGATGTATTTAAAGTGGCATGTGGAGTGACTTTGATGGGAATCCCGCCAAAAGTTGTGCTTTTAAGAAGCTCAGAATGTTGGTGATTCATCATTTCTATTAGTAGGTCACCTGATTTCAAGCAGCAAACCATTTCCAGTGGACCAGCTATATGTTCTAGACACCTTTGTATTACAAAGGGAGAAAGTTTACTAACAGGCTGATCTGACAAGGAATGCAAAATTAGAAAGGGTCAGAGATGTGTTTGATCTGGACCACATCTTTCTTTTGTCTCTTGGCAGTAGATAGATTAAGATCATCTTGCTGCTAATTATGATCGAAGTTGAAACCAGTTGAAACCTGGTTTATCAAGTCCATTGTTGCTCCTTTTAGCCCTGAAAGGATTGTTTTTCCTTTCAGGTTTCCGGCTCTGCCACAGGGAGGCAGGACAGTTAGTTTGTTAGTGATAAAATTAATAAATATAGTAAGAAAAGGAAGGTGATTTTCCTTCTTGGGTTCTTACTTAGAACCTTACGTACAGAACCACTTACAATGAACTGAGGATGAGAAATGTTGCTAGAAATGAAACAGAATGAAATCACTTGGAAAGATCACTCTATACTTCGCTTAAGAAAAATCGCTTGGCACTCTGGGCCAATTGACAGTATTCACACACCCTGTATTGGTATGGGTATAACTTGCTACTTTACATGTAAATAAGATTGAATTACTGAACTTCTGAAAATGCATGCGTATTTTAGAATATACAAGTTTAATTGGTTATTTACTGAACAAATATATGAGTACACATGGAGAAGCTATTTTATATTTTCTTCTCCAAACTCAGCTACTAGAAATAAGATTCTATGTTTATTTGCATCAATTAATATGCATAAGTTAGAGCTATGCATATCTGGAAGAACTATATAATCTTTAAATCATTAAGCAATTATACAGATTTCTTATGATCAGTAAATGTATATCAATCTTCTGGAAACATACCTATGTAAGAATTTTAAAGGAGAATATCATAACAATAAATTAACAAACAATTCGTCAATGCTCTGTGAATGGTATCTTATTAAATTGTGAAATTGTAAGAATTTTAGTCATTCTAAGTTGACTCTTAATAAATTATGATATTGGGAAATGTGTGGGAGGGTATGACGGAATACTTTTATAATGCAAATTATTATTAATAAGGAAAACCATCCATTACCTTTGACTTTTGGTCTTTGAAATATATTACGACTACTAGTAGGAGATGTGGCATTTTGGGGTGGCATATCCATACTAGATTTTGCTATAAATGGCATGGTAAAATCATTAAGTTGCATTAATTATTATGAATCTAAAGTAATTTAGATAGAATAAATTACTTTATCATACTATTTTAATTTATAATAATAGCAGAATAGTAATAGACTATACATTATTTAAAATATTTCGGGTCAAATAAAATTAGTTAACAAATTAGAAAAACAATTCCTTTTCTTGCTACTTAAAAGTTTAAAACAAGAGATCCTATTTGAAGTTTGCCTCACTGAGCTTCATATCTTTGATGATTATACAATTATTTGAGGATCCAAACTTTCTGGTATCTGAGACTGTTACAGATGACTCCATAAGAAACTGTCTTCTGAAGTTAGATTTGTCTGTTACAATGAGCAACATTGGTAACTAAACTATTTTAAACGTTAGTCTAGCAGCTGTAAGAATGAACTGTCAGTCCTTTGTTTTATGATTGGTCTCAATCTTGCAAGGATTGGCACACCTTTCAACAAAGACCTCTTAGTATAGGTGCTAAACTACTGAAAGCATTATTTTACCAAAAAAAAAAAAAAAATAGCAATGGATGAAGGAATATGACAAAGAATCATATTGCAACATCTGGATATGACTGTGATTTCATTAAGATAGTGTGAAAATTAAAGCTAGCTGAAACTGATTTAAGTTTCTTATTCAACACTGATGCACAAACTTTATCCTGTTTTAATTAATCAAGGTAAAAAAAAAAAAAACAACTGAAATGTTGTTCACTGATGAAAAATTATACTTCACATGTTACATTATTTTGTAGCATGCAAAGCATTATTTTGTTCACATGTACAATGGCTGTAAGTCAGGGATTCTTAACTCAGGATTGGCTTTGTCACTTATCATCTATTTTTTTTTTTTTTTTATGTGAACCCCAAACACGAGAGGTATTAGAACCTATAGTACTTAGTACCGTGCTTGGGTTGGAGGTTGAGAAGACGAAAGAAGATATTTGTTGACATTGGACTTGAACTTCTGTAGATTGTAATTTTCAGGAAATATGTATGAAGGAAGGTTGTTCCAGAAAACGGCAGTTGAATGAATAAATGAGGAAGATGAAAAGTTGGTTCTGTGGGTTTGAAGTTGAACAGTAAATGGATGTTGGCTGGTGGCGGCACGTGTTCGGACTGTTTTGAAAGAGAGAGCGGGAATTATAGAAGCCAATTCAGAAGAACAGTGCCCATGGAAATATCTGTAGAAGAGGCATGCAGCAGAAACAGTACGTCTATGAGAAAGCGAGTGGAGAGACTCTGTTAAAGATGAATCATTAATTAACCTAACTGCCCTCTTCTGAATGGAATCAAGAAGCCTGAGAGAGGTTTTGGGGGCACCACCCCAAATGTGGGAACAATATTCCATGGCAGGGCGGATTTGCGATTTATACAGAGTGAGCAGCTGTTTGGAAGAAAAGTAACGCCGAGAGCGAAAGAGAAAACCAAGTTTTTTAGATGCAGAGGAAGCAATATTTGTAATGTGCTTGTGCCAAGAGAGATTAGAAGTCAGGGTAATTCCCAAAAGAGATATATCCTTTTGCCTAGAAATTGGAGTGTCACTAAAGATAAGCATAGGAGCAGAAGAATCCTTTTTGCGAGATATAAGACAAGACTGAGTTTTAGAAGGATTGAAATCAACTAAGTTGTCTTTGCCCCACTGGAGAATTACCTGAAGATCGGCATTTAAGGAATTGGTAGCAGATTTTCGAGAAGTTGAAGCTGATTGAGCAGGGCAAGGTTTCTCAAAATGGAAAGTTGAATGCAATGTGCTATCATCGGCAAAACTATGGATAGGATTTCCAGTCAATGGAAGAAGGTCATTGATATACAAGAGGAAAAGAGTGGGGGAAAGAACTGAACCTTGGGGGACACCGGCATTAGTGGAGAAGTTAGAAGACAGAGAGCCATCTACCATCACCCTCAGTGAGCGATCAGAGAGAAAACTGGATAACCAATTACTAAAAACAGTTGGCAAACCATAAGATGGAAGCTTGTTTAGAAGACCTTTATGCCAAACACGATCGAAAGCCTTTGAGATGTCAAGAGCAACTACTTGGGTTTCACCGAACCTTTCCATTGAAGTAGTCCATAAATGGGTAACATAAGCCAGAATATCACCAGTGGATCGACACTGACGGAATCCATACTGGCGATCGTTGATCAGACGGAAGGTTTCTAGGTAGTTTAAGAGATGGCGGTTAATTGATTTCTCCATTACTTTAGAAAGAGTAGAAGTAATTGCAATGGGACGATAATTGGATGGGAGGGATTTGTCACCCTTTTTAGGAACTGGCTGGATATGAGCAAATTTCCAAGAAGAAGGAAAAACACCTTTGGAATAAGAAAGTGAAAAAAGGCGGCAAAGAATAGGAGTAAGTTCAGGAGCACAGATTTTGAGAACAAGTGGAGAAATACCATCAGGACCTGGAGCTTTCTTAGCATCAAGATTCATCAAAATCCTTCTGATATCCTTTTGACGGAAGACCACAGGAGGCATTGAATGGACCGTGTTGGGAATGGTGGGAGGTGTTTTACCAAGATCATTAATACATGAGCTGGAAGAAAAATGGGATGCTAGCAGGTCAGCTTTATCCTTGGCTGAAGTGACAACAGAACCATCTGGTTTGGACAGAGGTGGAAGCAGAGATGGGCAAAAGTTGCGGCCAATAGCTTTGGCAAGAGACCAGAATGCTCGGCTACCATTAGGGCAAGAAGCAAGTTTTCTACTCTTAGCCTGTTCAAACTCTAGTTTGGACTGATTAATAACTGCTTTACAATTGTTGCGAGCTTTGGTGTAGGCAGAAAATGAAACTGAAGAATTAGAAACAAGCCAATTACGATATGCAACATTCTTCTCTTGAACAGCCTTAGCACATTTATTGGAAAACCAAGGTTTAGATAAAGGACGAGATTTTAAAGTGGAGTGTGGGATAAAGGATTCCATTCCTGCAAGAATAATTTCACTGACACGATCTGAGCAAACGTTGACATCAGGAGTTTTGAAACAGTAATCCGACCAAGGAAAAGAAGAAAAGAAGTCTCGCAGGTCATCCCATTTTGCATTCTTGTAATGCCAAACAACACGAGGTTGGGAATAGCCATGAGATAAAGGTTCCATTGGAGAAGAGACAATCACCAAGTTGTGGTCTGAAGTGCCTAAAGGACCTCTCACTTCGACCGTGTACTTAGAAGGGTTGTTTGTGAGAAAAAGATCGAGCGTATTGGCTGTATGATTCGGATTGTCCGGTATTCTTGTAGGTAAATGAACAATCTGTGCTAGGTCATTAGTAATTGCAAAAGCCTCAGCATCTCGACCTGCTGGGTCGGTGTGACTAGAAAACGGAAGCCAGCTGGAGTTGTGAACATTAAAATCACCAAGGAAAATTACCTCACTGTTAGGAAAGTTGGACTGGAGAAAGTCAAGTTGCAACGAGAGGAAGTCAAAGAGCTCCAAGTGATTAGTGGAGTTTGGGGAACGGTAGAGACAACAGATGAATTTGACACAATGAGGTAGAGAGATTTTAAGCCAGAGAAGATCGAAAAGAGGAGATTCCAAATTACCAAGTCTCTGACTGGGAATATCAGAACGGACATATGCACAAGTACCACCTTTGAGGCGAAAGGAATCATACAGCGAATAATTTGGGCATCTGAGATGAGCAGTAGTTGAATCAACCGATAACTGAGATTCTGTCATAAAAAGTACATGGGGTTTGGCAGACTGCAAGTGGAAATGGACATCATTGAGATTAGAATTTATGCTTAATACAATTTGAATTGCTTTAGCAGGTTAGTAATAGTTAACCCATCATTTATAATTAATTTAACATATAAATAAAAGTAAATCACAAACAAAATAAAAGCTTTTAATTTTCACGGAGTTTAATCATCAACAGACAGTCCAATAACTAAATGAGTATTTTGCATCTACATTCACACATGAGGAGTTATTCAGGGAGGAGAATGCTAGAGGTGAATTAAACTCTGGCAGTGAGCTAGATGATTTTGTAATAACTGAGTGCAAAGGAGAGGAGAAATTGCTGAAGATAAACATAATAAAGATAACTGGGGTGGATGGGATCTATCCAGTTATATTAAAGGAGGCAGCAAAGGAAGTAAGCAAACCCTTAGCCATAATTATGACAGCTTCCTTGTACTCAGGGGAGGTACCCATGGATTGGAGATGTGCAAATGTGACCTGGGGGTAATTGTGCAGTCAGATATGAAGTTTTCTGAACAGTGCAGACGGTCTGCAAGAGCAGCTCCTGGTGTCTTGTCAATGATGAAGAGGAATTTTTCTAGCAGGGATAAGGAGGTGATTATCCCCTTGTATAAGGCAATGGTCAGGCCACACCTTGAGTACTGTATACAGGTCTGGATGGCTCATTTTAAGAAGGATGTAGAGCTGCTGGAACGAGTACAGAGAAGGGCAACAAGATTAATGAATAGAACAAAGGGTTGCTCTTACGAAGAAAGGCTTAAGTTTTGCAAATTACAGTGTCTGGAGACTAGGCATCTGCCAGGTGATCTGACTGAGGTGTATAAAGTCTTGAATGGGTTGAGCATGCTCAATGCTGATGGGATTCTTCCTTTTGCCCAGAATAATCGCCTGAGAGTGCATAAATTCAAATTGAGGAAAGATAGTTGTAGGATAGATGTGCGGAAGTTTGCCTTTAGCCAGCAGGTGGTTGATTGCTGGAACAAACTTCCATCTGCCGTTGTAGAAGTTGATAGCTTAAATAGATTTAAGGCAGAACTAGACAAACATTTGGAGTGAGTGAATGGGTGAAATGAGAAGGGTTTTTTTTTTTTTTTTTGACTGATACTATATAAGCTTGCTTGCTTTCTTGCATCATGTGCCTTTACTAATGCTAATAACACTGGTAGACTGAATGATATCAACTGATTTGGCATTTGATTTAGTGCTAAAAGTATGGTAAACATTGGTATTTTCATCTTATCTCATGATTCAGTCTTTTGAAAGTGGAGTCTAGATCTTGAAGATCAACTATGCTTTGAATGCCCTGAACTACATTACTGCATTTTCCACTTAAGACACTTTGACTGTATATAGTGGTGGTAGTGTCAAATTAAGCAAGAGAGCAAGCTTGTATAGCATCAGCCAAAAAAAAAACAAAAACTACACACTTCATCCATCTCTCCATACCCTCCAAGAATTTGTTAGTTCTTTGAATTTATTCAAACCATCCACTTCCACAACAACAGATGGAAGCCTGTTCCAACAATCAACCACCTGCTAGCAAAAGTCAAATTTATGCACAGCTATCCTGCAACAATCCTTCCTTACCTTAAATTTATGCCCCCCTCATTTTTGTAGTCTCAGCAAGACAAAAAGTGCCATTCACATTCAGTTTACTCAATCCATTCAAGGTCTTAAAGACCTCAATCAGATCACCCTGAAGGTGCCTAGTATCCAGAAGCTGCAATTTGCAGAAGTGAAGCCTTTCTAGGTAAGAGCACCCTTTTGTTCCTTTCACCAATCTGGTTGCCTCTTTCTGAACCTATCATTGGGTTCTGTCAATGATATACAGGAACTTTGCTAGCAGGGATAAGAAGGTGATTATCCCATTATACAAGGCAATGACTATCCACATCTTGAGTAGTGCATACAGGTTTAGAAGCCTCATTTTAGGAAGGATGCAAATATGCTGGAATGGATGCAGAGAAATAATGAGATTGGTAAAGAGAACAAAAGAGTGGTCTTAGCAAGAAAGGGTTCAGTTATGCAAATTGCAGTGTCTGTAGACTAGACACTTGTAAGATAATCTGATTGAGGTGTTAGCATTAGCAGGGGCATATGATGCAAGAAAGAAAGCTTAAATAGCATCAGCCAAAAAAAATCCCATTTCACCCATGTATTCACTCCAAAAGTTTGTCTAGTTCTACCTTGAACTTATTTAAGATGTTGACCTTCACTACAACAGATGGAAGTTTGTTCTAACTAACAACCATCTGCTGGCTAAAGGCAAATTTCTGCACATCTATTCTACAATTGTCTTTCCTCAAACTGAATTTATGTCCCCCTCAGGTGAGTAATCTGTGCAAGAGAAAGAAATCCATCAGAAATTGAGCTTGCTGAAACCATTCAAGGCCTTTTACACCTCAATTATAATGGATTCATTATTATTAAAACAAGGATCAGAGTATTCACTTGTAACAGAGATAGCAGCATGCGTAATATTAAAATTTTGTGCACCTTATAGTATACCAAATTTGAAGTAAATTTTGAAAAACATTGAAGTGAATAATAGTGTCTAATATATATACAGTGGATTCTGGTTATTTGGGCCACCATTAGGACAGTCATTCATTTTGGACAAATATTAAAGAACAGAACCTAATCAAGACCCAGGGTTTTCTTTGCTTAATTGGGATAACAATGCAGTTTAATCAGGGAAGGAGGCTGCAGCACTCGAGGTACATATACACAACCATAGCAGACAGGAAGCATGGTTTTGCATATTCTCCCTTTTCTTTCTAGTTTCCCTCTGGTTCTCCCCTAGCCTTTTAGCTGATGCTTGTAAATGACTTGGCTCATCAGGAAGCTTGATTTTGTGTATTCTCCCTCTCCTTTCTCCTTTCACTTTGTTTCTCCCCCACCCTTTCTAGATGTTGCATGTGAATGAATGCCTTCTCAGAGGGTACAGTCTCTAATTAGCATCAGTTGTGTGCACTTGTGTTATCATTCATACTGAGCCAATGCCGAATCAGGAAATGTAGAGATTTTTCAGTGCTGAGATTTTTGATAATTTTTTTAGTTTAATTTTATAAAATTTCAGACTTAACAAGATTCCACATAAAGATTTGTCAATAGAAAAAAATGCCTTACTGGGCCAAATAAAAGGCCATCCGCACAATATCAGTCTTCGTCATTTGGCAGAGATATCTGGAGTACTGAAACCTACAACTGAATGCTTGATACACTAGCAAGCTAAACTGCAAGAAGAATGGACACGTGATGGAAAACAGGGAGCATCCCAAAAATGTAAACATCAAGGTAAGGATCCTGACATTGAGGGCACCCTAAATCAATGGTTCTCCATTGAAACTGGACGAGGAGTATGTCAGTGGTCCAATGTTGAAAAAGAAGTCAGCGGAGCTAGTTAAGAAGCTGGATCATGATGATTTTAAAACAACAGTTGGTTGGTTGTTTTGATGGAAATGTAGGCATGAGATTTAAATTCAAGAAAGCACAAGGTGAAAAAGATGCTGATGCTGTAAGTGCATACGAGTGGAAATCCAAGAAACTACACATCTTACTTCAGAAAATTTTGTGCAGATGATATCTACAGTGCTGATGGAACAGGGCTGTTTTATTCTGCCACACCAGATGGTTCTCTGTGCTACAGTCATGTAACACTGTCAGGTTCAAAGAAAGAAATGGATCGCATAACTGTGTTATGATGTTCAAACATGTCAGGAACTGATAAAAACAAGGTGTTGGTTATTGGGGAAAGTGCTAGCCTCAATGCTTTAAGGGGCTAAGAATGGACAGTTTACTGGTCGGGTACTCTGCTAATAAGAATGCATGGATGATTTCTGAAACGTTTAAGGAATGGTTAACATTGTGGGATGTGGAATTACAGAGGAAATCAAGAAAAGTTCTTCTGATTCGTGTCAATTGTGCGGCACACCCTAAAGTGTTCAGTGTTTGAAAAACATCCAGCTTGATGCAGGAAATGAATATGAGAATCATAAAAAATGTGAAGATGTATCGTGGAAAGTTAGTGAACCACATCCTAGAAGCAATTGAAGAAAATCTATGACATCATCTTCCACAACCAAGGAAGTGAGTGCAAAGGTTAATCTTCTTCTTCTTCAGGCAGTACAGTTTGTTGCTCTGATAGTTGGCAAGAAATAAGTAGTAAGACAATTCAGAACTGTTTTTCTCACTGCAGTTTTAAGCTTTCAAACTTGGAGAAACCAGAAACAGCCAAAAGTGAATATGAAGCTGTTTTAGAACTGCAAAAAGTGAAGAAGTTGAAGGTATCGACAATATTATTGAATGTTACAACAAAAATGAAGATTGTGAGAATGCAATCATTGAAAGCACTCTATCAAAATCATATGTTGTTGTTATTTGGAGCATTAGCAACTAAGGCCATATTGCTCCGGGGATATGCGATGGTCATTCCCTGACCTTTCCGCATCCTCCGTATTTGGTGGTCACGGGCTCGAACCCCGGTCTAATTAAGAAGTGTGTGCTATGCACTGCTGCTCCTGCCCACCTGGCTACGGAGGCACGCATTCTATCAAAACAGCAAGACAAGGAATCAGAAGATAAGGAAAATGATGAAGGTGACACATCTGAATTTGAATGAGTGACTACACAGGATGCCAGGAAATTCATTGAAGGGTTATGACAATACTTCACGCAGGAAGGCAGTCCATTATCTGCACTAGATGTCTGTATGGCAGGGTAAAAAAAAAAAAGGTAAACTGCAGCCATTATCAGTCCACTGCAGGATGGAAGTTTCCTCAACAATTTATGTTGAGCGAAATGGACCATAATCTGCCGCACTGGTCCACTGCGGGTTGGCAGATCGACCGTATTTAGCAGTCAAGGGCTTGAACCCCGGTCTACTCATAGAGCATGTACCACTGCACTCCCGCTCCTGACCACTTCGCTATGGAGCCCTCTAGATAAATTCCTCCATCAATGACAATTAGGACATAAAAGTTGAAGGGCAAGTATGCGCATGTTTGTATATAAATTAAACGTTTAAATATCAAATATTTTTCTCTAATTTGTTGTGTATTTTGATTTAATAAAATTAGACAGAAGGACTTTAAGGATAACATGTTTCCTCAGAGAGGACATTAATGATGCTGATATTGACAATGAACAAAAATGGAAAGTTCTCCATGAAGAATATTTAAATATTTGGCTCTAATTTATTCTGATATTTATTTGAATAAATAATTTGTTGCTCAGTGAAATGGCAGTTTGTATTTTTTACATCTTTTTAACTATTTATGGGAAACTTGGCATAATTAGTGCAGCCACTTAATTGGGCCAAAGTGAACTAGTCCCAATATGTCCAAAATAACTGGAATCCAGTGTGCATGTGTTTTTAAACTATTTATAAGTTGATAGTGGTTTTGTCACTTGTTTGGAAAAGCCTGGGTTCAATTCTCACTGATGACTGGAAGAATTTCTGAAGTCCTTTTACAGTTCGAGTTTTTAGCACCAAACAACGTTAACTTAACTACAAAATCATTTTGCAGTAAACATTTTTATAATTATCCAAGAAAAAGTAATTTGACATTTTCTTGGTTTACCAGAAATGTGCTTATAGCCCAAGCTAACTTGTAAAGTACTAGAGAGAGAGACAGTTCTATGATATGATATGCATTGTTATTTGTATAAAATAAAACAAGTTGTCTCAAAACAAAAATGCAATTTTGTAGTTAACACTATCTCACACTAAACCCTCAAGTTCAAGCTGTAGTTAGCCAATCTCAACTGGAAGGAGCAGAGTTCCCCCAGTGAGTTATTCCAGGTTTTTCAGCCCACTCAACGTGAAAATTAGCCCACGAACTAACCCACACTTCTACAGATGTAATGACACTTATAAGTTATGCTTGGGAGCCATTAACATAATTTAATTTAAAAAAAAAAAAAAAAAATTATACACACAACAGCTTAAATATGTACACATGCACACATTTAAAATTTTGCACATTTTTTTTAACTAGAAAATGGGAGAGACTAACAGTTTTGTCTTCATATTTTATGGCTATTTTAATTTTTCCAAAAAATTATATTTTTTGTAAGTATAAGGTGAAAAAAACTTTTATATAAGGAGATTAATGATACTGTATATATCCAGTAATAAATTTAATGACAAATGACACTTGCTACAAGTGCACTTGTAGCAAGAATGTAGCTTTAAGAGTAAAATGGACTCCATCAGCAATACACAGATTCTAACGGAATAATGACATTAGAGACTAAATTTAATAGATACAGAGTTGTGCGCGCTGTGATGAGTGCATGGCCGCGAGATTGAACATTCAACTACTAGACTGGCACTCATTGTTAGTGCACGAACTTCTGTGGGTTTGCTGCCAGCGTTTATCCAGCTTCAAGACAGTTGTTTCCAAGATAGGGTGTAGTATCGTGCCCTTGCAGCGATTTGTGGTTCTTGAATTGCATGATATGTTGAGTGACTCTAGCCAGAGGCAGTGGCGGAAGTGCTGGAATTGGTTGATCACTTCGTAATCACGCTTAGGGTTAAGGTCACAGTGGGTCGATCAGAAATGTTCCATGATTGCAGAGTGGTCAGTGTCAACAAGGCGAATTGATCTGTCATGCTCCGCAAGGCAGTCTTGACGGGGTCTCATGCTCTCTCCTATGTAGCAACTGCCACAATCATCACAATTTACGCAGTATACCACTCTGCTACGCAAAAGAGGGGCGACCAGAGTTTTCACGTTAGAAACCAGGGAACGTAAGCTCCTACAAGGTAGCTGTTCGCATTTTATGCAATATTTCTCGAGGATTTTCGAAATCTGGTTTGACATGCTCGGATAGTAGGGAATATAGGCTGCAGGCATATTGTCATGTGGTGATGATGGTCTCGGGTGGATTGCGAGCTCTTGCACTTGTAACAAGCACTTGTCTAATATGTGGGTTGGATAACCACAATTGACCAGGTCAGTTTTTACCCTGAAAATCTCGGTGTGCTAGCTTCCTCTGAGCTGGAATGGCTCCAAGCTTGAGGGTTGTGGTGTTTTCTGGTGCAAGGGCTACTTAGGTCATATTGTGCCTCCCAAATCAATTGATTTTCTATATAAAAAACTGCTTGAGCAGCAGTAAGAAACGGTCATACATATTTATTTGTTTTAAGTAGAAAAAGAATTCAGAGAGATTTGCTTCTTTACCTATTATGCTATTTAGAGAGAGAGGTTGTTGTAGATCTGAAATGAAACTAAAAGACGTTCATTAGGCATTGCTGAACAAATTACATTTAAGGAGTATATGTTTTACTGTAAATGGTTGCGAGCAGTGTGCACACTACGGAGGATCGTTTCCTGTAAGCAGATACAGGAAACGATGAAACACAAACGTAGATGTGGTGAAGAATACCATCCAGACTGTATGGTGTCTACAGTGAAATTCCCTACCAGCCAAATAATATGGGGATGCATTTTGTACTGCGGAGTAGGTCACTTGCAGTTTATAAAATGTTCCGTAAATACCAATGGATACCTGGCTATATTGGAAGGCAAATTGCTGCCAACCATTAGAGACCATTTCAACCTGCTAAGTAACTGTATCTTTCAGGACGACTCTACTCCTTGTCATCGGGCGAGAGGTGTAAATAGGCACTTCTGTAGTTATTTTAGCTTCATTTCTGCATTAGAGGTTGGACAGTGATGTGTTTACATTTGTTACAGGTGAAAAAATGGTTGGAAGAACGGTCCATTGCAATTCTTAGCTGGCCAGGAAACAGCAGAGACCTGAATCCTATATAGCAGGGGTGGCCAACGAGTCGATCGTGGATTTAATTTCGGTCGATCATGACGAATTTTAAATATATAGTCATCCCTCGATTTGTGTAATGAAATTTTTGAGATGGTAGATCGTGGCACCTTTTGAAGGAAAAAAGTAGATCGCATCACAAATTAAGTTGCTCACTCCTGCTATTGAGAACTGTTGGCATTGTGTGGAATCTGCAGTTGCCAGAAAAAAACCAAAGACCCTTCGTGAACTTCAGGAAGCCATAATTCGTGTTTGGAACCACGAACTATCAGTTGATTATCTTCAGAAATTGATCTTGTCAATGCCTCGACGGTGTGTTGCTGTCATCAGGGCCAGAGGCGGTTCAACTAAATATATTAGTTTGCACCTGGAGAAATTTTCATTTTGTTTTCCATTTAAAATGATAAACTAAAGCAAACTGAGGGCTTCTGATAACATTTCAGCCATAATTGTTGTGTTTACCAAAACTGTTGTATAAAGGTTGCAAATGCTCATTTTGAAATATTTTGAGAGCACCTGTTAAATATTACTTAGCTTTGCCTGAACTATTAATAAACGTCTTTTGTTTATATTTCTATTTGTAATGCTAGTCATTAATGTAACATACCATCGCGAAAAAGGGTTAGAAATTTGAAATTCCTAGGTGATGCACTTTCTTTGAACACCAGTGTATATTATACTTTTATTTATTGACAGTAGTGAGATGTTTTTTAGAGCAAGTTTAATGGCATGGAGCTCAGCAGTGTAGCTGCTGCATTTGGTTGGAAGTGAAATTGAAACAGTTGTATTAGGGAAGACAGCAGCTGCACCCACTCGATTGTCAGACTTTGAACCATCAGTATATATATCTTGGTAAAGTGGGAATACTTTTGTGAGTGAGCAAAATGTAGTTGTTGGATGTTAATATTTGCTATAGAATCTTTACCCTATTGCTCAAAGTATTCATCAGAAGAAAGTGTGAAGTTAGTCCACGGGGGATCCGGATCTTTTGATTCTCAGGGGATATTATCAAGGTGAATGTTCCAGCTATCTGTTAGATTCTGCAGCTTGATACCAGGCTGAATTGTTCTAAGTTTATTTGCATAATAGGTTTTCCACTGAGGATCATGCAACAGTGACCAAACAGGATGAGTAGGCAGGCTTTTAATTTTAGCTGAGTAGTTTAAATTTCAGCAACATATTTCTTCTGATGCTAAGTGGAGGTTCGTGAGCCTCAACATAAAGACTTTGAACTGATGATGTTCTATATGTACCTAGGGCTATCCTAAGAGAAGAGTGTTGGATGGGCATAAGATGGCCAAGGTGTTCTCCCTTGATGAGTCATAAACAGGTTCTTCGTAGTCTAGCTGAGATCTAATTAGAGATTTATATAAGTGGAGCAGGGTATAACGATTGGCACCACAAGATGTACTGGAGATTACTCGGAGTATATTCATTTTCTTTGTGCAAGTGGTTCTTAGATACTTGATGTGCTCCTGGAAGTTTAAACTCCTTATCAAAAATTAGCCCTAAGAGGCGAATACTGTTCACAATTAGTAGAGAATGATTGGCCAAGTGCAACTCAGGTTCAGGATGCATTCTGCGCTTGGTGCAAAAATGTATGGCTGTAGATTTGTGGCTTGACAGCTTGTATTCATTTTGTGCCATCCATAATTCAATGTTATTAATGGATATTTGTAGATGAATCTCAATATAGTTCATATTCTGGGAATGGCAGGATATGGTAAGATCATTTGCATAGAGATACAAGTCAACGGTGTTTGGATTGCTGTTTGTGATATTGTTTATTTGTATTGCAAACAAAGTGGTACTAAGAACAGAGCCTCGTGGGACTCCTTGTATGTATGTTTGAGATAAAACCTGCCGGTACCTAACTTGGAAAGATCTGTGCCGAAGGAAGCTTTGAATAAAACATGGTAAATGGCCTCTCATATGAATAGAATGGAGATCTTTTAGGATACCGTAGCACCATGTAGTATCAAAGGCCTTCTCTATATTGAGGCATATCATGATAGGATGTTGATTTCTGATTAATGCATTTCTTATGTTGGATTCGGCTTTGGTCATGAGGTCTAGGGAAGATCTATTCTTCCGAAAGCCAAAGTGATTATTACTGATTATGTTTTGGGATTCAAGGTCCCAGGTGAGTCGATGGTGAACCATTTTTTCCAAAGTCTTACTCAGGCAGCTGGTTAGAGAAATTGGTCTATAGTTGTTAGGAATCAAATGATATTTTCCAGGTTTAGGTATGGCTATTACATAGAATGTCGCCAGGAAGTAGGGAATATATGTTCTGAGAATATCCTGTTGTAATAAAAGTTTGGCAATGAAGACAGTGATTTCTGATCAAGGTGTTGAATCATTATATTGTAGATTCCATCAGGGCCAGGAGAGCTATTTCTTGAGGTATATATAGATTCTTCCAGTTCAGATATTGTGAATGGTTGGTTAAAGGGTAAAGGACATGTAGCTTTGAAGTTCAGTTTCCTTTTCTCAGCTTCAGCTTTAATTTTTTGAAAAGATGGTTGATATGCAGTTGAGGCAGACAATTCACAGAACACTGTTCCTAAGGCACTGGCAATTTCCGCAGCAGATGATATCTCCTTTCCATTCCAATTAATAATAGGAGAAGTCAACATATCATATTTACCATTTAGTTTCTTTATTTTTTCCCAGATTATTCGAGTATCAGTATCTTTGTTGATTGAGGAGGCAAATTTTATCCACGAGTCTTTTTTCGCCTTCTGCCAGATATAATGAGCTTTGGCTCTCAGTCTCTTGAAGTTAATAAGGTTGGCAGTCGTGTGATGTTTGTGGAAGGTGTTCCATGCTACGTTTTTTCTCTTTTCGCTTCGTTACAATCACTATTCCACCAGTGATTGTTATGCTGACGGTTTCTTATTTGAGACTGTGCGATGGCAGCTGTTGCAGCTGTTAGTATCTGCATTGTGATATGATTGGTGACAGTGTCAATAGCAGAAGACTATGATATCATCATCGAGTTTGAGAACGAGGGTAGCCTGTGCGGACGTAACTTTGCCACTCCTGGAACAGAGAAGTTTTTTCTGATTTATTTTCTGTTTTATTAGCTTAAATTGGCATATTAACTTATTTTCTAGAGTAGCTTTATATTCCTGTTTATAATACCTAGTTTAAAGTAACTTAGATAGAGATTTTGTAGGTATTACTTAGTATCGGTAAGGGTATCAAATCCACATGTTTACCGTTCGTAAATTGCCGCCATTGTTACGTGATACAAAATATCTCGAAATAGATAGCATAAGCTTAATATAGTATAGTATAGAACATAATATTGTCAATTAATCAGATAATTAATCTCGTTGAACTTCACTGTCAATTAAATTGTACTTTTATCTATACATATAACGACTTAGGTTACGTAACATAAATAATTAGTAAAAAATAAATAATTAATACGTAACTTGATACGGAAGTTATATAAACGGATTTCGTAGATAATACTTGTTACTGAAACATAAATATAGCGTTGTAACTGTGTTGGGATACACGTTTAGGGTTTTAATTTTGTACTGAAATTGAAATTTTATTGAAATTAAATTGAAATCATGACTCAGACCAGAGCAGCAAAGCAAAAGGCTCAAGCTAATGGAAGTGCTGTGGCTCAGGAGAGAACTGAGGGGGGTTGCCCTCTGAATCATATCTTTTAAAATGCACTACTTGCTTGATGTTTGTGGAGCAGTCGGGTACGGGACATGATACTGCCATGGGGAATGTCTTTGTGTGTGCGCAATGCAAGGGGTGTAAGGAAATCAGGCAACAACTCAGCATTGTTATGGGCCTATATGAGAGCTTGAAGGACAGGGTGGATGCCCTCGAAGGATTAAAAGTGAGGGCCCATCAAGCTCTCAGCTGCCCACACCAGTGCCAGAGCTTGCACTTGGTCATCACGCAACACGGCGGCAGCCCCCAAGGCAGAATGTGCTGGTCCCAAAGGAACTAGTAGTTGTTGGTGACTCTATTGTCAGGGAAACGGGAAACATGCTTTGTAAAAAGGATAGGTGGAACAGGACCAGGGTATGTCTGCCAGGGGCAAAGGTTGATGACGTTGTAGAGCGGATATCATCTTTTAAGGGCACAAAAGGTGATATAGTTGTACACATTGGCACTAATGATATTAAGAGTAGGAGACTGGCAGAATTACTTAACAAGTACAGATCACTGTTGGAAAAAAGCCGTGAATTAGGGTTGAAATTGAAAGTGTCTGCAATTCTGCCCAGACACGATAGGAGGGAGTATATGATGAGAGCCCTATCGATCAATTCGGCCCTGGAAAGACTGTGCAAGGCTCAAGGGGTAGAATTTTTTTCAGCCTGGTCTGTACTTGTTAACAGGAGAGACTGCTTCTACAGGGATGGGATACACTTAAAGAGAAAGGGTGCAAGAATGTTTGCTGATGCTATCAGGGCAGTGTTAGGTGGGTCGGAAAACTGCTAGATTGGGGGATACAAGGACTAATAGATTAACAGAAGCCACTGACAGAGGTGAAAGTGATTCTTGCACTGCTTCTATTGGAATGAGCAGCAGCCTGGAAAATAAACTGCTAGATTGGGGGATACAAGGACTAATAGATTAACAGAAGCCAACTGACAGAGGTGAAAGTGATTTTTGCACTGCTTCTATTGGAAAGAGCAGCAGCCTGGAAAATAAGATGCAGGATATTTCAGAGACTGCTGGGAATCATTGGGGTACAAGTAAACACATGGGTTGTGTTAGGGTAGCTAAGAAAAAGAACAGGTGCATGTATACTTGCGTGTACACCAATGCTAGGAGTTTAGTAAATAAATTTGATGAATTTGAGGTATTGCTCAAAACATCAAAGGCAGGTATTGTTGGGATTTCAGAGACGTGGTGTCACACAGATATAAGGAATGCAGAACTGGAATTTGGGGAGTACAATGTCTACAAAAAGGATAGACAGGAATAGAAAGGGAGGAGGGGTTATGCTATTTATTAAGAAATACGTAAAATCCAAGGAAGTGAAGCCAGTCAACGTCGCTGGACAGTGCAGTGTCGAGTCAGTTTGGTGTGACATAAGCATTGGGAGATCAAAATTGAGAGCAGGAGTGTGCTATGGCCTAATGACTCTGATGAGTATAATAAGAAACTGTACAGGGAAATAGAGTGGGCCAGTAAATGAGAGAGTCATAATGGGGGATTTTAAATTCCCAGAATACTCCCTCTAGTAAGGCCATATTGCTTCGGGGATATGCGATGTTCATTCCCTGACCTTTCCGCATCCTTCGTATTTGGTGCCCACGGGCTCGAACCACGGTCTAATCAAGAAGCATGTGCTACGCACTGCTGCTCCTGCCCACCTGGCTACGGAGGCGGCCTCATAATCAAGGATAGTTTATTCTTGAAAGACTGTTTTGCTATTGCAAAACAATCATTAATCATTAAATGTTAAATATTAAATGTTTAATTTTAGCTATAATGAAAATACCAGTTTAGCAAAATAAAAATTCAAAAAATATAACCATTATAACAAATATTTAGCATCTGAGAATGATGCAATGATTTAATAACTGAGCAGTTAATTTCCTGTTCAAGATTAGTGGCTTCTGGTTTGTCTACCTTCCTTAAATTTTACTTGAGTAATTTAGGAAGTGGCTGGACACTGAGTTAAATAATTCATGAAATGTGCTAATAGATGAGGCACCAGCATTATTGAAATTGTTTTTTTTGTAGTCTTGTGTGCAGAAGTAAAGTTGTTTGCATCATATCATCTGCTGGTTGCACTTTTTACAGTTTCATAAACTTGAGAATGGAAGAGGCTGTAGGTTTCTTGATAATGTTTTTCTTTTTTCTGAGCAGTTTTAAAAATTTTACCTTAAAACATAGGTTCCCAAAGTGGGCGGTACCGCCCCCAGTGGGCGCTGAAGCCTTCGGGGGGGGGGGCACGATGGTGGGTTCAGAAGCAATTGGGGGGCGTTCAGGCGGTCGGTGGCTCCTTATCCATATTTTTATTCCAGTGGACCCAGTTCAAAGGTCATCTAATAAATTCTATAATTTTTACTCTATGGACACAGCTGAAATTCGCTATAGGTGAAGCCAGAACAGTTTTCTTCAATTTTCCCACTTCAATTTTCAAAACCTTCTATTGCATTTCACACAAATGACAAGAATGTGACATCAAGTGTGTATTTTTTTAGGCCTTTTTCTGTTATTTTTCTAAACCCACCCTAATTAGCCTAGGGCCTTTGAAATGCAACAACACGAGCTACCATGAGTTGACATAAGAAGCAATAAAGGGAAACAGTAGCAACAACTGTAATGCTAATGACGTAAGCTTAACCAGTCAATTATATCTCTGCGTCTGTTGATTCGTTTGAGACAGATTAAGCACAAATTTTAAACTAATGCCATAGCGGCATTAGTTGAATTGATATGTGATCGTACATTTTTGCTGTTTAGGAATAAGTTTCATTTTCTGTGTGCTTTGCCAACAATCATCAGTCGAAAGTGTGATAGATAAGTGGAGTCATCTAAAGTGTAACTTAAATCTTTTATTTTTGAATATTGTTGCAAATTTTATTACTTTGTCTTTTATTACTATGTCTGAATCTAAGAATAAATGTCGACAGTATATCGAGTATTTGAAATATGGTTTTATTCAGTCTCCTACGAACCAATGTGCTTGATTTGCCAAAAAAGTATTTTCAAATGAAGCAACAAAGCCTTCTAGGCTACAAGAGCATTTGACTAAAATACATGCTGATGAAAAGGATCAAGATTTGTCCTATTGTCAAGTACTAGAAGAAAAATATTTTAAACGTCCAACTATATCAAAACTTTTTGTGTCGTCCACTAAACAAGATAATGATGGATTACAAGCTTCTTATAATATTTCATCATTAATTGCAAAAGTGGGAAAACCACACACAATTGGTGAGGAATTAATCTTTCCGGCAGTAAAAGAAGTAATAAACACTGTGCTTCATAAGCCAGCATCAGATATCAGGAAAATTCCTTTGAGCAATAATTCAGTGCAAAGAAGAATCGATGAAATGGCTGAAGACGTTGAAAAATCATTGTGTGATTATTTGAAGACATACCAATTTTCCATTCAACTCGATGAATCAACTCTCCCAAATAATGAAGCACTACTCTTACATACGTACGATTCATAAAAGAAGAAAAAGTTTGTCAAGAATTATTATTTGCTAAAAATTTGGAAGCGGATACAAAGGGAAAATCTATATTTAATACCATGAATAAGTTTTTTCAAGAGAAAGACATTCCAATTCATAATATTTTGTCTGCTGCTACTGATGGTGCTCCAGCAATGACAGGGTGCCACAAGGGTTTCATAGCGCATTTGAAACAAGCAGTATCAAATGTACTTGCTATACATTGTGTTCTTGATCGCCAACATTTGGTTGCGAAGAATTTAAGTGAACACCTGCATACGTCGCTCCATTACGTTATTAGAGCAGTCAACAAGATTAGAAGCAATTCATTGAGTCAATTCATTCAGATTGTTTAGCCAACTTTGTAGTGAAAACGATGAAGATTTCAATCATTTGCTGCTCCACACAGAAGTTTGTTGGCTTTCAAAAGGTATTTGTCTGAATCGATTTTACAATTTGTTTGATTCAGTACTAGACTACATAGAAAACAGAGACGACGGATTGCGGGCCAACCTGATTACATCCAAAAATGACATCGCTTATTTGACAGACCTCTATAAAATATTTAATGAAGTCAATCTACAATTACAAGGTGATGAATTGAATTTAATTAAAACAAAAAACGTTATTGCCACTTTTGTGGGGAAACTTCTTCTGTTCAAGCAGAATCTAGGCCGAGGGGAATATAGCCACTTTTCAAATTTATCAGCAGTGTCTCTCAAAAAGGAGGATTTACTTATATACTGCCAACACTTGGAGGTTCTCCATGCTGATTTTAATGAGCGATTCAAGGATATTCTAAACATGAATATACCAAATTTGGTTCTAGATCCTTTCTCACATGTAAACACAGCAGGATCATCAAATTTAGAAGAGGAACTCATAGAACTCACAACAAATGAAGAACTAAAAATAAAATTCAAAAGTGGATACCAAGAGTTCTTGGCTTCAGAAATCAATACCGACACTGTACCCTGGATTATGGGAAATAGAGAAGAAATTTTTAATTGCATTTCCATCTCCTTATTTGGCTGAGCGTGGGTTTAGTGCTGTAGCAAATTTACTATCTAAGAAAAGGAACCGATTGCATATAACTGAGCGTGGTGATTTATGACTGTTTTTAACGAAAGTTGAACCCGATATTAACAAACTTTTAAAAATGCAACAGGCTCATCCTTCACACAATCTGTTATTTTTTATTTGTATTTTTACTTTGTAAGTTCGAAATAAACAATTTTCTAATACCATTTGATGGTGTTTTAATCATTACAATAAGATTTTTACTAATGTAATACAATCTCCTAATATGTATTCCGAATTTTCATATTTAAACCATTGTATGAAACTGTGCATAATGTTATTCGAGCACACACTTTACAATCTTTACATATGGGCTATGTTTCATCAAAATTGGTATTGCAATAACTGCGTTCAAGATGAAGCACATATTGGCCACTACTTTTTCAATAATTTAACGGCATAAGCAGTAATGTATCATTAGTTGCTATTTACGTTGAAAATATCAAATGGCTTGAACGCGGAAAACTGTTATAATGGGGGGGCGTTACAAAATTTATGTCTTGCAAAGTGGGCAGTGGCCCGAAAAAGTTTGGGAACCTATGCCTTAAAAGATCTGTTTCATTGAAAATATAAAACTGTATAAGTTTTATTTCATTATATGATTATTTTGTATTATGCAACTATTGTTCTGACATTTTTACTGCATTTCTGTGTAACAAAAATTCATTATACTGTACAACTGTCGATAATAAATAAATAAATTTAACTGTCTATTTATTTCATTGCATTCTTTAATTCACGCAGATCCCATCCTTTGGTCCAATGGAAGAATATGGAATGAGAATTGAGAAATGTCATTATTTAATTCAGTAATTTAGAGCAAGGGAAAAAAAAAAAAAAAAAATTGTGTTCTGACTAATAAACTACTTGAACTTTTATCACGTGGAACCATTTTCCTCAATTTATCAAAGTATTTTCATAAATGTTCCTCAAATTACATTAATTAGGCAATGTAATGTTCAAAATAGCAAGTTTCGTAGACTCGCTTCATGTGAGTTAGTTAAAAAGAAGCCCTTGCTATTTTTAATATTTGATTAGTAAGACAGTAACTAACAGTCTTTGGCTATAGTTAATATTCAGTAATAATTTGAGGATACTGTTAAAAAAAAATATTCTCACTTGTTAATTCAGAATCTGTAGGTGGTGCAGTTATCTTTTCCATGTCTTCTTCCTCATCTTCATCTGTGTTCACCCAGCGATTCTTCACTGGATTCCATACTATCTGCATATTAAATTTTCTCTTTTAAGTCATTACTTCACAAATGAAGATTTCACTGTAATTTAACATAAAATCACAGTACTAAATAAAAAAAAAAAAAAACATTTTATAAACTAGTAAATTAAATAACACAATTGTTATAGTGGAAATTAAAAAGAGGAATGAAAATTTTGTTTAGTATATTGGACATTCTATAAAAATACGTGTCTCCTGTGATAAATTTGTTAATCATTTCAAATGTTTTTTTCACTTATCATACCAACTTAAAAATTATTAAACTAGGTCCTGTGAGGACACTAGGGTTTAACCACATGCTTAAAGGGATCGAGTCAATTTTAGACTAATTATTTTTATTATTATTATTTATTTTTTTTTTTTTAAAGAAAAAAGGAGGCACTACCCAATTCCAACATCTGTTGGCAAAAGTGCAGTTACTGTGTCCGATGGTACCATATGAAAGGCACAGTCATCTTCTAGTGCCAGAGCAGTGTGATAACAACTAAATTATTCCATGAGAACAGACAAATTTCTTCAAAATTCCTTGAAATGCAACAGATGTTGCAACTCGGGAGTGCCCTCTGCCAGGAGCTATGGAAAAAGAACCCATTTTTTCAAAGTCATCTCATTATTTTGCACAATCAATTTTGGGAAGTAGGCCCTAAGTTATAATATTTAAGTGTATATACATTATTTAGCAAACGTACAACAATTTGAGATATATACTTGCTTACATTCTACAATTGTGGTTTGATAAAAATTTTCTGCAGAATATAACAACATTGAGTATATTTTATCACAGTAGCAGCAGTGACACAAGGAAACAAGCTTATACATAATCAGTTAAAAAAACCTTCCCATTTCATTTGTTCATCCCATCTAGTCCTTCCTTGAATTCATCCAAACTACCCACCTCTACAACACCAGGTGGTAATTGTTTGTTCCTTTTCTGGGCGAAGCCAACACGAGAAACGTTCGCTAACTTAAGTGACAAATTAGTTTCCCGATACTGCATTCTAGCGCTGCTCACTTGGTAAACAGACGGTTGGTATTATCGGTGTGGAGAAGAAGTCGAGAATGATATATTGATTGACAGGTAGGCTGGCAAATGATGTACCAATTGATGAGTGAACACAACAGATGATAACATCGGTTTAGTATCGCTTGCCCTAATGAACGCTTTCCATAATGGCGAAAAAAGGTCAAGGTTACCTCCACTTGAGTCCCATAGGAGCTTGAACCCCCCCCCCCAAAGTGGAGGGGGTAACCTGACTTTTTTTTATTTAGAATCATGGGCAGACTAGTGCATAAATTGTTTATTAACAAAAAATTAATTTTTTTATTACTGTACAGGTAGTTCTCGACTTTACGAGTTAATTCGTTCCTAGCATGCGCTCGTAAAGTGGGAATTTATTTCACATAGACATAAGGTTAAAAATAGGGGTTACGTTCTCAACAATGAAATTAGTTAGCTAATTAGTTTATGTTTAAACAATGATTAATTTATTCAAAGAAATGAAAACATAGCCTGTAAAATAAAACAAATTATAATAATAGAGAAATCATTTACGACTTACAAATGTTAAAGAATGTTTATTTTTCATCATCATCGACTAAATGCACACTCGGTGATCACTGATTATTGGCTCGGCACTCGTTGGTTTGTTGCATAAGGAGTCATCTTCTTCAGAAATGTTTCAAGAGGCATGTTTTTCCAAGATAATCTCTTAATTATTTTAATTATAAATCTCTCTTTTAATTATAAATTTCACGATTGCATGCATAAGCATTTTTTAACGGCACACACAAATTGCAATCAACACGATTCGCGTGGAGTAAAAAGTTTAGGAAGCTTAAAAAAAAAAAAGAACAAAGAAGATTCTGAAAATTTATGTTCAGTAAAGGGGAAACACATTTCACCATATTAACGTGAAAAACCACACCATTCCAGCTATCGGTATTTTCGCAAATGCAAGAAGATCGAGTTTACTACCCGTTTATAATTACTTGCAGTAACAGAAAAGCCCAATAAATCGGCAAGTGCAAAATGCTTTTGTTTTATGGTCATGACCTCCAGAAATGTGCTTTGGAAAAATATCACAAAAGCGTTTAAAATTGATTTTTATAACAGATCACCACCAAAGACGGAGGATGCGGAAAGGTCAGGGAACGACCACCGCATATCCCGGAGAAATATGGCCATAGTTGATAATGCTCCTAAAAACAAAATAACAAACAAACTTATAACAGAACATATGATAACGATGAAAGTGTAAGGCATTTTAATGATATGAATTAGTAACTAATACAATTTACAAACCATGCTCATTACCTTTTATATGGCCTTAAGGTCACGCTCATCACCTTAAAAATGATATTTTAGAGAGATAAACAGCTTAGTTATACAGCGAAAATTTCAACATCCGAAATCTTGAAACGAATTACCAAAAAACAATGTGTTATTGGGATTTTTTATGATATTTTAACGATACAATGGTGTCTCTGGAACTGATTAATATCGTAAAGCTGGATACACTGTATTGTATAGCTACGCATGTGGTTCGAAATGCGGTATTTATGAATGTTTAACATTCATTTTTTCACGTTAACGTTCATAGTTTTGTTATTGAAAATATGAACTTTAATGTTCATATTTTCGATTTTGTTGATACTTGATACTTGGGGGGAAAAAACTCTTAAACGCGAGAACTCATAAAGCGAGAACTGCCTGTATTTTTATTTTTATGTTCAATAATATACCCTAATGGTGAAAAAAGGCCAGGTTACCTCCACCTGAAGCCCTCCTGTAGTGGAGGGGGTAACCTGACCTTTTTTCCCCAGAATCAAGGGTCGACAAGCGAATAAATAATTAACAAAATATTTATTTTTTACTACCGAAGTTTTATTTTTAAAGACACTCATGCAGATACACACGTATCATAATGTCAACCAACACCTCAATAGCTATTCACAATATACACTGGTGTTCAAAGAAAGTACATCACTATGAATTTCACATTTCTAACCCTTTTTCAGGATGGTATGTTACAATAATGACTAGCATCACAAACAGAAATATAAACAAAAGATATTTATTAATAGTTAAGGCAAAGCTAAGTAATATTTGACAGGTGCTCTCAAAATATTCCAAAATGAGCACTTTCAACCTTTACACAACAGTTTTGGTAAACACGACAATTATGGCTGAAATGTTACCCGAAGCCCTGTTTGCTTCAGTTTATCATTTTAACTGGAAAACAAAATGAAAAGTTCACCAGTTGCAAACTAATATTTAGTTGAACCGTCTCTGGCCCTGATGATGGCAGCACATCATCAAGGCATTGACAAGATCAATTTCTGAAGATAATCAACTGATAGTTTGTGGTTCCAAACATGAATTATGGCTTCCTGAAGTTCACGAAGGGTCTTTGGTTTCTTTCTGGCAACAGCAGATTCCACACGATGCCAACAGTTCTCTATAGGATTCAGGTCCGGGCTGTTTCCTGGCCAGCTAGCAGTTGTAACGGACCGTTATTCCAACCATTTTTTCACCTGTAACAAATGTGAACACATTACTGTCGAACCTCAAATGCAGAAATGAAGCTAAAGTAACTACAGAAGTGCCTACATACACTTTTCGCCTGATGACATTGAGCAGAGTCATCCTGAAAGATGCAATTACTTGGCAGGTTGAAATGGTTGGCAGCAATTTTCCTTCCAATACAGCCAGGTATCCATTGGCATTTACGGACCCTTTTATAAACTGCAGGTGACCTACTCTGCGATACGAAATGCACCCCCATATCATTTGGTTGGTAGGGAATTTCACTGTAGACACCATACAGTCTGGATGGTATTTTTTACTATCTCCCATCAGAGCCATGCATGTTGAATTACTTCTCATCCAAGAAAATAACTGAATTCCACTGCTCGGAAGTCCATTTGACATGCTCCTTACACCAAATTAATCGGCCCTTTTTCATTTTTTGTGTGAGGAGGGGCTTCTTCTTAGGACAACAGGCTACAAGTCCATTTTTGAAGAGGCGTTTTCTGACTGTTACTGCACTTGCTACCACGCCAGTATGTTCTTCCCATTCTCTTGTCAACTCAGACGAAGAAGCTTTGCGGTTTTTACGACATAAGTGCTTCAAAACACGATCCTGTTTTGGCGTAGAGACTTGTTTGCATCCGGTTCCTTTTTACCTATCAGCAGAAACAGTATTCTTGAATTTGGAAAGAAATCTACTCACTGTTGACTGATTACAAGAGACACTATAAGCAATATGACTGGAAGGACATCCTTCCTCACATAAAGCAACAATAGCACTTTTTCTTCGTGGTGTCAACTGCATATAACTCACTATCCTGACACAAGCAAGGAATTCAAAAAGCAAGGACTGCAACTCTTGCAGAGCATGCTTATATAGCTGAAAGTAACAGCTGATGCAATCTGTAAGCAATATTGCCATATACTTACATTATTCGGATGACAATTACAATTTTACGGGGTGATGCACTTTTTTTGAACACCAGTGTATATATAACATACTTCTTTCTCTTCCTATTATTTCCTAACCTACCCCTTAAGGTCAGGTTATGAAATAAAACGAAAAATAAAGTAACATTTTCCTTTTTTTGTAACCAAACCTAAATCAATAATATAGTAAAAAGACTCATGAATTCCAAAAATCTGCTTTTAATAATGAGAAAAAAACATAATGAAGAACATAAAAATGAATGGAATGGAACTTTTTCAAAAAAAAAAAAAAAATAATAATAAATTCATAAATACAAATCATATAATTGGACCTCAATAGCTATTCGCAATTTGAGTAATAATATTCTGAAAAGTACCTCGATAATTTTTCCCATAAATTTGACGCTACATATATTCGTTCATGTGACCTGTCAACATATCTTTACAGCTGTCACTTAGTCTTTTAGTCACACTTTTTCATCTCTTACACTGGGCTTCAATGTTATTCATATGTGTTCCTGTATGTTGATCTACAAAATGTTCGTGTTTCACCATTAAATGTTTGTAATTCTTTTTTTCTAAGGCCGCAAATACATCTATATCCACGCCATCCATCTGTTATGATAGCAGTATTTTTCTTCACTACTTTTCTAATAATGCGTAAAAGAGTTTTTGATTTCCAATTTTTTATGAATTTCATGAAGGCAAATTTTGATTCTCTTTCAAATACTCCAAACACTCATTTCTTCTTAGCAGTTAAATTTCTTCCTCTGTGATTTTTGGTTTTACCAATACAGTTTCTTCTGCTTCTACAGTTTTCCCCAATTCACCCAACTTAATGGGTTTTTTCAACAACTGCAATTCACAAATATCTCTTAGTTTCTTATAAAATTTAATTGCTGTTACTTTCGAAATCTGCAGTTGGAATGCTGTCGTAGTTGCTGGCATGCATGTTGACCAAAAGTATATAATAAACATCTTTTTTAATGGAAGTTTTTTATTTTCCATAAAACTGTTTTAATAAAGAAATTCACGCAGAACATTTTTTTCATAACTGAGCAGTTATGAAAACTTTCCACATGACTGTTCGTGATTCAATTAATTTAAAATAATCATTGCACTCAAAACAGTACAATTTCGGTCTTATTAATTTAGTTTTCATCAAAAAATCAAGCAACATTTTATTTTCCTTACAAATTTCTTCCATCTTTAAAAGATTCATCACTACTATTTCTATTACCTGTTTACCGTTCATTGCAAAAACAATTATGCACCGTTCTTTACTCATAAATACACATCATAATGCCAACCAATGACTACATAGTAGCATGTCGTCTGTCATGCCCACCACCAATCATTTCATTGTTTGCCACGCCTACCTGTCAATCAATATATCGTTCTCAACTTCTGATCCAGACTGATAACACCTACCGTCTGTTTACTGAGCGAGCAGTGCTAGAGTGCGGTATTGGGAAACTAATTTTCTGGGTAAGTTAGCCAACGTTTCCAGTGGTTCTCGTGTTGGCTTTCTTTACCTTTTCTGCAACCAACCTACAACTATCCTTTCTCAATTTGAATACATGTGATTGTGATACATGCCTACTTCATTGGTGTGTGTGTGTAGTCTGGGCAAGAAGGATTCCATCAGTTTTGAGCTAACTCAATCCATTCAAGGCCTAAAACACCTCAAACAGATCTCCCAGCAAGCGCCTAGACTCCAGATTCTGCAATTTGCAAAACTGAACCTTTCCGGATAAGAGCATCCTTTTGCACTCCACACCAATCTTGCTCTTCTCTGCATCCATTCTAACAGATCCACATCCTTCCCAAAATGAGGCTTCCAGACTTGCATGCATTACTCAAGATATGGCCTAACCATTGATTTATACAATGGGATAATTACCATTTTTATGCCAGCTGGAAAATCCTTTCTATCATTGAGAAAACCACATAAGCTATCCTGACAGCCTGTCTGCACTGCTCAGAGAACTTCATATCTGAGTGCACAATTATCCCCCATGTCTTTTTCATTCTTCACTGCCCTGAGTGCGTTCTCACACTCAAGGCAGTGAAGAATGACCTCGTACATTAAGCTGGGATTACTGCTCCCCCATAAGAAGTACTTTTCATTTATTAATATTAAACTTCAATTGCCATTTCTTAGTCCATTTATCTAGATCTTGTTGCAGTAGCATACTCTGATCCACTACCCCACCAACTTTTGTGTTATCATAACTCAGACATTAAGTCTCATAGGCCTTCATCAAAATCATTAATTAACATACAGGACAAAAATGGGAGAGCTGAACCCTAGAGGACTTTGCCAATAGCATAAGTCGAATAAGCGCAGTGCCCACTGATAACCACTCTGTCTTCTCTCA
Source organism: Mastigoproctus giganteus (assembly GCF_048544385.1). Taxonomy (NCBI): domain Eukaryota; kingdom Metazoa; phylum Arthropoda; class Arachnida; order Uropygi; family Thelyphonidae; genus Mastigoproctus; species Mastigoproctus giganteus. The sequence goes on along the minus strand of NC_143576.1, from coordinate 130,296,710 downwards.
CTCAACCATCCCTTTATTCATAGCAAAAATCTGCCTTAATGCTACACTGTTCCAATTTCTAACGCAGTCTTTTATGTGCAAGAGTATCAAAAGGTTTTCTGAAATCTAGGTATATGATGTCAAAATTATTTTTTTGCAAAAATAATGCAAAAATTATTTTTTGTATCATTTCCTTTGTAACTATTTGTAAAATGGTAAGAGAAGTTTACCTCAATATAGTACGTAGAACACTTCAATATGATATTCTCCAGGAATTAAGATGAAAAAATGAAGAAAACTATATAACAGTTTTTAACTATATAATAGTTACATGGCAGTGTTTGGTGGGTCGGAAAACTGCTAGATTGGTGGGATTCACAGACAAAGATTAACGGTAGCTGCAGGCAGAGGTGAAAGTGATTCTTGCACTGCTTCTATTGTAATGAGCAGCAGCCTAGAGAGCAAGTTGCTGGGGACTTCAAGAGCTGCTGGGAGTCATCATGCAACAAGTAAATACATGAGCTGTGTTAGGGTAACAAAGAGTAAGAACAAGTGCATGTATACTTGCATGTACGCTAATGCAAGACGTATAGTAAATAAACTTGATGAATTCGAAGTGCTGATCAAGACATCAAAGGCAGATATTGTTGGGATATCAGAGACATGGTATCACACAGATATAGGAAATGCAGAATTGGAATTTGGGGAGTACAATGTGTACAGAGAGGACAGACAGGGTAGGAAGGGAGGAGGAGCTATGCTGTTAGTTAAGAAATACAAAATCTAAGGAAGTGCATCCAGTTGACACAGGTGGACAGTGCAATGTTGAATCTGTTTGGTGTGACAAACACTGGGAAAGGGAAAAAGAGAGCAGGAGTATGTTATAGGCCTAATGACTTTGATGAGTACAAAGAACAGTTGAACACTTGTAATGAGGGTTTTGACTTTTTAGATATTGACTGGAACTTGTGGGTTGGTCATTTGCACGCTAGCAAGACTTTTGTGGATTTATGGAGGATTGTTTACTAGAGCAGCATGTTCGAGGGGCAACCAAAGGGAATAATACCCTTGATCTGATTACCAGCAATGGTCATTCATGCATGATAACTAGGTGACAGTGATCACAATGTACTGGTGTGGGATTTACTTAAAGTTGTAACTGACATCAATGGTAAAGGGAAGGGCATTTGTTTTCATAAAGGTGACTACAGTGGTCTGAGAAAGTTTTTAAATTCTATAGAGTGGGATCAGCTGATGATGTTACCAACAGTAAATTCTAAATGGGAAGCCTTCAGGGACTTAATCTTGGAGGCTACTAGGCTTTTCATACCAAATAAGAAATACTATTCAAGGTTCAGGCTTAAATGGATGTTGGATGAGGCTCGTGGCAGAGAAGAAGAATGCATGGTATGCATATAAATTATCAGGTGACACAGAAGCCTATGGCAGATATAAGCTAGTCTGTAACCAAGTCACAAAGAAGGTTAGGCAGTCGAAGGCAGATTATGAAAAATCTTTGGCAAAGGACACAAAGAAAAACAGCAAAGAGTTCTTTACTCATGTAAACTCAAGAAAGAAGGGGATGAATCAGACTGGTCCACTTAACATTGATGGTTCGACTATCGATGATCCTGCTCATCAAGTAGCTGATAAACTGAATGAATGAGTATTTTGCATCTACATTCACACATGAGGAGTTATTCAAAGAGGGGAATGTCAGAGGTTTATCAAACTCTAACAGGGAGCTAAGTGATTTTGTAATAACTGAGAGCAAAGTGAAGGAGAAATTGTTGAAGTTAAATATAAAAAAGTCACCTGGGGCAGATGGAATCTATCCAATTATAATGAAGGAGGCAGCAAGGGAAGTAAGCAAACCCTTAGCCATAATTATGAGAGCATCCCTAGAGCATCAACAGGGGAGGTCCCAATAGACTGGAGATGTGCAAATGTATTCCCAATTCACAAAGGGGATTCAAAGGGTAAAGGGGACACAAATAATTATAGACCTGTTAGTTTAACTTATGTTCTGGGGAAAATAATGGAGTCACTGGTTAAAGAGGTGATACAGGATCACCTAGACAAGACAGCATCCAAGTTTGCAGATGATACAAAGGTTAGCCGGATTGTTAATGACAATAAAGACAGTATGCTACTGCAACAGGATCTAGAAAAGTTAGGCAGATGGGCTGAAAAGTTTCAAATGAAGTTTAACATTGACAAATGCAAAGTACTCCAAATGGGTAGCAGTAACCCAAGAGAAACGTACCAACTTTGTGGTACTATACTCAGGGAGGTGGAGAATGAAAAAGACCTGGGGGTAATTGTACAGTCAGATATGAAGTTCTCTGAGCATTGCAGATGGGCTGTCAGAGCAGGTCATGGAGTTATGTCAATGATATATAGGAATATTGCTAGCAGAGACAAAGCGGTGATTATCCCTTTGTGTAAGGCAATGGTCTGCCACACCTTGAGTACTGTATACAGGTCTGGAGGCCTCATTTTTGGAAGGATGTAGAGTTGCTAGAATGAGTACAGAGAAGGGCAACAAGATTGGTGAGAGGAACAAATGGGTGCGCTTACGAAGAAAGGCTTAAGTTCTGCAAGTTGCAGCAGCTGGAGACTAGGCACCTGCGAGGTGATCTGATCGAGGTGTATAAGGTCTTGAATGGTTTAGAGCAGGCTCAATGCTGACAGGATACTTCTGCTTGCTCAGATTAAGACCCTGAGTGGGGCACAGATTCAGATTGAGTAAAGACAGTTGTAGAATAGATGTGTGGAAGTTTGCCTTTTGCCAGCGGGTAGTTGATTGCTGGAACAGACTTCCATCTGTTGTTGTGGAAGTTGATAGCTTAAATCTAAGGCTGAACTAGACAAGCATTTGGAGTGACTGGATGGGTGAAATGGCAACTTTTTTTTTTTTTTTTTTTTTTTTTGGCTGATACTGTATAAGCTTGCTTTCTTGCATCATATGCCTCAACTAATGCTAATAGTTCAATCACATTGATCAGACAAGATTGCCCCTTAACAAATACACACTGTGACTGCAATTTATCCGCATACTTGTCTAGATGGTCTATCCTAACTTTAACCAGCGACTCCATTATTTTCCCCTGGAATAGAAGTCAAGTTAACAGGTCTATGATTACTCATGTCTCCCTTTGATGCATCTTTGTGAATTTGGGGATATATTTGCACATCTACAGTCCATAATGATATCCACTGAATCGAGGGATGCTCTCACAATCATTGCTAAAGATTTTCTTACCTCTTTTACTGCCTCCTTTATTATGACTGGATAGATTCAGATTCCATCCACCCCACATGCCTTTTTTTTCCCAGTTAGATTCTACAGTTGCTCTTCCACTTTCCTCTCAATTATCACAAATTACTAAATTTTCTGTCAGAATGGGACTCACATCTGGCATCCTCCTACCTAAAAAATTCTTCATGTGTGAATGTAGATGCAAAATACCCATCCAGTTTGTCAGCTACCTGAGAAGGATCATCAACAGTTAATTTCATATCTAGTAACTCAATGTGATTCAACCCCTTCCTTCTATTGTAAACAGCGAAAGAAAGAGGAAGAAAGTCTTTGTTGTTTTCCTTTCCATTCTTTCCCTGAGACTTCTTGTAATCTGCCTCAGCTTGCATAACCTCCTTTTGTAACGTGAGTGCAGACTAGTGTATATCTACTGTAGGCAATCAGTATCACCTGAAAATTTATGTGTATCCCATGCATTTTTCTTTGCTGTTGAGAGTCTCATCAGTCTATCTGACATCCATTTACATCCTTGAACTGTTATCTCTTATTTGGTATAAAAAGCCTAGTAGCTTCTATGATAACATTTCAGAATGGTTCCCATTTAGATATGGTTGTTAGCAACTTCCAACAGTTAGTCTTAGCATTAGCATTAGTAGAGGCATTTGATGCAAGAAAGCAAGCTTATGCAGCATCAGCCAAAAAAAAAAAAAAAAAAAAAAAAGTAACATAAATAAATAAAAATAACCACTTCCACTTCACCCCTCTGTTCGTTCGAAATACCTGTCCAGCTGAGCCTTAAACTTATTTAGGCTATCAACTTCCACGACAAGGGATGGAAGTCTGTTCCACCCACCAACCACCCGCTGGCTAAAGGCAAATTTCCGCACATCTATCCTACATCTGTCTTTCCTCAATTTGAATTTATGCCCTCTCAGGTGATTTTTCTGAGCTAGAGGAAGAATCCCATCAGCATTGAGCATGCTCAAACCATTCAAGGCTTTGTACACCTCTATCAGATCACCCCGCTGGTGCCTAGTTTCCAGACACTGTAATTTGCAAAACTTAAGCCTTTCTTCGTAAGAGAACCCCTTTGTCCCATTCACCAATCTAGTTGCCCTTCTCTGTACTCGTTCCAGCAGCTCTACATCCTTCCTGAAATGAGGCCTCCAGGCCTGTATACAGTACTCTAGGTGTGGCCTGACCATTGCCTTATACAAGGGAATAATCACCTCCTTATCCCTGCTAGAAAAATTCCTATATATCATTGACAATACACCATGAGCTACTCTTGCAGCTCGTCTGCACTGCTCAGAGAACTTCATATCTGCCTGCACCACCACCCCCAGGTCCCTTTCATTCTCTACCACTGTCAGTGTAGTACCACAGAGTTGATACGTTGCTCTGGGGTTGCTGTTTCCCATATAGTCTTGCTGCCTGGAATTTAACTGCCTTTGACTGCTGTAGTAACCTTTATGAAAGTAAAAGTCCTTTCCATTCCCTTTGACAGTAGTTAATTAGTTACATTTTTAAGTATATCACACATCAATACATTGTGAACAATGTCACCTAGTGGGTCTTTTATCTATAGATTATTAATACATGATGGGTCATCGCTGATAATCAGATCAAGAGTATTGCTTTCTCTAATTGCCTCACTAACATGCTGGTGACGGAAGCAATCATCTAATAAATCCAAAAGTCTTCCTACTGTGCAAGTGACTAAACCACAAGGTCTAGTCAATACCTGGAACGTTAATGCCCCCCATTTTAAAGATATTCTAATTTATTGGCCAACTTGGTATGTCTATACAGTTGTTCATTACACTCTAGACAGTCAGTAGTCCTATAACACACCACTGCACTCATTTTTTTTTCCAGTGCTTATATCAACACCAAGCTGACTCAACATTGCACTGGCCTCCCATGTCCACTATATACAATGCATTAGATTTTATGTTCTTCTTAACTAAGAGCATAACCCATTTTCTGACCTACCTATCCTTGCTGTATACACAGTAGTCTCCCCACATTCAAATTCTGAATTATTTATCTGACACACCATGTCTATAATATCCCCACAATATCTGCATTTGAGGACATGATTTGATCAGTACTTCAAATTCATCAAATTTATTTACTATGCTCCTAGGTTTACTGTACATACAAGTATACTTACAAATGTTTTAACTCTTCGTGAACTAATCCTAACACAATTCATGTATTTGCTTGTTCCACAAGGAAACCCCAGCAGGTTTTGAAATCACCAATATCTTGCTTTCCAGGCTGCTGCATGTTCTAATAGAAGCAATGTAAGAATCATTTTCACCTCTGCTTGCAGCTGCACATGTCCTCCAAGGCTAGCATTTTTCTGACCCACTTAACATTGCCTCGAATAGCTTCAACAAATATTCTTACACTGCTCTCATTTAAGTGTATTTCTACAGTTGTAAGTTATGATTTTTTCTTCTCTTTTTGTTTAGGTAAATCTCAGAATACATATCTCACATGCAAGGATGGATCGCACAGATAGTGTAATATGAGTAACAATGCAGCCCAAAAATTATTCAAAAAATTGTTCCTTTGCATATTTTTGTGTCTGCATTAACTGTAAAAAAAAAAAAAAAAAAGCAGTACTGGATGTATTTAAATGGAAATTATTTTAATATTTTATTATTAATGTTTTTTTCTGTGACATTAGTCTTTGTGGATGCATTTTCTGTGTCAAAATACATTTACAATACTATATAATATACTATCTGGGCAAGGTTATGCAAGTATTTAGTATACTTAAATTATTATATAACATTATAGAAATTAATTTTAATTCCTCAAGTCCTCTATACTGTGGAATTTGCTGAACTGACTGAAGCCTTTCCTGGTAAGAGCACCCTTTTGCTCCACACACCAATCTTGTTGCTGTTCTCTGCATCCATTCTAAAAGATTCCCATCTTTCCTAAAATGAGGCTTCCATAATGCCTAACCATTGATTTATACAATGGGATAATCATCACTTTATAACTGCTGTAAAAATCCTGTATATCACTGAGAAAACCACATGACCTATCATGACACAACTGCCCAGTTACACTCAGGTCTTTTTCATTTTCATTTTCCACTACCTTGAGTGTAGTACCATAGAGTTGGTAAGTTATGCATGGGTTACTACTACCCATATGCAGTACTTTGCATTTGTCAATGTTAAACTTCAATTGCCATTTCTCAGCTCATTTGCATAACATTTCTAGATCCTGTTCCAATAGCATACCATCATTCCTGTCATTAACCACCTGGCTAACCTTTGTATCATCTCATCTGCAAACTTGGACATTAAGCCTGATGTGCCTTCATCAATATCACTGATAAATATACAAAACAACAATAGGCCCAACACTAAACCCTGGGGGACTCCAACACCTTAGTCCACGAAGAGCAGTATCCACTGATTGTCTTCTCCTACTCCACTATCCTTTTATCCATAGCAGCAACTTGCCTGTAATGCCACATTGCTCCAATTTGTACAGCAGTCCTTTATGTGCAACAGCATCAAAAGAGTTCCTGATATCCAAGTACAGCAGGCCCTCATTATAACGCGGTTTGCTTTATGCTGATTTGCTATGACGCTGTTCTTATATTATAACCAGTATCTGACTATAACGCTGTCACAAATCACTATAATGCTCTTTTACAGATTGCATTTTTGGCATATTTAACGAAATCATTTCATTTGATGGAGTTGATTGCTTGAAAATGAATAGCAAAACAGCATTAAAATGTTTCCCACGCTCAGTGAAGTTTTCTCACATGCTAATTTAATTGCAGTACGGTGACTTGTTACGTAGTTCCGAGATCAACGTTTTAAAAAATGATCAAGTATAATGCTCGTAATATTTGCGTTATATATGCATTTATCCGATGTCTAGTCATCACTCAGTACAGTAGCGTAACGGACAGTTTACTCGAACATTGTATCATAATTAATGCAACCAACGCAGTTACATTTTTGAAGAGTTAATAATGGCGGATAAGAATGAAAAAGCAACAAGGTCTGGATGCAGTATGAAGACTATAAATGTAAGAAAAAGATTGAATTTGAAAATTAAATTAGATGTTTTAAAGTGAATTGATTCCAGTCAACGACAAGCAGATGTGTGCTATAATTTAGGACTGGTAAGTTTAACTGTAAGAACAATTATAAAAAATAAAGAATTAATTTTAGCAGCAGGAAAGACAGCTGTTCCACTGCAAGCAACTAGGGCTAGGCCGGCTATTAGGATTGAAATGGAGACTCTTTAACTAATTTTATTGAAGATAATATCCAATGCAGAATTCAGTTAAGTTAAATATTGAGAGAGAGAGAGAGAGAGAGAGAGAGAGAGATTAGCCTATATGATGATCTGAAGAAAACACCTAAAAAAAAAATTGTGGAACGATTTAAAACTAGAAAGTGCTGGTTGATTGAATTCATTTAAAATCCAGGGAGAATCCACAAGTGCAGGAGCCGAAACTTTCAAAAAAAGAACTTGTTAAAATTATTGAAGAGGGGTATTGTGTGTTATACTTCTCAACAAGTTTTTAACATAGATGAAGCAAGCCTTTTTTGGAAACAAATGCCTAAAAGAAGTTTCATATTGAAAGAAGAAAAAAACATGCCAGGTTTCAAAGCGGCGAAGGATCGGTTGACTTTATTGTTGGGGGATAACTCTGCAGAGGATTTAAAATTAAAACTCCTTTTAGTTTACCAGGAAGAGGGCCAAAGTACAACCCAAAATCGACACATTTTTCATGATTAAATTCATCAATTAAATTCATGATTTTAATACATAAGTAGTTACCACATAATTATATACATATGTAATGCAGAATATTTTATATGTACAAATATTTGAATATTAAATATTTTGACCGACATTTGTGCATCTTTTCACTACCGTTTATTATTGATTAGGAAATATACTATGGCACCGACTGCAACTCACAAATACATATGTTACCCCATGGGAATACGGTGCTCACTTAGCGCGGATTCACTTAGCACTATGTTTTTCCAGAACAAATTATCACCATTAAGCAGGGGTCACTTGTATATGATATCAAAATTATTTTTTTTGCATTCAGTTCCTATGATCATATTGTAGAATCCAGTCACAAAATTTCCCTTAACAAATGCATGCTGTGTCTGAATTATAACTGCAGTCTTGTTTAGATGGTCTTGCATTACTTTGTTAATCAGAGATCCATTATTTTCTGTAGAACAGAAGTTAAACTAAGAGGTCTGTAATCACTTGTCACCCATTGATCCCCCCCCCCACTGTGAACTGGGTATATATTTGCACATCTCCAGTCCACTGGACCCACCAGGAACTATAAAAAATACATACATCGCCAAGGAGCCCAGAGTGTTCAATGACACATGTCGACGGTGCCACATGGCCTCAGTAACAATCCAACACATCAGCGTGGGATGCAAGGTGATTCTTGTACCCAGCCTGAGTACACTCACAGACACCACCAGGTAGCCAGGATAATACATCAGAAGCTAGCAAGGAAATACCAGTTGATCGAAGAAAGTGTACCATACTACAAGTACAAACCCCAGGCAGTACTAGAGACCCCAACCCACAAGCTGTACTGGGACCGCGCCATAATAACGGATAGGACAATCCCGCACAACAGACCGGACATAACCCTTGTGGACAAGAAGGAAAAGGCTACCTATCTGATTGACATAGTGGTACCAAACACTGGCAACCTGCAGAAAACCCATGGAGAAAAAATCAGAAAGTAAACGAACCTAAGATAGGATATCAAAGAGATGTGGCATATGCAACAAGTAACGACCATCCCGATCGTGTCAACCACAATTATGGTGCCAAAGACCCTACATAACAGCCTAGCAGCAATAGGTCTCCCAGTGAACACCTACAAGGAACTCCAAAAAGTAGCAATCCTGAACACCTGTAGGATAGTCAGAGTTCCTCGACCAACAGTAACACCAGACATAACGACAACCACCCTGTGTACTTGGTAGCAATACCCATCATTAGGTGGAACCCCTATTCAGGGAATAGGGGTTCCACCTAATGATGAGAGCATATAAGAGCAACCTATAAGAGCAACAATAATGGTGCTCCCTCAAATTCCTACCCCAGGGGCTCGCATCTGGTGAGTATGGGCTTGGCACACCCAGGATCTTGAGCTGGATATCATCATTCTTCTCTTTCTTGGCGATTCCCTTCTACTTCTCTCTCTCTCTCTCTCTGGGTAACTTGGGAATTTTTTTTTTTTAGCTGGTGCAGCATAAGCCTCAGGCTTCCTTGCACTATATGGCTAGTAATAATAATAATAATATATAATAATGTCTCATTAGTTCATCTGACATCCATTTAAGCCTAACAGTACTTCTTGGTTGGTAGGAAAAGCCTAGTGGTTTTATGATAAGTTCCTTGAATGCTTCCCATTTAGAATTTTCTGATGGTAACATCGTCAGTTGGTCCCACTGTATAAAATTTAAAAACTGCTTGAGATCTTCAAAGTCACCTTTATGAAAGCAAAAACCCTTCCCTTCCCTATACCAATGATGGTAGTTGCATCATTAAATAAATGCCACACCAATACGCTATGATCACTACCACCTAATGGTTCCTTTATTTACAGATTCTTAATGCATGAATAATCGCTGCTGATAATCTGATCAAGGGTATTACTCCCTTTTGTTACCTCTCTAACATGCTGCTGTAGAAAAGTCATCCAATTAATCCACAAATGTGCTAGTGTGTGTGTGTGTGTGTGTGGGGGCAACTCACTCTCAATTTCCTGTCAAGATCTGGGATGTTAAAATCACTCATTATAAGGCATTCTGATTTTTTGGCCTACTCTGTTTCTTTCAGTTGTTCATTGTACTCATGAGAGTCATTAGGCCTATAATACACTCCTACTCTCATCTTTCTTTCCCAGTGCTTATGTCACACCAAAATGACTCAATTGCACGGTCCATCCATGTCTGGATGCACTTCCTTAGATTTTGCATGTTTCTTAACTAACAGCATAACTCCGCCTCCCTTCCTATCCTATCTATCTTTTCTGAACCTGTACACATTGTACTCCCCAAATTCCAATTCTGCATTCCTTATATCTGGATGACACAATGTCTCTGAACCAACAATATCTGTGTTTGATGTCTTGACCAGAACTTCAAATTTATAAAATTTATTTACTATAATCCTAGTGTCAGTGTACATGCAACTATGCATGCACCTGTTCTTACTCTTAGTTACCTTAACACTGCTCCCATGTATTTGCTTATTCCATGATGACTCCCAGCAGTCCTTGAAATACCAGTTGCCTTGCTTTCCAGACTGCTGCTTGTACCCACAGAAGCAGTGCAAGAATTACTTTCACCTCTGCTTGTGGCTATTGTTAATCTATTAGTCTCTGTATTTCCCCAAATATAGCAGTTTTCTGACCCACAATACTGCCTCCATAGCATCAGCAAATATTCTTGAAACCTTTTTATTTAAGTGTATTCTATCGCTGTAGAAGTAGTCTCTCGATTAACAAGCACAGACTGCACTGAGAAAAATTCTACCCCATGAGTCTCGAACAATCTTTACAGGGTGAACTGATTGAAAAGGTTCTCATCACATAGTCCCTCCTATCATGTCTGGGCAGAATTGCAGACACTTTCAAATTTAACCCTAACTGGCACTTTTTTTTTCAAAATTGCCCTGTACTTGTGAAGGTGTCTGTAGATCTCCTACTCAATGTCATTAGTGCCAATGTGTACAATAGTATCAACTTTTGTGCCCTTAAAAGATGATATCTGCTCTACAACATCATGAACTTTAGCCCCTAGCAGAATATATATATACCCTTGTCCCATTCCACCTATCCTTTTTTGCACAATATATTTCCCGTTCCCTTATAATAGGATCACTGAACATCTAGCTCCTGTGGGAACAGTGCATTCTGTCTTGGGGGTTGCTACTGCATTGCTGACAAATGTACACCGAAACTGAGTCTTCTAGATGAGCAGAAAACCCACTACAATATCCGTGTTTGATGTCTTGACCAGAACTTCAAATTTATAAAATTTAAATAAACTATTATTATGGGGGACTTCAATGCTAAGGTTGGAAAAAGACAAAAAAAAAAAAGCACAGAAAGGGGAACTATAGGAAATTTTGGAATTGGTGAAAGAAATGAAAGCAGTGAAAGACTTGTAGAATTTGCAGAATCTCAAGGATTGTCAGTAATGAACACTTTTTTCAAGAAAAGGGAAAAGGTTGAACAGAAAGTGGACATGGAAGAGTCCAAATGGATTAACAACTAATGAAAGTGACTTCATCCTCACTAACAGAAGATATATCGTGAATGATGTTACCGTCCTGAATAAGGTAAATGTTGGAAGTGATCACAGAATGGTAAGATGTACACTTGATATAGATGTAGGAAGGAAAAAACTGACAAGTAAATAATACAAAGGTCTTTGAGATAACAGAAGAGGAGAAAAAGCAGTATGTACTGGAACTTAAGAACAAGTTTGAGCTTCTGCAGGAAATTTCATTATAAAGGGAAGGAAATTAACCTTATGACATATAGGGAGATGTACAAGCCACCTCTCAGAAGGTATTGTCATTACAGAAAGAAATAATGGGCTATCCAACTCTTTCCCACACTAAACAGTAATGTGTGGATTGGTGGAAAAGCACCTAGACGAATTTAAGGAAGAATTTCCCACCCTCTAAACAAGAAAAACCTCATCTCTTTTCCAAGCTAATAAGGTCCACAACTATAGCATGACCAGTTAAAACATCAGCATTCAGCATGAATCTTCAAATTCACACTTACCCTGAAAAACCCATTAATATCATTAGCATTAGAGAGGCAATATGATGCAAGAAAGCAAGAAAGAAAGCATTAGCATTAGAGAGGCAATATGATGCAAGAAAGCAAGCTTATACAGCATCAGCCAAAAAAAAAAAAAAAAAAAAAAACTCCTTCCCATTTCACCCATTCATTTGCTCCAAATGTTTGTCTAGTTCTGCCTTGAATTTATTTAAGCTGTCCACACTTCAACATGCCAAAACAACTGGGAACATCTGTAATATATCTATTAAATAGCAGTCATTAGGCATTTTATATACACTAAAGGAGCCAACAGAGCCCAAAATAACATTATAGGTTTTAGCAAATCTGATTAAGGGAACAGGAATAGTGATCTGGCAAAACCTTAGTAATCTTAGTAATCAAAACCTGTAACCTTAGTTATCCTGTAATTAAGGTTATGCCAGTAAGCTACTCTATTTTAATAAAGAAATTGGTACTATTTAAACACAGGTATCGAAATTTTTTTAGAAAATAATGATTCCCCCCCCCCCCCATTATGTTTTTTTCTGTTATTACTGTCTGGGGCTACTATTATCCCTCCAGCTACAGAGCTTAGGCTTACACTATTTAGAAATGACTATGTTTATCTACAAGTCAACCTAAAGTTACTAATATATTTATAATTGAATAACATCACCAAGAAGATGAATCCATTATTCATTTGTTACTCAATGGCAATGCTGTAACTGGTTTCTGAGCTATTAGGCTCCATCATCAGGCAACAGGATCCCTCATTTAGTGACCTCGTTTTGAACAGTGAATAGATGCACTGAATCTAAATGAGCACCCAAAAATTCTGTGAATGAAAACAGTAACTTTCATTATATGTACAATATTACAGCCTTTATTTCTGAGCTTATAATATAATCCCTATTATTTCAAAAAGAGCATCTAACTTCTTCAAACTATTTCAATATCTTCATCAAAAATACCCATCTTCTTTATTAAATTGCTGCATTTACCAATAAAGTGTGATAATAGCAGTTATATTTTTCCTATTTTCAATAGGTTTTCTTCTCCACACTGCATAGCTGCTCATTTAGATCTAAAATATTTATCCACTGATCACTATAAAGCCACTGAATGAGCCTTCTTACTAGCTGAGATGGAGTCAGCTACCAATAGTGTTCTGAAGGTTTTTAATGAATAACAGATTCACCTTCTTCATGATGCTATTTGATTGAAAAGAATATTAGTAACTTCAGGGTGAATTCTGGATTAATGGAGTCATTTCTAAAGAGTATAAGATACAGTTACATAAGCTATGTAACTGTAGGATAGTAATGTCCCTGGACAGTAAAGACAGAAAAACATAACATAATGTAGCATAGTATTATTTTCTTAAAGATGTTGTGCATTTATAAAAAACATATAAGGAAGGATTTTTAAAGTAAGTAATCCATTCATGCAGAAATACATACCGTTGGATTTTTATCATCAGGTAGGATCATTTGATTTGGAGCTTTGGGTAAAAGTTTGTTGAATATTCCTCCAAGCCAACTTGTCTGAAAAAAATATATGAAAATAAAAATAAATAAATGAAATAAAATAATATAAAGCACTATCATGATTCATTTTAGGATTTAACTGAACAGTGCTTAGAAATTTAAAACTTCCAAACTTACATTGACCTTTTTTTCTTCTCTTTTGCCTAGTTTTTTTGGCTCTTCATATGTTTTCCGAACTGGCTGAGATGGAGGTGGTACAGAACCAGAGTGAGACCTATATGATGCTGTATGGTTACTGCTTGTACTTAACACACTGTCTCGCCTCTCTCTTTGTGTTCCTGTGCTACTGCTACTATTCTGACGTTCCCTGGCCTGTTTATTACTTGAATGTCCCTGTTACACATACACACACATTTTGCTTGTTATTCAAACAAGAAAATACACTCAATTTTTCATAACAATTTTAATATATATTAAATTTTAGATCAATTCTGGTACCCTATTTTTTTGTTATTCAAACAGGAAAATACACTCAATATTTCACAACAATTTTAATATATATTAAATTTTAGATCAATTCTGGTACCCTAGCAGGAAAGAATTATTCCTAATATTAATAGTACTATATGCTTCAGATAAAGCAAAATGGCAACTGAAGTTTAATGCTTCTAAAAGAAAGTTATGCATTTGAGCACCAGAAATCCTGGAATCACATATAATTTGGAAGGAGAGGAGCTAAAAGTGGTTTAAGGTACAAAAGACTTAGGTGTTATGATGCAATTTGACATGAAATTTTCTGTGCAGCTATTCTGTCAGAACTTTTGCTAATTTTTTTTTGCTAGTAGGATGAAGGATGTCATATCCCTCTATTATACAAGACAATAGTTAGACTGCATTTAGAAAATAACACCTAAAAAAGATATAGAACTTCTGGAGAGGGTTCAAAGAAGCGCAACCAGAGTACTGTTGACAGCAAATCAATGCCTATATGAAAAATGGCTTAGAAAGGTGTGGAGTGCAAAGTTTGATAACTAGACATCTAAAGGCAGATCAGATTGAGGTGAACAAAGTGCTGAAAGGGTTGAGAAAAATTAACGAGAAAGGTCTATTCTCCCTTATAGATGAGACAAGAACCAGGGATCTAATGAAGTTCACCTGTGGATAGCAGATTCTTGAAGACTGGGATAAATCGCCTCCCAACATGGCATGGGCACCACACCTAAATTTAAAGCAGAATTGTATGGTTAGCTTGTGAGAAATAGGAATAGTATGAATATTCTATTTTATTTAAGTTCATATTATTATTTATTTATTTATTTTAGGCTGATACAGAAAAAGGCAGTTTTTTTTTTTCATTTGGCTTTACTAATACAGAATCACTTTCAAAAATGTTTATACAATTAATACATTTCTTGAGAAACCAAATGTCTATTCTCCCTTATATACATATAATATGTATATAAGGGAGATAATATGTATATACATATGCTTGAAAATACATATAAAATGTGCTGGCTTATTTTATTTAAATCACAGGATATTTGTTTACTACTGCAGATAATAAAATGTTGATTGGAAGATTACATATGCCAATAACATAATTTTTCATTTTCCAGACTCCTATTCGGGACCCTGATCATTATGTCTTGCCAACAGAAGAGATTTTGAAGTAGTATGATTATTTTAAGTACAGTAAATTATTTAAATCACTTATTGACAAAAAAAAAAAAAAAAAAAAAAAAAATAGTTCACACATTTGTCTAAATCAGAGACTCCCAAACTTTTCATTACCTTGTGATCCCCCTACCCCCAGTACAAGTACAAATAAACAGATCTGACATAAAACTTATACATAAATACACAACTTTTATAAATCAATATATGCCTAAATAAATTTAACCAATCTGCATCAACCAAGCAAGGGATATAAAAAAGTGTTTGTCCATATGCTTTTATAAAAAGTGCTTCATATAAATAATGCACGACCTCCAAAAAACCAAGTGCACCCCTCCCCAAGGTAGGAACCTCTGATCTAAATGAACATTTTCATAATGCGATTCTCAGCACATTACTTCCCATTGTAAGGGAAATTTTCGGGGAAAAAAAAAAAAAAAAAAAAATTGGCACCAGGATTTGAACAAAACTGTTTTATATGATTAGAATCTTCATATTCTGCCAACTTTGCATGTACCTGATTTTTTTTGAAGTTATAATTGCTGAGTGGTGAGGCCAAAATCAGACTTGCAATGTTGGCCTATATTGGTCTTTATTGACCTTATAAGAGAGATGCCACTTTTTTTCCTTAACAAAGTGATATTTTGTCCATTTCAATCACATCCACGTTACTGAAAGTGATTAAGAGCTTACATCACTATGATTTTATAACTTTTGTAACACTTTCCAGATATAAATATATAAGTTATATGTATGTATAATTATTATTTTTAAATGTCTAACCATATATATATATATATGGTTAGACAGTCTATTATCAGTCTATTATTATTATTCTGAGTATACAAAGTATAAATAGACACATGACTGTGAATATATGTGCACAACTAGGTCTAAATGTGTGAATATGATTTTGGGTGCATGAATGTTTAACTGTGTGTGTGTGTGTGTGTGAGAGAGAGAGAGAGAGAGAGAGAGAGAGAGAGAGAGAGAGAGAGAGAGAGAGAGAGAGAGAGAGAATGTGCATGTATGTATGTATACATATGTCAATATGTATGTCTTGTGCTGGGTGTGAAATGATTCCACTTAACCTGAAAAAAAAAAAAAAAATTGTGTTGTCCTATTCAGGATGTAGTATCAGTGGGATAAATGTGTGAAAATGGGGAATGACCGAGAATGTCCTACAAGTGTTAAATGTTGTACCATGAATATGTATATATAAAAAATAAAAATAAATAAATAAATTAGCTATTCTTGCAGGTTAAGTTATATAAATGTGGGTGAATATCAACGCCACTTTTGTAAACCATGTGGTGACCAAATCAATGACCAAATTAGTATTAAAAAAAAAAAAAAAAAAAAATTGTGGTGTCTTGGTAGTTGTTATCTTTATAGGTGGCACCTGTGTCCTGTCTGAATGATGATGATGATGAAAGTAAGATGATAAATATGTGAGGGAGTGTTGTCTTATCAGCTGTTATTTAGTCTGCCCCAAACTACATATATATTTTTTAAAAAAGTGTCATTGTGTAAATGTATGACAGATTTGTAATTGAGCTGAGTGCATGTAGAGTGAGTGTTGTTCTAATAAGCCCTCCCAAATTAGACAGCAGTGGGGACAACCTACCAGGAATCCCCCACCCTGCTGATGCCATATCTTCTCTTCTAAGGCATGACAGAATTTGCTGACATCTTCTTCAGCTGGCCTGGCCAGGGTGGATTACTAGTAGAAAAGTACTATGTCCACAGAGCGATCTTCCCCCCCATCCCCTGCATAGGGTGTCTTGTCTCCCTTTTCCATCACAAATTCTTTTCCTGTTCTAAACAGTGTCCCCCATTGGAAGGTGGGTCCTTCCATAGGGGTGTCCCCTATTCCTTTAACTTCCTATTTCTAGGTAGTCTCCCTATCATTCACCTTCTTTATCTTCATTTGCTCCTCTCCTCATCTGTCTCCCCACTCCCTTTTTCACTTTACAGTGAAAAACTGGAAAGCCTCAGGCGTTGTTCAGGGTTCACCCTCACTAGACACCTTTCTATTACTTACTACACAAATCCTGTCTCTCTGGGGAGTGGACAGGCAAAGTAGGATCCTACTAGAGGCCCTATGGCTAAATGGCTGGAGGAAAAACATACCAACTCACACTTATCTCTGGCCTGTATAGAGTTTATGAGTTTATACTGCAACACAGAGTACACAAATGTAGAGGGGGGGGAAGCACCTATTACATTTTTGGACTTGAAGCAAAACCAATTGGTAACGAAATTTTCTCACAGAAATGGCGCAAATGATATCATTCCTAAATAGCACTAACGATGCATGCTAACTCAGTCACTAACATTGAGTTGGTAGAGTAAGTAGTGGACATTGAGAATAAAACGCTACATTGTTCATACTACAGTATAAACCAGAGCTATGATGCTCAACACGTTGGCACCTCCGTAGTCAGGTGGGCAGGAGCAACAGTGCGTAGCACACGCTTCTTGATTAGACCGGGGTTCGAGCCCGTGACCACCAAATACGGAGGATGCAGAAAGGTCAGGGAATGACCACCACATATCCTCATATATGCTACGGGGATATGTGGTGGTCATTCTACATATGCTAATGCTCCTAAAAAAAAAACCAAATAACAATAACAAGCTCAATACGTTCTGTGTTGATTTCAATATTTGTAGAAGAGAAATTTACCTCAATAGAACATTTCTGTATGAAACTCTCCAAATTTAAATTATTTTAATTGATTTTTTAATGTTATAATCATTTTGTGTTAATCTTATATTCCTTTTAATTTCTGGAGAGTATCATACAGAAGTATTCTATGTATCATATTGAGGTAAATTTCTCTTATTCTTCTACAAATATTGTTCATACTAAGAGACAAAAAAAAAAAAAAATATCATGTCACTTCCTAAATGATGCTAACTCAGTCACTAACAGTGATTTTGTAGAGTAAGTAGAGGGTAGCAATATTATGCAAGAATGAAAGCTTTCTTTGCTTAACACAACTCAGCCCGATCCCGAATTTGTTTTTCAAATTCATTACCCATACCCGACCCCACCCAAACAGATTTTTATCCCAGTCCGACTGACACATTTTATATAAATAAAATCACTAGCATTAGTTTCTGAAGTTTCATAATAATAAAGAAACTTTCAGATTCAAAATTCAATATTAATAATTATATAACAATAATAATTATCAACATTAATTATAAAAAAAGAAAATGTAATAAACTTTCAATTTAACATACTTAATATAATTCCAAAACGAATATCGATATCTACTTCTACCAGTCACCTTCTCTTCACACGCTTTTTATTGCAAATGGTTGTGCAGAAATAAAATAGGGTCAACACTGTTGCTAATTTTGGAGCTTGCACTGGTAGCAATTTATTTCCATGAAAGAGTACAAATTTCAGTAAATTTTGGAGACATTGTGCCTTATTGGCCAATTAAAAGTATCAACAGACAAAAAATACACATTTTGTCTAAAAAAACCTTTAAAAATTTAAATACATAAAAAAAAATATCTAATACATAGCCCGAAATGCTCGTTATGATTAGTATGTATATACTAATCATATATAGTAGTATATGATTAGTAGTTATAGTATATAGTAAACTATGAATAGGAGTATATAGTAGTATATGGTTGGTAGTTATACATTACTAGTTTTAGGAATATAACTCCTAAAACTAGTAATGTATAGTCTACAATTTTTACTATTAACATTAAGTTTTATAGTTAAGTAGGAGTATAATGTTAGTAGTAATAACTACTAACATTAACTAACAGTGAATTGAAGGAGTATTTGTAGATTGTTAACAGTATTTAGTAGTAATAATAGTTAATATTTTAACTATTGTCACTGGAAGAGTTGGTAGTAGTAGTAATAGTAGTCATTAACTGTTATTACTACTAACAACCTTTCCAGCATTGGACTTCTTACTATAAAGTTGGAGTAAGAAGTCATAATACTCTACCAAATCAATGTTAGTAACTGCATTAGTGTCATTTAGGAAGTGACATAATTTGTGTCATTTCCATTTCACATAAAACATCTTTCATGCGTACAAGGTACACACGCTTTTTTTCTTCTGCATTTAGTTATTCTAGGTGACAAAATATAATTATTTACAGTAATAAATGCACGAGAGTAAATATTATCAAGTCCGATTGTTTTTGTATGTTTTCTTTCACTTTTTGGTGAACATTGAGCATTTCAAATTCCTAGGCTCTAACAAATACTTGTTCAAAAATGGCAATTGTTATAATAAAGGTAATTTGTTTCTTGGAAGGAATCTCCACATATGTTCATGTTTTTATATAACAGCAAAACATATCGTAATCTGTGTGGAAAAACAAAGTTCGATGGAATTTGTTATTTTAAATTATTTTTTGCATCCAGTTCCTTTGTTATTGCATCATAGTATGCAACTATGATTGATCAGAAAAGATTGCGCCATAACAAATCCATGCTGTGACCACACTATAATTTCATTCTGGTCTAGATGGTCAGTGACTCCATTATTTCACCTGGAACAGAAATTAAGCAAACATCTGTAATTACTGGTCACCTTTTGATACTTCCCCCTTGTGAATACACAAATCTCCCCATAAGGACTGGATCTCCTCTGAATCCACAGATGCTCGCATTAATTAAGGCTAATGGTTTGCTTACATCCTTTACTGTCTCTCCTAATATAATTGGATAGATCCTATTCAAGCCATGTGCTGTTTTTTTTTTTTGTTTTTTTTAAGTTAAGTTTCAAAAATTTCTCTATACTCTTTGCTCAGTTATTACACAATACATACCTATTCACATTTTCACCAAATCACAAAATCAACCCATTCACTTTGTTGGTGATCTTGCTCAGGCTCCTCGCAAATGAATCTACCAATTCAGTTTGTCAGGAGCCTGAGTAAGACCACCAACAGTTAGATCATTCACACTATTCTACTGTTAACTTTTACTTTTCTCTGCATTCTTTGTTAGAGAGTTCTCATAATTAGCATTAGTAGAGGCATATGATGCAAGAAAAAAAAGGGAAAAGCCCTTCCCATTTCATCCATCCATTCGTTCCAAATGTTTGTCTAGTTCTGCATTGAATTTATTTAAGCTATCAACTTCCACAATGACAGATGGAAGTTTGTTCCAGCAACCAACTACCTGCTGGCTAAAGGAAAATTTCTGAACATCTATTCGACAACTGTCTTTCCTCAATTTCAGTATATACCTCCTCAGGTTTGTAATCTGAGCAAGAGGGAGAATCCCATCAACATTGAGCCTGCTCAATCCAATCAAGGCCTTATGCACATCAATTAGACCGCCTTGCAGGTGCCTAGTCTCCAGATGCTGCAATTTGCAAAACTTAAGCCTTTCTTCGTAAGAGCATACCTTTGTTCCTCTCATCAATCTTGTTGCCCTTCTCTGTACTTGTTCAAGCAACTCTACATCCTTTCTAAAATGAGGCTTCCAGACCTGTACGCATTACTCAAGGTGTGGCCTGACCATTTTCTTATACAAGGGGATAATCACCTCCTTATGCCTGCTCACAAAATTCCTGTATATCATTGACAAGACCCCATGCAGATTACCCCCAGGTCTCTTTCATTGTCCACTACCCTGAGTGTAACATCACCCAGTTGGTACATTCCTCTTGGGTTACTCCTACCCATATGCAGTACTTTGCATTTGTCAATGGTAAACTTCAGTTTCCACTTCTCAGCCCATCTGCCCAAATTTTCCAGATTCTGTTGCAGCAGCATACTGTCATTGCTGTTATTAACAACCCTCCCAACCATTGTATCATCCGCAAACTTTAATGAAATCTAAGCAAATAACATCATAATTATCTTTTGCATCTAATTCTTTGAACCACTAATGAACTAATGAACCACTAGGTGGCAGTGATCACAGTGTGTTGAAGTGGGATTTACTCAAGGAGGTAACTACCATCAGAGGTAAAGGGAAGGGTTTTTGTTTTCGTAAAGGCGACTATGATGGTCTGAGACAGTATTTAAATTCTATACAGTGGGACCAACTGATGATGTTACCAACAGCAAACTCAAAATGGGAAGCATTCAAGGAACTAATCTTGGAGGCTACCAGGCTTTACATACCAACTAAGAAATATTGTTCAAGGTTTAGGCCTAAATGGTTGTCAGATGAACTAATGAGACATGTGGCAGAGAAGAAAAATGCATGGGATACATATAAATTAATGGGTGACATGGAAGCCTATGATAGATATAAGTTGGTCTGTAACCAAGTCACAAAGGAGATTAGGCAGGCAAAGGCAGACTACGAAAAATTCTTGGCAAAGGATGCAAAGAAAAACAGAAAAGAGTTCTTTACCTATTTAAACTCAAGAAGGAAAGGGATGAATCAGATTGGTCCACTGGATATTGATGGTTCAACAGTTGAGGATCCTGCTCAGGTGGCTAACAATCTAAACGAGTATTTTGCATCTACATTCACGCATGAGGAGTTATTCAGGAAGGAGAATGATGTAGGTAAAGTAAACATTGGCAGTGAGCTGGATGATTTTGTAATAACTGAGAGGAAAGTGGAGGAGAGATTGTTGAGGATAAACATAAAAAAGGCACCTGGGGTGGATGGGATCTATCCAGTTATATTAAAGGAGGCAGCAAAGGAAGTAAGCAAACCCCTAGCCATAATTATGAGAGCTTCTTTGGACTCAGGGGAGGTACCCATAGACTGGAGATGTGCAAATGTAACCCCAATTCACAAAGGAGGATCAAAGGCTGACACAAGTAATTATAGACCTGTTAGTTTAACTTCTGTTCCAGGTAAATTAATGGAGGCACTGGTTAAAGAAGCACTGCAGGATCATCTAGACAAGAATTCAGTTATAGCTCAGACGCAGCATGGTTTTCTTAAGGGCAGGTCTTGCCTGACCAATTTGATTGGATACTATGATGTAGTCACAAAAGAACTGGATGCAGGGAATAACTTTGATATTATATATTTGGATCTTAGAAAGGCTTTTGATACTGTTGCACATGGAAGACTGCTGCACAAATTGGAGCAGTGTGGCACTGGAGGCAAATTGCTGCTATGGATAAGGGGATGGTTGAGTGGCAGAAGACAGAGAGTGGTAATCAATGGACACTGCTCAACGTGGACTAATGTTATTAGTGGAGTTCCTCAGGGTTCAGTGTTGGGTCCGTTGTTGTTTTCGGTGTTTATGAATGATATTGATGATGGGATATCAAGTTTAATGTCCAAGTTTGCAGATGATACAAAGGTTAGCAGGGTTGTTAAGGACACCACTGACGCTATGCTGCTGCAACAGGATCTGGAAAGGTTGAACAGATGGGCTGAGAGGTGGCAAATGAAGTTTAACATTGACAAATGTAAAGTACTACATATGGGAAACAGTAACCCCAGAGCAACATATCAACTCTGCGGTACTACACTGACAGTCGTGGAGAATGAAAAGGACCTGGGGGTAATTGTGCAGGCAGATATGAAGTTCTCTGAGCAGTGCAGACGAGCTGCAAGAGTAGCTCATAGTGTCTTGTCAATGATATACAGGAATTTTTCTAGCAGGGATAAGGAGGTGATTATTCCCTTGTATAAGGCAATGGTTAGGCCACATCTTGAGTACTGTATACCGGTCTGGAGGCCTCATTTCAAGAAGGATGTAGAGCTGCTGGAACGGGTACAGAGAAGGGCAACAAGATTAGTGAATGGAACAAAGGGTTGCTCTTACGAAGAAAGGCTTAAGTTTTGCAAATTACAGAGTCTGGAGACTAGGCACCGGCAAGGTGATCTGATAGAGGTGTATAAGGCTTTGAATGGTTTGAGCATGCTCAATGCCAATGGGATTCTTCATCTTGCTCAGAATAATCAGCTCAGAGGGCATAAATTCAAATTGAGGAAGGACGGATGTCGGATAGATGTGCGGAAATTTGCCTTTGGCCAGCGGGTGGTTGGTTGGTTGGTGGAACCGACTTCCATCACTTGTTGTTGAAGTTGATAGCCTAAACAAATTTAAGGCTCAACTGGACAGGTATTTCGAGCGAACGGAGGGGTGAAATGGGAGTGGTGCGTTTTTTTTTTTTTTTTTTTTTTGGCTGATGCTGAATAAGCTTGCTTTCTTGCATCATATGTCTCTACTAATGCTAATGCTTTAGCAGCAGTTTCACATTAGCTAATTAAATTAGACATGATCATCCCTTAACAAAGTCATGCTGTGATTCTTCTAATTCCAATCCTATGGATATTTCTGTATCACATCCTTAAATAATTACTTCATTTTTACAGAAGTCAAACTTACAGGTCTCCAGCTGCTCATTTCAGCCTTCAAGTTAACTTTGACAAGGGATAAATGTTTGCACTCCATAAGGATCTTCCTTGAATTCAACGATGCTCACATAATAATAGCTAAAGCAATTATTTCCAAACTTTTACGACACCATGTGGGTAATAAAAAAAAAAAAAAAAAAATCTGATACCCCACCAAAACTTTGTAATTAATTTTAAGTTTATGGAAACTGCAAATGCAACAGGTTTGCAACTTTCTTTGTTTTAAGTCAAAAATGTCTGTCTGTCTATCTGCAGAGAGAGAGAGAGAGAGAGAGAGAGAGAGAGAGAGAGAGAGAGAGAGAGAGAGAGAGAGATGCAGTATTAAGCACACAAGATTAAAACAAAGCCGATAATTGATTATGTCAGTTATTAACAATAAAAGAGAAAGAACATGTCCTGAGTTCACGGGCCACTGAGTGTGAAGCCTTTTAAGAAATAAATTATATAAATTTAATGTATTAATTAATAATTAATACACTTTAAATAGATGCTTAAACTTGGTGACATTCATTGAGACATGAAGCAATACTCATTATAGAAATCTGCAAGTTGAACGTTTGCTTACCTCTTTTCCAGAAGAAAAGAGGTAAGCAAACCTCTTTTACCTTCAATATAACTAGACAGATTCCATCAACTCCTGATGCCTGCCTTGTTCACTTCTGATTGTCATTACTTCTCCTCTAGTCCCTTTTCAGTTACCATAAAATCAGGCAACCTCTCAGTAAGTATTAGCTGGGCAACTGGTATCCTTAATCATGAAGACTTTTTCACATGAAATGTGGATACAAACTATTCAATCAGTCGATCAATAACTAGTTCAGGATCATTGATAATATCACCATAGATATCATATAGATCAGGATGGTTAATTCCGCTCCTTTTACTGGTAACATAAGTAAAGGTTTCCTTACTACTGTCTTTGTATTCTTAGCCAAGGGCCTCTTGTCATCTGTCTTACCATGACTATCCCCTCAGGTAACTTTATTAGAGATTAATTTGCATTTATTAGAGGATTTTGGCATCTGATAATTTATAATCATCCCAAGCATCTTTCTTCTCAGTCACTAGTCATCAGTTCTTTTTAAATCCATTTTAGTCTATAACATGAATAATAACATTTCCTTAGCATCAAAGCATGGCAGCTTCCTCGATTCCCATTCAGCATCTGCATTTGTTTAAATTACCATCTGGTCCCATTGAAAAGAACTCAGGTGCTAAGACCTTTAATTGCTCGCATAAAAACAAAAGCCCTTATATCTGATAATTATTAAGTATAAACCTTCTCACTGGTTATTTCTTTAAATATATCCCATATTAGCATACTATGGTCACTCACTTGATAGTAATTCCTTTATTTGAAGATTCTTAATATTTGGAGAATCCTTACTGATAATCAGATCAAAAATATTTTTGCCCCTGCAGCATTTCTAGCATTCTGATGTCCATTCAGAATGCTAGAATTTCTGCATTTGCTGCATGTCCATCCAGCAAATGCAGAAATCAATTGCTACTATGTGAATGACCAGAGCCAGCTCGAAACAAAGTAGTCAATGAATCACATCAGGGTGCCTCAATTGTTAATACTGTTTGTTCATTGCATTAAAAAGCATAGTTTGAAAGTTAATAGAAATAATTTAGTACAGTAGTTTGAAGGACGACTATGCACAGGACCAAGAGAGAGTCGGATCGTATTGTATCGTATAATATCATATCAAATCAGTGGGAAGAGACAATGGGTCACAAAATGAATTGCTAACAACTGATGACGAAATTAATTGCTTATTACTCAAAGTAAAAAAATGATGGCCATGCAAAGTGATCATCATATTCGTCATCATCACATAACCAGTTAATTACACAACTCAGAATGTGTTCAACGACACAAAAATTCAATGAGCAGTCTTATTCTATGTGACTGTATCTGCAAAGCTTCACCTTTTACATTTAAAGGGAACTGTATTAATCAAAAATGACAACTATCCATCATAATTTAAAAAGTAAACATTAATAATACTAGTTGTTCATTTTCAAATGACTTTAGATGTGTATGTGCACTTTGACATTGGTGAAATACTTTTTTTCATCAGTTACATGCCACATTTGTAATTCTGTTCTCACATTCAGCAAGGACGTTGTGTTGTATCAGTGTATGAAAATTTCTTTGTTATGTTGGAAATGATCAATGATAAAATACTGTACATTTTACCATCAATAAATTTAACCACAAGCAGGAGTGCATGATATACTAGCTGCCAAATTGGGTGGATCCCACAGGTGAATTTCATATAATCCATGAAAGACTCCAGTTATTATTATTATTCTTAGCTACATGTTGCAAGGAAGCCTGAGACTTATGCTGCACCAGCCAAAAAAAAATTCCCTGAGTTACCCTGAGATAGAGAGTCAAAAGTAGAAGGGAATCACCAAGAAAGAGTAGAATGATATCCAGCTCAGGACCCTAGGTGTGCCAAGCCCATACTCACCAGATGTGAGCCCCTGTAGTTCTTTAAGTTACAAAGCTTTGAAACTAGGCATTTACATCGGAATTTCAATGTGGTGTTTAAAGTCTTTAAAAAGATTGAGCAAAGTTCATGATGGTTTTTTAGGATGATAAAAAAACAAGGGAGCACAGATTCAAATTAATGAATGATAATTAGAGATGAATTGCAAAGGAATTTGCCATTATTCAAAATATAACCTATACTTATGAAGTCATTGTTGATGGAAAGGGTTTTATTAGTAGGTGACATGACAGCTAAATTGTGCTGTCATGTCACCTGCTTGATGCTATCTGTGGAGAAAATTGCTGCCATCTGCAGAAGAATTAAGGAAAAACTAACGAGATTGAGGTATTTGTAAATTGGCAAATAAATTGGTCATTTGAAAGTAGGCAAAGAACTCAAGTCAGATTTGCATTTTTTATAGTATAAAATTCAATTCTAAAAGATAATATATCCTTCGGAAATATGAAGATCTAGTAGAGTAAGAGTGAATACAGTCAAAAAGGATCTGTTTCACAGAAAGGACTGACAGTGTATACAATAATATCACCAATGACTAAATATAAATTCACTAAATAAATATGCCCAATTTCAATCTAGCAAGGATGACTCGTATCTGACCAACAATTGAATTTTCACTGTCATTGCCATTTGACCTAGAGTAGCTTAGCATTTGCTTGGGCATGCCATATTTGTATTCATCATATTTAGATATACCACATTTGCATCCACTGCAACAAACACTGCACCACTTAGAGATCAGTATTTGTACAGTGTTTACTGCATGATCAGGATGCTTGTTATCTCTAATTTTGGTATGTGCAGGAATACAGCAAAAAAAAAAAAAATAATAAATGCATAAACAGCATTAGCATTCTGATATGTTATAATCATCACTAACAAACAAGATACACAGCAGAAGAATTGCTTTCTATTGCCACATTGCTCAATATATATATCTGTGAACTAAAGAGAGCATTGAGTTACATTTGTACCAACTATAAAGTGTATGGCCAAGCCCATACTCACATCTGGTGAGTATGGGCTTGGCACACCCAGGGTTCTGAGCTGGATATCATCATTCTTCTCTTCTTAGTGATTCCCTTCTACTTTCTCTCTCTCTCTTTGGGTAACTTTGGAAATTTTTTTTAAGCTGGTGCAGCATAAGCCTCAGGCTTCCTTGCACTATATGGCTAGTAATAATAATAATAATAAAGTTCAGCGTAAATACTGCAAGCAGGTGACAAAAAGTAGAGATAATAGTGGTAGAGAAAAAAACTACAGTATCACGTAACAATGATTCTGTTTTGGATACATCTGTGTGTGTGTGTGTGTGTGTAGTGCCAACATGCATAGTTAATATTTTTTGATTTGACAGTACATGCCTTCTCATTTTTAGAAAGGGTGTAAAAGTGGCAGATGCTATAGGATTTACAGAGCTCTCAGCTGCCCAACTCAATGGCAGAGATGCTTTTGCATCAGGCAACAATGCAGAATGTGCTGGTCCATAGGAGCTAGTTATTGTCAGTGACTCTGTTGTCAGGGAGACAGGAAATATCATGTGCAAAAAGTATAGGTGGAATAGGACCAGAATGTGTCCGCTACAGACAAAAGTTGCGGCGCCTCCGTAGCCAGGTGGGAAGGAGCAGCAGTGCATAGCACACGCTTCTTGATTAGACCGGGGTTCGAGCCCGTCACCACCAAATACGGAGAATGCGGAAAGGTCAGGGAATGACCACCGCATATCCCGGAGCAATATGGCCTTAGTTGCTAATGCTCCTAAAAACCAAATAACAAACAAACAAACAGACAAAAGTTGATGATATTGTAGAGCAGATATCTTTTAAGGGTATATAGGGTCATATTGTATATGTTGCCACTAATGACATAAGAATAGGAGACCTGCAGATTTACTTAATAACTAGAGGTCAATATTGAAAAAAAGTTGCGAGTTAGGCTTAAATTTGAAAGTGCCTGCATGCTTGTCCAGACATGATAGGAGAGGTTCAAGCTCTTGAGGGCAGAATTTTTCTGAGTGTGAGCTATGCTTGTTAGTATGAAAACTGCTGGTTTAGGGAAATACAGAGACTAATAGATTAACAGTAGCTGCAGGCAGAGGGAAAATTCTTGCACTGTTTCTACTGGAATGAGCAGCAGCAGCAGCCTGAAAAGCAAGGAATTTCAAAGAGTGCTGGGAGTCATCGTGGAACAAGTAAATACATGGACTGTGTTAGGGTAACTAAGAGTAAGAAGAGGTACATGTATACCAATACTAGGAGGATAGTAAATAAATTTGATGAATCTGGGGTGCTGGTCAAGACATCAAAGGCAGATAATGTTGGAATATCAGAGACATGGTGTCACATAGCTATAAGGAATGCAGAATTGGAATTTGGGGAGTACAATGTGTACAGAAAGGATAGACAGGATTGGAAGAAAGGAGGGGTAAACACAAATTCTAAAGACATTAATCAAGTTGACATCAGTGGACAGTGCAATGTCAAAACAGTTTGGTGTGACTTAAGCACCGGGAAAGCAAAATTAAGAGTAGGAGTATGTTATAGGCTTAATTAAGAGTAGGAGTATGTTATGTGTCTGCCACAGACAAAAGTTGATGTTGTAGAGCAGATATCATCTTTTAAGGGTATATAGGGTCATACTGTTGTACATGTCGGCACTAATGAATAGGAGATCTGCAGATTTACTTAATAACTAGAGGTCAATGTTGAAAAAAGTTGCGAGTTAGGCTTAAATTTGAAAGTGCCTGCACGCTTGTCTAGACATGATAGGAGAGGTTGTTCAAGCTCTTGAGTGCAGAATTTTTCTGGTGTGAGTTGTGCTTGTTAGCATGTTAACAAGTACAGCTCAACTGTACAGAGAAATAGAGTGGGATAGAAAATCAGATTGTCTTATAATGGAGGTTTTAACTTCCCAGATATTGATTGCAACTTGTGGATTGGTCAGTCGCATGCTAGCAAGATTTTGTGCATTTATTGGATGACTATTTTCTACAGCAGCATGTTTGAGAAGCAACCAGAGGGAATAAAAATCTTGATCTGATTATCAGCAGTAATTATTCATGCATTAAGAATCTGCAGATAAAGGAACTGCTAGGCAGCAGTGATCGCAGTGTATCGACGTGGGATTTACTGAAAGATGTAAGGGAATGTAAGATAGAGGGAAGGGTTTTTGCTTTCGTAAAGGTAACTACAGGGCATCAGACAGTTTTTAAATTCTATACAGTGGGAGCAACTGATGATGTTAACAATAGCAAATTCTAAATTGAGAACCATTCCAAAGAATTTATCTTGAAAGCTATTAGTCTTATCATACTAACTAAGAAATACTGTTCAAGGATTAGGCCTAAATGGATATCAGATAAACTAATGAGATGTGTAGCAGAGAAGCAAAATGCATGGGATACATTTAAATTATCAGGAGGCACAGAAGCCTATGGTATATATAAGGCAGCCTGTAATCAAGTCACAAAGGAAGTTAGGCAAGTGAAGGCAGATTACAAGAAATCTTTGGCAAAGGATGCAAAGAAAAACAGTAAAGACTTCTCTACTTATGTCAACTCTAGAAGGAAGGGGGTGAATCAGATTGGTCCACTTGATATCGATGGTTTGATTGTTGATGGTTCTGCTCAGGTAGCTGACAAATTGAATATTTTACATCTACATTCACACATGAGGAATTCTGTAGGGAAATGGAGGCCAAACTCTAACAGGGAGCTAAATGTTTTTTGGATAACTGAGAGCAAAAGTGAAAGAGAAATTATTCAAGTTAAACATAAGAAAGGCACCTGAAGTGAATCAGATTTATCGAGTTATATTAAAGAAGGTAGCAAAGGAAGTAAGCAAACCCTTAGCCATAATTATGAGAGCATCCTTGGACTCAGGAGAGGTTCCCATGGACAGGAGATGTGCAAATGTATACTGAATTCACAAAGGGGGATCAAAGGGTGACATGAATAATTACTTATCTGCTAGTTTAACTTGAGTTGGTGGGAAAATAATGGAGTCACTGGTTAAAGAAGCACTGAAGAAGCATCTAGACAAGACTGCAGTTATAGTTCAGACACAATATGGGGTTTGTTAAGAGGAAGACTTGTCTGTTCAATTTGATTAGATACCATGATGTGGTCACAAAGGAACTGGATGCAAAAAATAATTTTGATATCATTTATTTGGATTTTAGGAAAGCTTTTGATACTGTTGTACATGGAAGGCTACTGTACAAACTGGAGCAGTATTGCATTAAGGGCAAATTTCTGCTGTGGATAAACACTCAACGGTCATCAATAGCAACAATACAGTCGAGGAAATTAGGATAGTCTTGACAAGCTGGAGGAAAAGGAAATCTCTGTTTCTTTGGCTCATCCGTGAGGCCGTGTCACAAATTTTGCACAGACCTTCCTTTTCCCTAAATCTTCATGCAGAATTTCACAAAATAACTCCTTATTCATATCCAACTCATCAGCCAACATTCTGAGGGTCAAACATTGATTGCAAAATTTTCCAAACTTTCGCAACTCTGTTCTCATTTTGAAAGGATGACAGGTGCCCACCCCTTGGGTCATTGCATACATCCTCATTTCCATCTCTGAACTGCTTATACGATTCAAACATAGTGGTACAACATTTCATTACCATACACAGTTTTTAATATGTCATATGTTTCTCTTGCAGATTTTTCCAGTTTAAAACAAAATTTGATATTCAAGCATTGCTCCATTGCAAAATCGTGACACGGAACATTAACATTACTAACAAAACTGGATGTTACTTGTAAACTGTCAGCCTACAGAACAATTCTGTACCACTATCAACTGGAGTAAGTTTGAACTACAACATACCGTTTCTGAACGGTATGTTGTAGTTCAATGGGATGTCGTGGAAAAGGAAGTTAGGTCTGCAGACACACAACAACCATTATCTGTTCCAACATTGTAGAAAGCCCTGGAGTTGCCAATCAAGAAAATTTACCATTTAATTGCTTTATTTTTCTCCAGATTATTCTGATGTCGTTGTTGTTGTTTGGTTTTTAAGAGCATTAGCAACTAAGGCCATATTGCTCCGGGAATATGTGGTGGTCATTCCCTGAACTTTCCGCATCCTCTGTATTTGGTGGTGACGGGCTTGAACCCCGGTCTAATCAAGAAGCGTGTGCTGCGCACTGCTGCTCCTTCCCACCTGGCTACGGAGACGCCTATTCTGATGTCACAATATTTATTAACTGAGGAAAAAATTTTATCAGAGGGGTTTTTTTTTTTTTTTTTGCTTTCCTTCTGACAGCAGGCTTTTGCTCTAAGTTGCTTAAAGCTTATAAGGTTGGAAATGGCTGGATTTTAACAGAACAGATTCCATGCTTTGTTTTGATCTTTTTAGAATTGTTCAGTCTTCATTTCCACAAAAATTTATGTCACAATTCTTCCTTAACTCATATTGTAGAATAGCAACAGTTGCTGCTGTTAGCTGTTGTTGGCACAAGGGTGACTTAGACCATTTGCACCTGTCAACGTAATTGAGGCTACATATGAGACGCGACAAAGTTCCCAGAGTGGTGCAATAAAAAAAGAACACAAAGTGAAACACAAAAAAAGTTTTATTTTTATTCAAAGTATCACCACATTATTGAGTGCATTTTATTACACCATTCTAAAAGTTTCTAAAAAAAGTCAGCAAATCCATCCAAAGAGATGATATTCAGTACAGCAGTTATGTTTTTATTTATGTCCTCAACATCCTGAAATCTCTTTTGAGGGCAGTTTGCACCTTGGAAAAGAGGAAGAAGTACAACAGTACTATATCCGGAGAGCGGGATAGATGGTTAATCTGTACAGTGCCATGTTTCATCAAAAATGTCTTCACAATATATGTGGAATGGGCAGAGACATTATCATGCAACAAGTACCAGGTGCCTATCTCACGAAACTGCAGCCTTCAATAGCACCTGTGCAGAGAACGTAGTATTGACTCTCTCCCCTTCAGGTATAAATTCCTTGTAAATCACACCGTTTGTCAAAAAAAGCTTATCAGCATCATCTTGATACTGGACTCCTGTAAATGAAACTTTTTTTTTGGGCCATGCGATGATTTTAAAGTCCACTGTATGCTCTGATGTTTCATCTCTGAGTCCTACCTAAACACTCAACGGTCATCAATAGCAACAATACAGTCGAGGAAATTAGGATTGTCTTGACAAGCTGGATGAAAGGGAAATCTCTGTTTCTTTGGCTCATCCGTGAGGCTGTGGCACAAATTTTGCACAGACCTTCCTTTCCCCTAAATCTTCATGCAGAATTTCACAAAATAACTCCTTATTCATATCCAACTCATCAGCCAACATTCTGAGGGTCAAATATTGATTGCAAAATTTCCCAAACTTTCGCAACTCTCCTCATTTTGAAAGGATGACAGGTGCCCACCCCTTGGGTCATTGCATACATCCTCATTTCCATCTCTGAACTGCTTATACCATTCAAACAGTGGTACATTTCATTACCATACACAGTTTTTAATATGTCATATGTTTCTCTTGCAGATTTTTCCAGTTTAAAACAAAATTTGATATTCAAGCATTGCTCCATTGCAAAATTGTGACACAGAACATTAACATTACTAACAAAACTGGTTGTTACTTGCAAACTGTCATTCTGTTAGATTCTTTAATCTGTTACCATTAGGCTGGGTTTGTGCTGGGTTTGTACCATTTGTGCTGGGTTTGTTTCTATGGTGGGTTGCCCACTGCAGATCATATAGTAGTGGCCAAAAGAATGGGCGGGAAACTTTTAATTTTAGTTGAGTAGTTTATCAGTAACGTCCTTCTTCTGATATTAAGTGGAGGCTCATGATCCTTAATACAAGACTTTGAATTGGAAATGTTCTGTATGCACCTAGGGCAATCCTAATTGCAGAGTGTTGGATGGAAGTGAGACGTACGAATGTCCTCTCCCTAGCAAAATCATAAACAGCTGCTCCATAGTCTAGCCAAGATCTTATTAGGAACCTATATAAGTGGAGCAGAATATAATGATCTGCCTCCCATGATGTATTAGAGATGACCTGAGGTAAATTCATTTTCTTAATGCAAGTAGTTCATAGATGTTTAACACAATCTTGGAAGTTCAGCATATTATCAAAAAGTAGACCTAAGAGACAAATTCTGTTCACCATTGGTAAAGGATGATTAGCTATTTGTAATTCAGGTTCAGGATGCATCTTGTACTTGTTAGAGAAATGTATGGTTGTTGATTTCTGGTTTGATAGTCTGTATCCATTTTGTGCCATCCATAGTTTAATATTATTTATTGAGATTTGCAAAAGCCTCTCATGCAGTTCATATTCATCAGCGTAGAGATATAAGTCAGTGTTCAGAATACTGTTTGTAATATCATTTATTTGTATTGCGAATAAAGCGGCACTGAGAACAGAGCCTTGTAGGCTGCTTCTTTTGCACATAGGTTTGAGACAGAATATGCTGATATCAAACTTCGAAGGACCTCTGTCGAAGGAAGTTTTGAATAAAATATGGGAAATGACCTCTCAGATCAAAAGAATGGAGATGTCTTAGGATGCCAAAGCACTATGTGGTAGCAAAAGCATTCTCTAAATCAAGACATATCATAACGAGATGTTGATTTCTAATAAAAGCATTTCTTATGATTGATTCAGCCATTATCATGAGATCTAAAGATGATCTATTCTTCAGGAAGCCGAACTGTTTAGTACTGGTTATGTTTTGGTACTAAGATACCAGAAGAGTCATGGCATATAATTTTTTCCCAAAGTTTTACTCAAACAGCTGGGAAGAGAAATTTGGTATATAGTTATGGGGGGGGGGGTATTGAATGATATTTTTTTAGTTTGAGTATAGCTATTACATACCAGTCACCAGGATCTGGTGAATATATGTTCAGGAATGATCTGAGAAAGATATTAGCAGTGAGGATAGTGATTTCTGATAAAGTTGTTGAAGCAGTATATGGATTCTTTCAGTTCAGACAATGTGAGTGGTTGGTTATAGGGTAAAGTATAGGTTAGTTTGGCTCAGCTTTAGCTTTAATTTTTTGAAATGACAGCTGATATGCAACCAAGGCATACAATTCAAAGCACATGGTATCTAAGGCATTTGCAATCTCTGCAGGGGTGGAGTTCTCCTTCTCCTTCTCATTAAGAAGTTGGGAAGGGGGTAACATGATATTTACTATTTAACTGCTTTATTTTTTCCCAAATTATTATGTGACATCAATAACTTTGTTAATTTATGAAGGCATATTTTATCCAAGAGTCTCTTTTAGCCTGTAATTGAATGCAAGGTGCTTTGGCCCTAAGTCTTTTATAGTTAATAAGGTTAGTACTGGTGGAACGTTTGCAGAAGTTTCATGCTGTCTTTTTATTAGCATTAGTAGAGGCATTTGATGCAAGAAAGCAAGCTTATGCAGCATCAGCCAAAAAAAAAAAAATAAATAAATAAATAAAAATAAATAAATAAATAAATAAAAAATAACCACTTCCACTTCATCCCTCTGTTTGTTCGAAATACCTGTCCAGCTGAGCCTTAAACTTATTTAGGCCATCAACTTCCACGACGATGGATGGAAGTCTGTTCCACCAACCAACCACCCGCTGGCCAAAGGCAAATTTCCGCACATCTATCCTACATCTGTCTTTCCTCAATTTGAATTTATGCCCTCTCAGGTGATTATTCTGAGCAAGAGGAAGAATCTCATCAGCATTGAGCATGCTCAAACCATTCAAGGGTTTATACACCTCTATCAGATCACCTCACTGGTGCCTAGTCTCCAGACACTGTAATTTGAGCCTTTCTTCGTAAGAGCACCCATTTGTTCCATTCACTAATCTTGTTGCACTACCTTGTACTCGTTCCAGCAGCTCTACATCCTTCTTGAAATGAGGCCTCCAGACCTGTATACAGTACTCTAGGTGTGGCCTGACCATTGCCTTATACAAGGGAATAATCACCTCCTTATCCCTGCTAGAAAAATTCCTATATATCATTGACAATACACCATGAGCTACTCTTGCAGCCCGTCTGCACTGCTCAGAGAACTTCATATCTGCCTGCACAACCACCCCCAGGTCCCTTTCATTCTTTACCACTGTCAGTGTAGTACCACAGAGTTGATACGTTGCTCTGGGGTTGCTGTTTCCCATATGTAGTACTTTACATTTGTCAATGTTAAACTTCATTTGCCACCTCTCAGCCCATCTGTTCAACCTTTGCAGATCCTGTTGCAGCAGCATAGGTGTCAGTAGTGTCCTTGACAACCCTGCCAACCTTCGTATCGTCTGCAAACTTGGACATTAAGCTTGATATACCATCATCAATATCATTTATAAATACAGAAAACAATAATTGACCCAATACTGAACCCTGAGGGACTCCACTAATAACATTAGTCCACGATGAGCAGTGTCCATTGATTACCACTCTCTGTCTTCTCCCCCTCAACCACCCCTTTATCCAAAGCAGCAATTTGCCTCCAATGCCACACTGCTCCAATTTGTGCAGCAGTCTTCCATGTGCAACAGTATCAAAAGCCTTTCTAAGATCCAAGTATATAATATCAAAGTTATTCCCTGCATCCAGTTCTTTTGTGACTGCATCATAGTATCCAATCAAATTGGTCAGGCAAGACTTCCCCTTAACAACACCATGCTGTGTCCGAGCTATAACTGAAGTCTTGTCCAGATGATCCTGCAGTGCTTCTTTAACCAGTGCCTCCATTAATTTACCTGGAACAGAAGTTAAACTAACAGGTCTATAATTACTTGTGTCAGCCTTTGATCCTCCTTTGTGAATTGGGGTCACATTTGCACATCTCCAGTCCATGGGTACCTCCCCTGAGTACAAGGAAGCTCTCATAATTATGGCTAAGGGTTTGCTTACTTCCTTTGCTGCCTCCTTTAATATAACTGGATAGATCCCATCCACCCCCAGGTGCCTTTCTTGTGTTTATCTTCAACAATTTCTCCTCCACTTTACTCTAAGTTATTACAAGATTCTCTAGCTTACTGCCAGAGTTGAATACACCTCTGGCATTCCCCTCGTTGAATAACTCCTCATGTGTGAATGTCGATGCAAAATATTCATTTAGTTTGTTAGCTACCTGAGCAGGATCATCAACAGTTGAACCATTGATATCAAGTGGACCAATCTAATTCATCTCCTTCCTTCTAGAGTTTACATAAGTAAAGAACTCTTTGCTGTTTTTCTTTGCATCCCTTGGCAAAGATTTCTCGTAATCTGTCTTCGCCTGCCTAACCTCCTTTGTAACTTGGTTACAGATCAACTTGTATCTATCATAGGCTTCTGTGTCATGTGTTAATTTGCATGTATCCCATGCATTTTTCTTCTCTGCCATATGTCTCATTAGTTCATCTGACATCCATTTAGGCCTAAACTTTGAACAATATTTCTTAGTTGGTATGTAAAGCCTAGTAGGTTCCAAGATAAGTTCTTTGAATGCTTCCCATTTTGAATTTGCTGTTGGTAACATCATCAGTTGGTCTCACTGTATAGAATTTAAATACTGTCTCAGTCCATCGTAGTCGCCTTAAGAAAGCAATAACCCTTCCCTTTACCCCTAATGGTAGTTACCTCTTTGAGTAAATCCCACTTCAGCACAATGTGATCACTGCAACCTAGTGGTTCATTTATCTGCAGATTCTTAATGCATGAAGAATCACTACTGATAATGAAATCAAGAGTATTACTCCCTGTAGTTGCGTCCCGAACATGCTGATGTATTAGTATTAGTATTAGTAACGGCCGTATGGTGCAAGAAAGCCTATGGCTTATGCTGCACCAGCCAGAAAAAAAAAAAAAAAAAAAAAATCCGAACAAAACAATGATAAAAACAAAAATTAAATAAATAAATAATAATAATAATTAATAAAAATAATGAAATGAAATTAAAAATTAAATAAAAAGGAAATTAATCCTATCATCCTATGCGCTTCCCTTACCCGAAAGTACTATCCAGATGACCTTTGAATTTCCCCAAACTGTCGGCCTCTACCACCCATGAAGGCAACGTATTCCAGTTATTTATAACTCGCTGGCTAAAATAAAACTTCCTGCAGTCCAATCTAAACATTTCCCCGCGTAACTTGAATTTATGTCCCCTAGTTCTAGCATCATTTATAATCTTGAAAATTTTGTCCTCATTCATTTTACTGATGCCTCTCAGAGCCTTAAACACCTCAATCAAATCTCCTCTAAGGTGTCTAGTTTCCAAACTCTGCAGCCCACATATTCGAAGTCTTTCTTCATAAGGACGCCCTTTTGCCGATCTCACCAGGCGAGTTACCCTTCTTTGCACCCTTTCAAGAAGCTCGATGTCTTTCTTTAGGTGCGGTCTCCATACTTGAACACAGTATTCCAAGTGTGGTCTAACATAGGCCTTATATAATGGGATTATCACGTCCCTATCTCTACTTGCAGAAAACAATCATCCAATAAATGTAGAAAACAATCATCCAATAAATCCCCAAAAGCCTTGCTAATGTGTGAGTTACCAGCCCCCAAATTCCAGTCAATATCTGGGAAATTAAAATCCCCCATTATGAGGCTCTCTGATTTACTGGCCCATTCTATTTCCCTATACAGTTTCTTATTATACTCATCAGAGTCATTAGGCCTATAGCAAACTGCTACTCTCAATTTTGATCTCCCAATGCTAATGTCACACCAAACTGACTTGACACTGCACTGTCCAGCGATGTCGACTGGCTTCACTTCCTTGGATTTTATGTATTTCTTAACTAATAGCATAACCCTCCTCCCTTCCTATCCTCTCTATACTTTCTGTAGACATTGTACTCCCCAAATTCCAGTTCTGCATTCCTTATATCTGTGTGACACCACGTCTCTGAAATCCCAACAATATCTGTCTTTGATGTTTTGTGCAATACCTCATATTCATCAAATTTATTTACTAAACTCCTAGCATTGGTGTACACGCAAGTATACATGCACCTGTTCTTTTTCTTAGCTACCCTAACACAACCCATGTGTTTACTTGTACTGCAATGACTCCCAGCAGTCTCTGAAATATCCTGCATCTTGTTTTCCAGGCTGCTGCTCATTCCAATAGAAGCAGTGCAAGAATAACTTTCACCTCTGCCAGTGGCTACTGTTAATCTATTAGTCCTTGTATCCCTCCAAGCAGTTTTCCGACCCACCTAACACTGCCTCGATAGCATCAGCAAACATTCTTGCACCCTTTCTATTTAAGTGTATCCCATCCCTGTAGAAGCAGTCTCTCCTGTTAATAAGTACAGACCAGGCTGAAAAAAATTCTACCCCTTGAGCCTTGCACAATCTTTCCAGGGCCAAATTGATCGACAGGGCTCTCATCATATATTCCCTCCTATCGTGTCTGGGCATATACTCCCTCCTATCGTGTCTGGTCTTATCTATTTTTGTTTTGTTGAAAATCTTTAATCCACCACTGATTGATATGCCTGTAGTTTCTTATTTGAGACTGCAGAATTGCAGCTGTTAGTATTTGCACTGTGATATGCTCAGTTATAGACTAGGTAGGTCTCAGTGATGTAATTATCAAGAGACATGGTTGGTATATTTTGTCCAATCTGCTTTGGACAAAATTTCCATTTCATTCAGGTTACTGTCATTTTGGGGTGGGAGGTTTGAGCATAACAGAGAATAGTGATTTATACTGAGAGGATTGGCAAGCATTGTCCACTGAAAACTTAGAATGACCAGAGAACAGATTAAGCATCTTGTAGCAACCATAACTTAGGTAAAATTTGAACTTTACAAAGATTACAAAATTAAAATTTATAATATATTACAAAATTTATGTTAACAAAATATCACAGAAATTACACTGTTGACAAAACTTAAATCACTAAAGAAGTTAAATTTAAGCTACCTAGCAAAAGTTACAAAATTCCCACCAAAATATCAATAACAAAGGCTATCTGAATATTAAGCTGTAGCTCTCCAAATACTTTACAAATTTAAACTTACAATACAATACTTTTAATCAATAGTGAAATTAAATTCAAGCTACCCAACGAAAGTTACGAAGTTCCCATCAAAATATCAAGATTATCAATGACTCAGGATGACACTAATTACAGCATGACAGATCGATATTCATCATGTTATGTTCTGGCCAGATGGTCAGAACGTATCAGACTAATCCAAAGTGGCTTGGCCTAGTTCCAGATCTTTTGAAAAGGTTAAATCATGAAGTGGCACATTACTACATTCAAATTCTACATGTGAAATTAATGATTTGTATTTAATATACAACTTCAAATCAATGTTCCTATAATTCATCTATAGTGCTTCTATAAGTAATCAGGTGAGAATGAAGTACTCTATGAGAAATGAAATGTCATATCAGTTTATTAAAAAAACACATTTATGTTTGTGGTCAGCATATTAAACAGTATAAAAGAACAAGTTCTGTAATAAATAAAGTTTATGATCTGTATTTTGACTGCAAAATAGGAGATAAGGATAAACCATAAGCTCCACACCTATTGTGCAGCAACACTTTGAGAATGGTTGAATAGAAAAATGAAATGTATGATATTAAATGCCAATGATACGGAAGGAAAGAACAAAAATATTACTGAGGACTGCTACTTCTATTTAGCCCAGACAGTTTGCCATCCATCTAAAAGTAAAAAGTGTCATGCTAACCTCTTATGTTCAATGTTATATGGATATACAGGACTTGCTCACACAACACCCAATCATATCTGGATATTGCAGCCACAAAAAAAAACCAAAAAAAAAAAAAAAAAAAACCAGCTTTTTTTCCCTATGACAAATCTCATGTTCTGCAGTGATATTGATGGATTAATTAATTTGTAATTAATTAATTACAAATGCCAAAACTCAAAGACAGTAGTATGTCAGAGAGATTTAATTTATCCCGACATGAGAAAATGATTTGTTAATCAGTTAACAAAGCAAAAATGTTAATTTTTCTCAAAAACTAGACTCAATGGCAAAATTTTAAGGTAATATTTATGTTTCATTACAAATAAAGAAAAGAAAAAAGTTTAACTTTGTTGGCTAGTGTTTTCTGAATCCTGAATAATTGCTTCTTTTTAACAAGTTTATACTCTTTCAATTTAGATACTGTTTAAGGGACACATGATGTTTGGTCCATTAAATTTTGGGCACGAGTTTGATGACTCATGAGAAAGGGCCCATTCAACCAGTGATATTCTGGAAGGGTTGAGGCATCCATCTTTTTTGCTACAGATTGCTATTTCCAGGTGAAAACTAATATGCAATCTTTGTTACCTCATATATGATATTAGTTTGCTCAATGAACCTTGTATTTTTATATTTTCCTCCCAAGTTTCCACAGATCACAAACTCAAAGAATGTTTAATAAGTCATGCAATTGTAACAAATCTCATGTCGGGATAAATTAAATCTCTCTGACATACTACTGTCTTTGAGTTTTGGCATTTGTAATTCATTTTAATGAATGGGCAATTTAAATACCCAAACTTTGATTGTATTGTACTGTGCAAATTTTACCCTAAAACCCATTAGTTATCAAAATTTTAGTTTTTCAGTATATGTGCTAGGCTGTTCAAGATAAGTATCATACTTGTATTACAGTTGGCTTGTAGAAGATCTCCAGTTTCATTTTCTGCCTACACTAGCTTGTAACAGTTATAATATTGTAAATAGTTATTAATGAGTCCGAAACCAGATTTTTAATGAGTTAAGAGAAGAAAACATGCTTCTTGTCCAAATGGTAGTGAGGTATTCTAGTCTCTTACCAAAGCCATTGCTGAAACATGTGTCCATTAAATACTTCCACTCTGTTGAAACCTGGTGGTGCTATTGCATCCTCAGCTAAAGACAATGCAGGATTCTATATTTCTTCTAACTCTTGTATCAATGATCTTGGTGAATCAACACACTCCAATCAGTGCCCAATGGGGAAGGATTGATTTAAGTATACTGACTATAGGCTTAACAATTTGTGCAACAAGAATTTACAGCACAGTCTGTATGATGAATATCATGAACCACAGTGTGGGTAAAACAAATCTCTTCAACGTACAGTCTGTGGGTGACAAAATTTAAGGTATTTGTAATATATTTGATAAATGGACATTATTATTATTTTTAATTTATTGTACCAGGCATTCCCTGCCAAAATCTGGCATCCCACCATAAATTACAATACCACACATACTATATTTATTACAATTTACACTATTATAGAGAAAATAGCCACAGCCATCCAAAAATATGGAACAATTCCTGAAGTCCCTCCAGCTCACTCTTACAAAGATAAGAACTGCAGTCCAGAACTGAACAGCACAAGGAGCTGCCCAATCCTGGCAAAAACTGGGCAGCTCCTTTTTTTGTACCCAGCACTGCAAGACGCCAAGACAAACAACAATGTAGTTCTTAACATAATCAGACCGATGTTAGTCATTTTTCTCTAGCCTAATCATCTTGGGTCTGCTCCAATTGCAGGAGCATATTTTCTTTGAAAAACCTTCACGACAAAGGATTGGAATGCTAAAAAAGTTTCCTTTGTTGCAACGAAATATGTCTCACATCCTGATTATCAATCACTGAAAAGGAGGCACATTACCTACTAACCCTTCTCTCGGGTCTTGACTCATGTCAATTAAACAGATATGTTCCCAGTTCTCTCATGTCCCACAAACACACATTGTGCACTCCAAGGCATTTAATTTAGCAAAAAATGAGCCATGTCCAGTAATTCTCTCATGTCCCACAAACACACATTGTGCACTCCAGGGCATTTAATTTAGCAAAAAATGAACCATGTCCAGTAATAAAAATGTGAACTGCAAATTTGTCGACATATGGAAGAAACTTTTTTTTGTTACTGGTCCTTTGCTGCTGCTATCCCACTGTTCCTGCCATAATCCAAATTCCTGCCCTGTATCAGGCAAGCCCATATCCACTTGTTTGTTATTGTTATTTGGTTTTTTTTTAGGAGCATTAGCAACTAAGGCCATATTGCTCTGGGATATGCGGTGGTCATTCCCTGACCTTTCTGCATCCTCCATATTTGGTGGTGATGGGCTCAAACCCCGGTCTAATCAAGAAGCGTGTGCTACGCACTGCTGCTCCTTCCCACCTGTCTACGGAGGCATCCCATATCCACTTCTTTTTCTCCTTGTAGCCACAGTCACACTGCATTGCAATGGACATTCTCTCATACATTTGCTCTTTCTGATGGTAAAAGCACATTCACCTAAAAAGTAGCTCAAATCAAGAGGTATTCTTCTCATTAATACTTGCAGGGCATCATTTTTACACCATCCAGCATGCGACACTGAGCCATAACAGCATTGCCCGCTGAACTGCAAGTATATCTTACACACATCTGCCTTTGCAATGCACA
Source organism: Mastigoproctus giganteus (assembly GCF_048544385.1). NCBI lineage: Eukaryota > Metazoa > Arthropoda > Arachnida > Uropygi > Thelyphonidae > Mastigoproctus > Mastigoproctus giganteus. The sequence continues at coordinate 130,254,198 of NC_143576.1, read as the reverse complement.
GTCTACCCAAATATGAGCATCATAAGCAACAATTTGTAAGAAGACCGTCAGAAAAAAAAGACAGCCTTAGAGCTCCACCTTTAACTCCCCACTCCATTCTGGCTATCGTTTCCATCATACCGACAAAATGATGGATCTTCTGTGTAATGTGATTGATATGCAGCACAAATCTTAGGCCACTGTCTATTTTTACCCTAAACCTGCTTTCAGACACTGTTGGCTTACACCGTCTATCCTAGTCACTGGGTTCCTCATGACAGAAAGGTGTCCTTTCAAGAAAATGGCCTTGTTCTTGGTAGTTGATACTCTCAAAATATGAAGAAGACACCAACTATGTAGTTTTGATAACCTGAAGTTTGAACGCTCTTCTAGTTCAAACCGTGAGTTCACCTCCACAAGTATGACCAGGTCGCTTGCATACGCTATCATCTGTATATTTGGGTATGTCCAGAGTAGCCAATCATTTAGTACTCAATTCCACATAAGTGACCCAAAGACAAATCCCTGTGGACATCCCCACTCTTGGTAATAGTCCCACTGCTTGAGTTGACCATAACAACTGTGTCTCAGAAATAATCTTTAATAACTGAGTAAATTTGGGACTTACAAAGTACCATTAGTACACTGTTGTAATCAATGGTGTCAAATACACCAGCAAAGTCTGCAACTTGACCCAAACAGTATATTTTTTTACAACTTTCAACAGTCACTGTTGAAATCATCCATTTCTGTCCCCAGTGTAAACCCATACTTATCATCTGACAATGCATGCCACTCTCTAACCGTATCTAATATTCTTGTTGCTAGCAATCAATCGTAAACCTTGCCTACCCCACTCAACAAGGCAGTTGGGTGACATGCTTCCACCTTATCCTTTGGCTTGGCACATTCCAAGATAAGATTCAGCAGTGCTTACTTCAATTGGCATAGGAAAAGTCTGTCATGAAGGCACGCATTAAATGGACAGAGGAGATAAGCTACGTTTGATTTCTCCACCCTTATTAAGACTAAACCAGGGCATCTGTTTCTTTGTATTCTCTGAATCGCTGCTGATAACTCATCCAGTGAAATGAGGCCCCTTCCCAACTCCCATGTAGGCACCATTTCCACACACTCAAGATTCTCAACTCAGTCAGCCCAGTTTTGTTTCCAGAGTAAGTATTCTAATATAAGGATAACACTCTCTTCCCATGTATGTGTAGATCGTCCATTCCCAGCAGCAATGGAATATACATCCCCTGCTGTATTTTTCAACTCGTTAGTACATAATTTATATACTAGGCCCCGGAGGCCATTACTGCCACAAGTCCTCACCAAGTCTTTCCACAATTGGTATCTCTTTTTAACAACTGATTGTGTATAATTTTTTTCTCAACCACTGATATTCAATTTGAAACTGGTGTTGTTCTGATCCACCACTCCGTTGACTTTTCTTGCTCTGAATGTTTCTTAGTGCATCCCTGTTAAATCGGAAGTTCTCCATTTGACAGGAGCATGCTTATTTTGGCACCACTTCATTGTTAGGTTAGATGCACCACGTAACTAATCCTGCACCAATTGAGCAACCCTATCCCCACTCATCTCTCCCAACATCTCTGGAGTTGTATGCATGTTCAGTTGGTTCAATTCATTATTAGATGCAAGCCAATTGGCATTACATAACAAACATCAGCGTAACTGCCCATTCATATATTCTGACCTTGGTACATAACAGTCTTTAATCTAAAACCTAACAACCCTATGGTTGGTGGTAATCCAGTCAGGCTCAACAGACTAATTACACTAGTTTACAAATTTAAGTTTGTTCACTGGGGTTTCAATTTCAATAGGTCCTACTGCCGAAATATGTTGCTGTGATTTCAAATATGACTTAGATTTTTTTCTATCACACCCAGATACACAATTTAAGAAATAAAAAAGTATTGTTTTTTTACGAAAGTATATAACTTTATTGTATTTAGTAATGACAAATTGATAAGATTACATTTTCACATATCAAAAAATACTAACAAGTATTAATCAAAATTCTGAAACTTTCATTAATCAGACCTTCGTCTATTTGTTTGAAAAGAAGGTTTAATTTGTTTTTCTTTTATGTACAGTGCCAGATTTCTCTCTTTTTAAACACCAGCAGTAGTTGACCATCATGGTTATATTCCACCTTCCCTGGTACCTCTGCTCCATTTCCTTTAAGTGCTGATGGAATCTCTCCCTTGTTCTTCGCTCATCTGTACAAGATTTTTGGGGGAAAAATCAAGATGGGCATGCAAAAAGTGAATTTTTATGCTCATATTGCAACCTAAATTGCAAAGCTTTTCAAACATTTTTAAAATGCACTGCTTGCACTTTGAACAATTTTCTCATAATCCTGTGATTTATGATTTCCTAGAAAGTTTTCTATCACACTTTTAAAAGCAATCCAGGTTTCCTTTTCAACATCAGTCATAATAGTTTTAAACTGACCATCTAAAACCAATTTTCTAATTTGGGGACCAATGAAGATACCCTCCTTAAGTTTTGCATCAGATAAACCAGGATTACTGCAAAGGTACTTAAAGCAGTTGCCATCCTTATTCAGTGCTTTAACAAATTGCTTCATTATGCCTAACTTGATATGCATTGGAGGTAATAGATTTTATCTGGCTTCACCAAACTTTCGTGCACAATATTTTTTTGACCCCGGTGTAAGGTTGTGCCTCCGAGGCTACTGCTTCTTTGCCCAATGCAGCGCTTTAGCTCTGCTATCCTATTCACAAATAAAGCATGGCATTTTAGTGTACTCACCCTGTTGCCCCAACAACATACATAACACTTTTAAGTCTCCACACAGTTGCCATTTGTGATCTTGATATTTAATTTTCTCCAGAAGCAACTTTAGATTGTCATAAGTTTCTTTTAAGCAGACTGAATGAGCAACTTGCACAGAAGTGTACTTATCTTCATTATACAAGAGAACACCTTTTAAACTAGTCTTAGAAGAGTCTATAATAGTCTTCATTCACTAGGAACATATGATGGAGCTCCTAAGGCACTTATTAAACCAGCGATACCACTGCAATATACGGGAGGACCTTCTTGTGAAAAATACTGTATAAACTCCCTTTCACGATTTCTGTACCAGGAAAATGATGTACCTGGAGCAAGTAAGTTCTTCGTTTGAAGTCTGGATCCCAGAATTTCAGCAGAATTCAGTTTATCTTGCGTGATTTGCTGTGCCGCTAAAATATTTTCTGGTTGATAACGTTCTTCTTCACTAACCTCTTTAGCTTCTGCTTTGGTGGAAGATGATGTGGACTCCAAAGTTTCTGGTGGAGGTTTTACAGGCAGATCAGGTCCATGCGAAACCAGTCTTATGGCTGACGGTAGATCAGAATATTTGATGTCCTTTTTATTTTTTGAATTGTAACCTTAAATGTCACATACACAAAAGTAACATTCGGCATGGCTTATTGGCTCGGGCCACACCATAGGAATAGCAAATGGCAAGCACACCTTTTTTCCTTGACTTCATTTTCTAAGATGTTCGACATATGTGTGGGATACTTTATGCGGTGCCCACAATTTATCCTGATCGCCTAGTTTTATGTCAAAGTAGGCATAATACGATTTTTTTATAAAATCGCTAATATTTCGCCTCTGCTTTACAGGAACAAAACAACCACATATGTAACAAAATATATCGGGACTGCTTATACACTTTCTGGTTGCCATACTAAAAGAAAACTAACACACAATGAGAGCTCACAATGGTTTTTACAGGAGTACTGTGACCGCATAAGGGATGTGCCACTTATATATGTTGTGGCTCAGGGGAGAACTGAGGTGGGCAGTTGCTTTCTGAATCACAGCCTTTTAAAATGCACTGCTTGCATGATGTTTGTGGAGCAATTGGGTACGGGACATGATAGTGCCATGGGGGGATGTCTTTGTGTGAACACAATGCCAACGTGTTCAACGCAGGGTGGGGCCCCATCTACCTCGCAGTGTGTGTAGTTACAGGCTAAACATGCACAATCTGTTGTATTTGAGGGAAATATTTGATGCTGATTACGAATATAGGGGTATAAAACTTGTAAACCATTGCAGAAACTTAGTTATGCACACATTTGCGTATAATACCTAGGTAACATTTTCTTAATGAATTGTGAAAAATCTTTGTGATAGAAAGACTTCGGTTTATTAATCAGTAAACATGCATAAATAACTGCCACATACTTTTACTCAAACCCCAGATACACTGTAAACCAGCGTTATCAATGAGATCACATCCAGACGTGCTTGTCAGTATTGCATCTACATTGGGTAACAGTTCAGATAAAAAATGGCATATTTTGAATGCCTGTTATGTATTATCAGGTTATAATGACTCATAAACTCCTTCAATAGACTTCCACAAGGTATTTTTAGAGTTAGAATCCAAACACAGTATAACTCTTTCTCCAGAAAGATGTTCCATCAAATTCTCAATGTTGTTTAAGTATGGCAAAATGTCATTGTCGAACTTGAAGTACAGTGAAGCAAGATAAAATTAAGTCATCATCTTCCACACAAACACACAAAGAATATTTTGTGCTGTATGAACGTAATAACTTAATGCTCAAATTATGATTAAATACAGCATCACAGTCTAGAGCTGAACCATGTTGCATGATACAATCCTTGTTGCTAGTGAGTACCCCATGATCTACCTTCTAACTCAGAGCTCCTGAATGAAAGCCAAAAACCAACTACAGCTTTTTACCACTGGCCATTGAATTCAATCATCTTCAAAACATTCTAGTTTTCACTTGTTGCAGTTCTTCGCATGGAAAATCTGGTTTCAACGTGTGTATTCTCATTCCTATTCATAGAATTTGCATTAATTCTCTGGGCCATTGTAAGACCATTGTAAGATAGTGTTAGATTAGTTCATTCAATGACTAGTTCACGTGATCGTTCATATTCCTGACGTTTTTTTTATCCTTTATGGAATGATTAACCTTCTGACCTCTGAACATGCAGTTTGCACAAGATAGTTGATTATCATCAGAATAGCAATTATGATAACTATGTCCACTTCTACCTCAGAAACTGCAAGCAGAATCCTATCCTCGATGAGTTCTAGCAGTATGAGTACACGATTGACAATGATAGCACAGTGACCAGGTGGAAGACATTCAATGTATATGACATCGTGCCAATATACACTGCCCTGGTTTATCAAGTAATGGAACACCCATCCAGACAACTCTAATATCTAATTCTGACCTGTCTTTGCTTTATTTACTGTCAAATTTCAGCAAGACCTCACTTTCTATGTCCACTCTGCTGATTTCCATCTCATATAATTCATCGAAAAACTCCTCTTTATTAACCTCTTTACACATGTCATAAATTATTATCTTCAGCTTGGGATGCTTTGGTTTAGAGAATATGACTCCCTATCACCGTATTCTTTAATTTCTAGTAAGTTCTTCGATGTTTTCTGCATTTTCCATCTTCACTGCTATAACATTATCCACTGTTTGTCTCACCCATCTCACTCTCTCCACTTTCGACATTCCTTTCCTAGCTCGACCCACACACAGTCTGAATGTCCTTACCACTCCATGTGTGAATCTGCCTTTGCCTAAATCACAACAGCATGACTACTCACATCATAATCTGTTCTCTGCAATGTAGTAATCCCTTTCTCTGCATTTGTATCCTTGCAGTCTATCCCTCTTTTTGCAATATCACTAGGCAATCTTTTTTTGATCTGGAGCACTAGGTTTATCTTGACCACCCTTCAACTGGATAGTCTGTAAGTCACGCAATTGACTTACAAATCCAGACTTGAAGGTTTTTCTTTTAAATTCAAGTTTTGAACTCCCAATTCAATTGCTACATTTTCTAATTCTCCACACGTTGAAAAGATCTCAAGTATTGTCATTCTGCTTATCCCACTGTCCTTACCAAACAGGCAGTTCTGTATGCTGTTCCTAAGCAAATCTTAAGTAAATATTAATCATAAGCCTGTATACTGTACCTACGCTATCGAAGCAGAGTTAGATGGGTCGGAAAACTGCTAGCTTGGGAGATACACGGACTAATAGATTAACAGTAGCCGCAGGCAGGGGTGAAAGTGATTCTTGCACTGCTTCTATTGAAATGCAATTGAGCAGCAGCCTGGAAAGAAAGGCAATGGGGAATTCCAAGACTGCTGGGAGTCATAGGGGAACAAGTAAATACATAGGCTGTGTTAGGATAACTAAGAATAGAAACAGGTGCATGTATACTTGCATGTACACCAATGCTAGGAGTATAGTTAATAAATTTGACGAGCTTGAAGTGCAAGTCAAGACATCAAAGGCAGATATTGTTGGGATATCAGAGACGTGGTGTCACACAGACATAGGCAGTGTAGAATTGGAATTTGGGGAATTTTCTAGAATTGGAATTTGGGGAATTTGGGGACTGGAGATGTACAGGAAGGGAAGAGGGGTTATGCTGTTAGTTAAGAAAGACATAACATCTAAGGAAGTGCATCTAATTGAGGTTGGTGGACAATAACAATGTTGAGTCTGTTTAGTGTGACATAAGCACTGGGAAAGGAAAAATCAGAGTAGGTGTGTGTTATAGGCCTAATGAATCTGATGAGTATAATGAGCAATTGTGCAGAGAAATAGAGTGGGCCAGTAAATCTGAGTGTCTTATAATGGGTGATTTTAATTTCCCAGAGATTGACTGGAATTTGTGGGTTGGTCACTCACACACTAGCAAGGCTTTGTGGATTTATTGGATGATTGTTTTCTACAGCAGCATGTTCGGGAGGCAACTAGAGGGAGTAATATTTTTGATCTGATTATCAGTAGTAATTCTTCATGCATTAAGAATCTGTAGATAAAGGAACCGCTAGGTGGCAGTGATCACAGTGTGCTGGTGGGATTTACTCAAAGAGGTAACTACCATCAGGGGTAAAGGGAAGGTAATTAATCTTGGAAGCTACTAGGCTTTTCATACCAACTAAGAAATATTGTTCAAGATTTAGGTCTAAATGGTTGTCAGATGAACTAATTAGACATGTGGCAGAGAAGAAAAATGCATGAGATACATATAAATTAACAGTGACACAGAAGCCTATGATAGATATAAACTGGTCTGTAACCAAGTCACAAAGGAGGTTAGGCAGGCAAAGACAGATTATGAGAAATTTTTGGCAAAGGATGCAAAGAAAAACAGCAAATAGTTCTTTACCTATGTAAACTCTAAAAGGAAAGGGATGAATCAGATTGGTCCACTGGATATTGATGGTTCAACTGTTGATGATCCTGCTCAGGTAGCTAACAAACTAAATGAGTATTTTGCCTCTACATTCACACATGAGGAGTTATTGGGAAGGGGAATGCCAGAGGTAAATCAAACTCTGGCAGTGAGCTAGATGATTTTGTAATAATTCAGAGGAAAGTGGAAGGGAAATAGTTGAAGATAAACATAAAAAAGGCACCTGGGACGGATGGGATCTATCCAGTTATATTAAATGAGGCAGCAAAAGAAGTAAGCAAACCCTTAGCCATAATTATGAGAGCTTCATTGGACTCAGGGGAGGTATCATTGGACTGGAGATGTGCAAATGTGACCCCAATCCTCAAAGGAGGATCAAAGGGAGACACAGGTAATTACAGATCTGTTAGTTTAACTTCTGTTCCAGGGAAATTAATGGAGGAACTGGTTAAAGTAGCATTGCAGGATCATCTAGACAAGATTTCAGTTATAGCTCGGACACAGCATGGGTTTGTTAAGGGGAAGTCTTGTCTGACCAATTTGATTGGATACTATGAGGTAGTCACAAAGGAACTGGATGCAGGGAGTAATTTTGATATCATATACAGTCAGTCCTCGTATAGCACGATAGTTGTGTTCCTAGAAACGCTCGTGCAATGCAAAATTGTGTAATATAATCAACGGGCCCTGTGGGAAAAATAGGGTTAGGTGCTGACCACCCAAGATTGAACACACATTTGTAACCAAAACATTACCAAACACGATAAATAATCGTAATAAAATACGTAAGTATTTTATTACGATTATTTATTATTTATTTATTAATACGTAAGCATTTTAATTACTTAAGTATTTTAAGTAATACCTAAGTATTTTATTACAACTATTACGTAATAAAATATTGCTAATGCTTTTGCTTCTATCGTAAGCAAACTTGTTTTTTGTTTGATTTTCTATCCAAACAGATGACAGCCATTCCATCTCTTCCAATTCTTTGTGTCTTAATCTAATGGATTTTAATTACACTTTGAGTTGTTCCTGCTATGAAAGTTGTTTTTATTTTCTCTGCATTCTTTGTAATTCTCGGCGTTGCCTCATTTAGGTCTGTAGCATGTGCAATATCACATGGTCTTTCATTTCGCTCAAAGCGTTTCATAATTTCATATTTTTTCTATTTCGACAGAGGCGGACTGGCCATTAGCCTTACCGGGGAAACCCCGGTGGCCGGAAGCCGGTGTGATTTTGGCCATAAACCATAGTATGAGGCCACTATAAATTTTCCCGGGTAAGAATTTTTGACCCAGTCTGCCTCTGTTTATTGATATTGCTTTTGTTTTTCTCTGTGAATCTGCAGTGTCTTCACCAGGATGCTTCCTTTTCATACCTTTTAAGAATTTTACTCATTTTTAGGGAATAAAGCACAATTACAAAACGAGGAGGCACGCTTCATAAACAAAGCTGCGCGTGTGTAGCAACTGAATAAACAACACTGTAAAGGCAGAGATACACTATTAACACCTCACATTTTACTAAAGCACATTTCTGGGGGTTACTACCATAAAACAATAAAAACAATTTCCAGTTGTGTTTCTGCTAGTGGAATCTGTTTTAAACTGGTAGTAAACTCGATCTAATTGCATTTGCAATTATAACGATAGCTGGAATTGTGTTGCTTTTTACGTTATTATGGTGAAATGTGTTTCCACTTCACTGATATAAAAAACAAATATATTTTCAGAATCTTCTCTTCATTCCTATCGTGTTACGTTCAGTTGGGGTGATTCTGTGTTCGACTGCCATTTCTTGTAAACACAAAGGCGAATCGTGCATAAGCGAATTCAGTTCGTGTTATATAAGATATCGTTCCCCTATTTATAAATCGTGTATGATCGAATTCGAGTAGTGTAAACACGTGTTATACGAGGACTGACTGTACTTGGATTTCAGGAAAGCTTTCAATACTGTTGCACATGGAAGACTGCTGCACAAATTGGAGCAGTGTGGCATTGGAGGGAAATTGCTGCTATGGATAAAGGGACGGTCGAGTGGGAGAAGACAGAGAGTGGTAATCAATGGATACTGACCTTCATGGACTAATGTCATTGGTGGAGTTCCCCAGGATTCAGTGTTGGATCCATTGTGGTTTTCTGTATTCATTAATGATACTGATGATGGTATATCAGGCTGCAGATTATTATTATTATTATTAGCCATATGGTGAAAGGAAGCCTGAGGCTTATGCTGCACCAGACAAAAAAAAAAAAAAAAAAAAATTCCCCGAGTACCCTGAGAGAGAGGTAGAAAGGAATCACCAAGAAAGAGAAGAATGATGATATCCAGCTCAGGATCCTGGGTGTGCCAAGCCCATATTCACCAGATATGAGCCCCTGGGGTTAAATGGTATATCAGTCCAAGTTTGCAGATGATACGAAGGTCGGAAGAGGTGTTAATGACACTAATGACAGTTGATTGATTGATTGATTTATGAGTTCTTGACGCAAGAACTACTGTGGCTAAAATGTGCCTTGAAGGTTTTATACGGCAGTTCTCTTCATGCTTGTGTTTTGCTGGAAATACGGTCAAAGGATCAAGATGTGTGTATAGCTTAATACAGGGATAACATTTGATTTCATATTTGGTTATAGAAGTTTATTTCCTTGAGGAACTGAAAAAACATCTTATATTTTTTCTGTCTTCCAATATAGTTTTAAGAGTGAGGGAGTGATGCTTGGTTATTAGATCTTTAAAGTAATTTCGGCGCTCTGCTATAAATACTGGACAAGTAATTAGTACATGTTCCTCTGTTTGTTGTGTGTGTGTGGCAGTTAGGACATAGCGGGGGGGGGGGGGGGGGGATCCTCTCCTTGCAAGAGATAATAGTGGCTGAAATGAGTGTGTCGTATTCTTAACCTTGCGAGTATCACTTCGTCATTTCTGTTTTGTTGTATGCTGGATTTCCATGGTTGGAAATCCAGCATACAACAGTTTTTTAATTTGATGGTTTGTTATTGGTTAAGACTTGCCATTGCTGTTGCCAGTGATGTATCCCACTGTGATGAATAATTTGTTTGTTGTCGGAGAAAGGGATATATTCAGATGCAGAAATGTTTTTGGCTTCTTTGGCAGCTCTGTCTGCTTGTTCGTTACCATATATTCCGACATGACTTGAGATCCAGCAAAATCTAATATTATGACCTTGTTCTAGGAGTTGATACTCTGTATGGAATTTGTTGTTGTAATGGATGTCTTTTGGAATTGATATTTTGTATTGCCATTATGAAGCTAAGGGAATTAGTGAAAATAATGCTGTCTCTGGAACTTGTATGTTTGATTTGATTTAGCGCTAACATAATGGCTTGCAGTTTTGCAGTATAAATGCTGCAGTCTTTTGGGAGTTTTTGGGCTGATGTGGCTGTAAAGTAGACTGAGGCTCCCACATGAGATTCAGTTTTTGAGCCATCTGTATATAAAAAGGAGGTGATATGAAAATTGTGACTTGTAAGCAGCATGCAGCTGTTGATAGTTTATATGAGGAAGTGTTTGCTTGCTCCAAAAGTGGAATGAAAAGTCGCATGCAGGCAGTTTGATTATATATGGTGGTGGTGCAGACTGCTTCTTCAGTAGAGTGATATTATCCAGGTTAAGATCTCTGCTGAGGAGAAGGATTTTTAATCTCATGTTCGCAGGTTTATTGATTCTTTGTTGTTGTTGATACTATTGCTCCCATTCTGATGTAAAAAGAATTTTCTGTAGGGGGTGTCGTGGTAGGGATTTTATTTTAGCTGCGTTAAAAAAAAAAAAAAAAGTAATTGATTATGTCTTCTGATTTGTAAAGGAGGTTCTAGGGCCTCAGCATAGAGGCTCTGCACAGGTGAAGTTCGGAAAGCCCCAAGGGCTATCCGGAGTGCACAGTGATGTACTGGATCGAGCCATCTCAGGGCACTGGGTCTTGCTGAGTCATAGACTGGAGCACCCTAGTCTAACTTAGACCGGATGAGTAATCGATATAATCGTAGTAGAACTGTTCTATCTGCTCCCCATGACATAGCAGATAGCACCTTTAAGATGTTCATTTTCTTCAGACATTGAAATCTTATGTCTAATATGATCCAAAAATGTTAATTTCTTGTCAAAGACAAGTCCCAAGAAATGGACACTATTTTCGACTGGAACGATCTGTCCTTTCAGCCTGAGTTCTGGATCAGAATGGATATTCCTTTTCCTGCAAAAGTGAATACATAGTCTTTTGCACAGAGATTCTGTATCCATTTGTTTCTGTCCATTTTATAACTTTGTTTATGGCTATTTGTAATTGCCATTCTATTGTCCTCATATGTTGTGCTTGATAAGAAATGCTGAAATCATCAGCATAAACAGTTGTGAAGATGTTGTTTGGTATTTGTTCTATTATTGTGCTGAAGTAGACTGAAAAAAGTGTGGCACTTAGTATGGATCCCAGAGGGGCTCCTTCCTGAACATATATTTTGGAAAGAGTATTGTTAATTTGCACTTGGAAAGTTCTATTCTTAAGAAAATTGCATATGTATAGGGGTAGGTGTCCTCTATGGCCGAGTTGATGTAACCTTCTAAGAATGCCATAGTGCCATGTGGTGTCGTATGCTTTCTCGATATCAAAATTAACCATGACATGTTGTTTTCTGAGAAAAGCATTTCTTACCTGGTTTTCCAATTGTACAAGTACATCTAATGTAGAGCGATTTTTCCAAAAAGCATATTGTGCTGGATGGAGAAGATTATTATTTTCTATGTACCAAGTTAGTCTATTATTGACCATTTTTCCAATGATCTTGCCTAAGCAGCTAGTCAAAGCTATAGGGCAATAATTCTGTGGATCTGATAGGTCTTTTCCCTGTTTCGGGAAAGCTAGTATTATTACATGATGCCATTTGTCTGGAAAAGTATTTTCAAGATATATCTTGTTGAATAAATCTAACAGGACTAATTGAGATTGTTCATCTAATTGTTGTATCATTGCATAATGTATTTTATCGGGACCAACTGCACTGTGTTTTGTCTGTAACAGAGTTCATTTTAGTTCTGCTACTGCGAGTAGCAAGTTGTATTGTTCACTAATTTTTGGTGGAAAAGTTTAGATCTCTTTTTTTTTGGCCTCATTCTTGTGAGTTTTGAAAGTAGTCGGGTATGAAAAATTAGCAGATGTATTGGCAAAATTTTCACCAAGCAAGTTGACAATATCTAAGAGATTTGTAGCCAACTGCCCTTTCCAATTCGGTAATGGGGTGGGGTTTATTTGGGAACTGTTTGTCATTTTCTGATCTCCTTCCAGATAAGTGTAGCCGATGTGGAATTGGTTACAGTGGATGCGAATTTCATCCAAGTCGCTTTTTTGCTGATTTTGTGTACTTTCCTGACCTTAGCTCTGGCTCTCTTGAATTGGATTAGATTACCTGTTGTTGGATTTTTGCAAAAGAGGTTCCAGGCTCTATTTTTTAGCTTCCTGACCCTCAAGTTCCACCATGGTTTTGGATACATTCTAATGCCAGTATGAGTTTTGGGTATTGTCTTTTCGGCTGCTTGGAGAATGATATTTGTGACATACGCCACTGCTGCTTGTATTGATTCTTGTTTAATGATATTGCAATCTAATTTCGTTAGTACCCTGAAGGTTTCCCAGTCCGCATCATATATTTTCCATTTGCTGGCTTGGCATGGAGCTTTCTTCGTGATTTTCAAGAATATGGGGTAATACGCTGCCCAATGGACTCTCGTACACTGTCCATTGAATCATCGGATACAGTGTGGGGGAACAGATTGATAAGTCTATTGCAGAGCTGCTTTTGATGCCAGATGGAAACATATATGTGTACCATCATTCAGAATCATGAGGTCATTCTCAATTTTTTTACCCTTCTGGTCTATTTTGGGATCGCCCCATAGTGTGTGATGCCCATTTAGGGCATCACACACTATAGGGCGATCACACACTATAGATTTAGGGCATCTAAAATGAAGAACAGATAGGGTAGTTGGGCAATCAGTGATTCAAAATCTTTCAAGTAGAGTTCTTGACTAGGAGGTAGATATATTGAGGTTACGGTAATATCGAAGCTTTCTGCTAGATGGACTGCAACTGCTTCTAAGGGAATGTTCAATGGTATTGCTTGAGATGGCACATGTCTATTGACTAATACTGCAACTCCTCCTTGCTTTGGTCCGTCCGATATGCAGTCCTTTCTGAATATGGTCTAGTTTTTAATGGTACTGTTGTCCTGCAATTTCAAATATGTTTCTTGTAGGCAGATGCTTAAAGGATGATACTGGGCAATGAAGTCTGTAATATCATTAATGTTTGCACGGAAACCTCTACAGTTCCACTGGATAATTATCTGTCATTTCAGTTTAGATGGTCCCTCGGATTGGTTCCTTGGGACTGTTTTCGCCTTTTCTGCCTTGGGTTTGTCTTTCTTTGGAAAGTATGGTCTTCCTGTATCCATTTCTTCTTCTGCAAAAATTTCAAGGACTGGGTCCTCTCTGGTACTTCCTGCCTCAATATCCATTTGTTCTGTAATCTTTGTTTCTGTATTACTTTTCTTTATTTACTTTTCTTTTTACATTTTCTGCATTCTCTGGGGGAGAACCGAGGTGTGTTAACCATTTTTTCTTGTTGTATTTGTGGTTGTTGTTATTTGGTTTTTAGGAGCATTGCAACTAAGGGTGGTCATTCGGTGGTCATTCCCTGACCTTTCCGCATCTTCCGTATTTGGTGGTCACGGGCTTGAACCCTGGTCTAATCAAGAAGCGTATGCTAAACACTGCTGCTCCTGCCCACATGGCTACAGAGGCGCCATGTTTTTGTGGTGGAGAATATTTGTAAAATTTGCGTGCCCATTCTGAAATTGATTCTCTTGGGGGAATTGAGACATCTGTGCTCCACAGCATTTTGAATTTGGAAGTCTCATTTCCGGGCTCTTTTTTGTTGTGGTCACTTGAGTGTAAGAAGGTTTATTTTCTACATTTATTGTAATTGCTTTTTTCGCTTCCTGATATGTAACTCCGTTTTCTGCTTTGTACTTTTGTATTCTTTTTCTTTCTTTCTTCCAGATTTCACACTCACTTGAGTATGCCGTATGTTCCCCTTTACAGTTTGTACATTTATAATTTCTAGCTGTGTAAGTAGAGGTGAGATGTTCTTGGGATCCACAGTTTGCACACGTTGTTTGTCCTCTGCATACAGTCTGTGAGTGGGCACCTCCGTAGCCAGGTGGGAAGGAGCAGCAGTGCATAGCACATGCTTCTTGATTAGACCGGGTTTCGAGCCTGTCATCACCAAATACGGAGGATGCGGAAAGGTCAGGGAATGACCACTGCATATTCCCGGAGCAATATGGCCTTAGTTGCTAATGTTCCTAAAAACCAAACAACAAACAAACAAACAAACAAACAAACAGTCTGTGAGTGTCCAAACTTCTGGCAGTTGAAACAGCGGAGAGGATTCGGGATGTACTGTCTAATATTGCAATGTAGATATCCTGCTTTTACTGATCTGGGTGGTTTTGGTGTGTTGAAAGGAAGTATTAGGTTTCTGGTGGGGGTGACGATCCCTTCTTTTTTAATTGTAATTCTTTTGACATTTATTACTCGTTGTTCCTGGAGTTCACTTTGAATTTCACCTTCAGGTACGTTTAGGAGGTCCCATTCCGTAATTACACCTTTTGATGTATTTAAGGTATTATGAGGAGATACAGTTACTGGATTCCTGCAAACACTGTCATTTGCAACAGCCTTTCGGAATGTTTAGAATGCACTGTTTCTACTAAAATATCAACTGATTTTAATCTCTTAACATTTTTTAGTGGACCAGCATAACTCTCAAGGTTATTTTGTATGAGAAAGAGTGACAATAGGCCTCCCGATTTCTCATTATTTTGAATGTATTATTAGATATGCTGAGGTATTTAAGGTGTTTATGTCAGTTTTCATTCTCTTTGTGGAGACAGAGTCATTTCTGTCACCTTTTCTAGTAATTTTAGATATATCTCCAAGAGAAATAGATTCTTCATATCTTGGATTGGTTACATTTGGATCCATCAACCCAGTGGGTTTCTGGGTATTGGAGTCAGTTTGCTCCATTTCGCCCTTGAAGGGAGAGCTTTTCCCCTCTAGGTTACCGGCCCCGCCACGTGGCAAGAGCAGTGCCACCCTGTGACCAAGCACTAGGAGGTTAGTAATTCAGATATATACAAGAAAAGAAAAAGAAAAGAGAAGGTTGCTTTCCTTCTTAATTTAGTAGTAGTAGTAATAGTGGCATGTGATGCAAGAAAGCAAGTGTATGAGCTTATGCAGCATCAGCCAAAAAAAAAAAAAAAACCACACCATTCCCTCCAAATGCCTATCCAGTTCCTCCTTAAATTTATTCAACCTATCAACTACCACAACGTCAGATGGATGTTTGTTCCAGAAATTAACCACCCACTGGCTAAAGGCAAATTTCCGCACATCTATTCTACATCTGTCTTTTCTTAATTTGAATTTATGCCCCCTTAGGTTCGTAATCTGAACAAGTTAAAGGATCCCATCAGAATTCAGCATGCTCAACCCATCCAAGGCCTTATAACACCTCAATCAGATCACTGTGCAGGTGCCTAGTCTCCAGCCACTGCAATTTGCAGAACTTAAGCCTCTCTCTTTTTTTTTTTATGTAAACCCCAAACACGAGAGGTATTAGAACCTATAGTACTTAGTACCGTGCTTGGGTTGGAGGTTGAGAAGACAATAGAAGATATCTGTTGACATTGGACTTGAACTTCTGTAGATTGTAATTTTCAGGAAATACAGTAAACCCTCGCTATTCGCGGGGGTTACGTTCCTGAGAAATGTCGCGAATACCGAAAACGCGAATACTGAGTTATGGCTCCCATAGTAATAAAGGGGTTCCGTTCCAAAGTATGAAATATATAAGAAAAACTAGTCTAAAATTTTGTCTATGTATATATTATATGTACCTTCATAATATGACTGTACATGACAGTACATAGTGAAATGCAAGCATATGGCATCGAAATGAAAATAAGAAACAATTTAATATTAAATGTAATATTTATTAGAAATTTAAACAAATCTTTCAAATTACGTAGCGCCTTTGCTAGCAAAAAAAAAACATCCCGCCAGTGCTATCGCCAGTGTCGCTAAAGTGTTGATAAAGAAGTTTTGCCTTTTCACGAATGATGAGTGAATTTAACGGAATTTTATTTTGAATTCGGTCTTTTATCCACAGATTTAAAGCTTTTCCATTTTTTTTAATTTAACATCACGAGTTACAGAGCAAATTTTTGAAGCAATTAGCGCGGTTTCACGGACACTACGGCAGATTTTTTCTTCCGATTTCTTGATTGATCGTACTGTTGACTCATTGATTTTATAATGTTTTGCCACTGAGGAGACACTTTCACCATTAGAAATTTCGTCTAATAACTCAATTTTATTCGCTAGTGTCATCACCTTCTTTGATATTTTCACATTTCTCTTTTTATTCGTAGCCATATTTTTGTAGGGGTTAGAAAGAACTTGACCACAATAAAGTCACTTTCTTCCGTTAACGCACTCGAAAAAGTCTGTTTTACACTGAAAAACGGTAGAGTTATCATTTTTGTAAGCATATCAATTTATAAATTGATAAATTTATTCAATTTATAAACATATAAATTAAAATCAAACGACGAAACCGTCCATGACTAACACATACTGAACAAGGATTAGCGAGAAACATCCACGCTCCCGATTTTTTCACCCCTCTCACCCACCCACTGAGCGCTGTTTTGACCGGGAAAGATAATTTTAGCCACGCCCATGTTTTTTATGGCGGAAAATATTCACGGCGTTTTAAAATTCACATTTTTTTAGGTTTCATTTTATATTAAATCGGCGATCGCGAATACAGATACCGCGAATAGCGGGGGTTTACTGTACATAAAAAGGAAAGTTGTTCCAGAAAACGGCAGTTGAATGAATAAATGAGGAAGATGAAAAGTTGGTTCTGTGCATTTGAAGTTGAACAGTAATTGAATGCTGGCTGGTGACAGCACATATTCGGACTGTTTCGTAGAGAGAGAGCGGGAATTATAGAAGCCAATTCAGAAGAACAGTGCCCATGGAAGTATCTGTAGAAGAGGCATGCAGCAGAAACAGTACGTCTATGAGAAAGTGAGTGGAGAGACTCTGTTAGAGATGGGTCATTAATTAACCTAACTGCCCACTTCTGGATGGAATCAAGAAGCCTGAGAGAGGTATTGTTCCCACCACCCCAGATGTGGGAACAATATTCCATGGCAGGGTGGATTTGTGATTTATAAAGAGAGAGCAGCTGTTTGGAAGAAAAGTAACGGCGAGAGCAAAAGAGAAAAACAAGTTTTTTCGATGCAGAGGAAGCAATATTTGTAATGTGCTTGTGCCAAGAGAGATTAGAAGTCAGGGTAATCCCCAAAAGAGATATATCATTTTGCCTAGAAATCCGAGTGTCACTAAAGATAAGCATAGGAGCAGAAGAATCCTTTTTGCGAGATATAAGACAAGACTGAGTTTTAGAAGGGTTGAAATCAATTAAGTTGTCTTTGCCCCACTGGAGAATTACTTGAAGATCGGCATTTAAGGAATTGGTAGCAGATTTTCGAGAAGTTGAAGCTGATTGAGCAGGGCAAGGTTTCTCAAAATGGAAAGTGGAATGCAATGTGCTATCATCGGCAAAACTATGGATAGGATTTCCAGTCAATGGAAGAAGGTCATTAATATACAAGAGGAAAAGAGTGGGGGAAAGAACTGAACCTTGGGGGACACCGGCATTAGTGGAGAAGTTTGAAGACAGAGAGCCATCTACCATCACCCTCAGTGAGTGATCAGAGAGAAAAGTGGATAACCAATTACTAAAAACAGTTGGCAAACCATAAGATGGAAGCTTGTTTAGAAGACATTTATGCCAAACACGATCAAAAGCCTTTCAGATGTCAAGAGCAACTACTTGTGTTTCACCAAACCTTTCCGTTGAATTAGTCCATAAATGGGTAACATAAGCCCGAATATCACCAGTGGATTGACACTGACGGAATCCATACTGGCAATCGTTGATCAGACGGACGGTTTCTAGGTAGTTTAAGAGTTGGCAGTTAATTGATTTCTCCATTACTTTAGAAAGACTAGAAGTAATTGCAATGGGACGATAATTGGATGGGAGGGATTTGTCACCCTTTTTAGAGAGTGGCTGGATATGAGCAAATTTCCAAACAGAAGGAAAAGTTTTTACCTTTGGAATAAGAAAGTGAAAAATTCCGGCAAAGAATAGGAGTAAGTTCAGGAGCAACGGTTTTGAGAACAAGTGGAGAAATATCATCGGGACCTGGAGCTTTCTTAGCATCAAGATTCATCAAAATCCTTCTGATATCCTTTTCATGGAAGACCACAGGAGGCATTGAATGGAGTGTGTTGGGAATGGTGGGAGGTGTTTTACCAAGATCATTAATACATGAGCTGGAAGAAAAATGGGATGCTAGCAGGTCAGCTTTATCCTTGGCTGAAGTGACAACAGAACCATCTGGTTTGGACAGAGGTGGGAGCGCAGAGATGGGCAAAAGTTGGGGCCAATAGCTTTGGCAAGAGACCAGAATGTTCGGCTACCATAAGGCAAGAAGCAAGTTTTCTACTCTTAGCCTGTTCAAATTCTAGTTTGGACTGATTAATAACTGCTTTACAATTGTAGCGAGCTTTGGTGTAGGCAGAAAATGAAACTGAAGAATTAGAAACAAGCCAATTACAATATATGCAATATTCTTCTCTTGAACAGCCTTAGCACATTTACTGGAAAACCAAGGTTTAGATAAAGGATGAGATTTTAAAGTGGAGTGTGGGATAAAGGATTCCATTCCTGCAAGAATAATTTCACTGACACGATCTGAGCAAACATTGACATCAGAAGTTTTGAAACAGTAATCTGACCACGGAAAAGAAGAAAAGAAGTCTCTCAAGTCATCCCATTTTGCATTCTTGTAATGCCAAACATCATGTGGTTGGAAATAGCCATGAGATAAAGGGATCCTCTTGGTAAGAGGATCCCTTCATTCCCCTCACCAATCTTGTTGCCCTTCTCTGTACACGTTCAAGCAAATCGACATCCTTCCTAAAATGAAGCCTCCAGACCAGTACGCAGTACTCAATATGCGGCCCGACCATTGCTTTATACAGAGGGACAATCACCTCCTTTTCCCTGCTAGCAAAATTCCTATATATCATTGATAAAACCCCATGACCTGCCCTGGCAGCCTGTCTGCATTGCTCAGAAAACTTCATATCTGACTGCACAATTACTCCGAGGTCTTTTTTGTTTTCTACCACCTTAAGTGTAGTACCACACAGTTGGTACTTTTCTCTCGGGTTACTTCTACCCATATGCAGTACTTTGCATTTGTCAAGGTTAAACTTCAATTGCCACTTCTTAGCCCATCTGCCCAAATTATCTAGATCCTGTTGCAGTAGCACACTGCCATTACTGTCATTAACAACCCTGCCAACCTATGTATCATCTGCAAACTTCGACACTAAGCCTGATATACCTTCATCAATATCATTGATAAATATACAAAACAACAGTGGACCCAACACCGAACCCTGTGGGACTCCACTAATAACATTAGTCCACGAAGAGCAGCACCCATTGATTACCACCCTCTGTCTTCTCCCACTTAACCATCCTTTTATCCATTGTAGCAACTTACCCTTAATACCATTCTGCTCCAATTTGTAAAATAGTCTTCCATGTGCAACAGTGTCAAAAGCTTTCCTGAAATCCAAATATATGACATCAAAATTATTTTTTGCATCCAGTTCCTTTGTAACCACATCATAATAACCAATCAAATTTGTCAGACAAGACTTTCCCTTAACAAACCCATGCTGTGTCTGAATTATTGCTGCAGTCTTGTCTAGATGATCCTGCAATGCATCTTTAACCATTGACTCCATTATTTTACCCGGAACAGAAGTTAAACTAACTGGTCTGTAATTACTCGTGTCACCCTTCGATCCCCCTTTGTGAATTGGGGATACATTTGCACATCTCCAGTTCGTGGGAAACTCCCATGAGTCCATGGATGCTCTCATAATTAAATATATAAATAATTAAATATGCTCTCATAATAATCTATAGTAAAGTTTCTTTCTTTACTATAGATTATTTAATAGTGTTAATAAATACTTTAAATAAGGAAACGATTTCTACTTCAAGAAAGAGCACTAATTCAGAGCAAAATCACTTGGGGCCGCTAATGAGAGAATGCTGCTGCAACTGGATCTAGAAAAGATGAGCAGATGGGCTGAGAGGTGGCAACTGAAGTTTAACATTGAAAAATGTAAAGTACTGCATATGAGAAGCAGTAACCCGAGAGTAACGTATTAACTGTGTTGTACTATACTGACAGTGGTAGAGTGAAAAAGACCTGGGGGTAATTTTGCAGGCAGATATGAAATTTTCGGAGCACTGCAGACAGTCTGCAAGAGTAGCTGATGGTGTCTTGTTAATGATATACAGGAATTTTTCTAGGAGGGATAAGGAGGTGATTATCCCCTTTATAAGGGTCAGGTCACACTTTGAGTCTAGAGGCCTCATTTTAAGAAGGAATTTTGTTTGATTTGATTTTGATTTTGGGTTTATTGGCGCAAAAACAACTAAGGTTATACTGTGCCAGGAAACGATTAAAATAACAATAAAGATAACTTCTGGTAACCTTTTAAAAGGTTACCTCGTCAAATTGTTATTTGTGTGTATATCTATATATATATATATATATATATATATAAGGCAGTATAAGTTTAAAAATAAATGATCCAATTTATATATGTGTGTATATATTAATAGCTTGTAAAAACTTAAAAACTGCTGACACGTGGTCATTGTCTGATAAAATCTTGGTGGCTACCAGGCTTTACATACCAACTAAAAAATATTGTTCAAGGTTTAGGCCTAAATGGTTGTCAGATGGACTAATGAGACATGTGGCAGAGAAGAAAAATGCATGGGATACATACAAATTAATGGGTGACATGGAAGCCTATGATAGATATAAGTTGGTCTGTAACCAAGTCACAAAGGAGATTAGGCAGGCAAAGGCAGACTACGAAAAATCCTTGGCAAAAGATGCAAAGAAAAACAGAAAGGAGTTCTTTACATACTTGAACTCGAGAAGGAAAGGGATGAATCAGATTGGTCCACTGGATATTGATGGTTCAACAGTTGAGGATCCTGCTCAGGTGGCTAACAATCTAAACAAGTATTTTGCATCTACATTCACGCATGAGGAGTTATTCAGGAAGGAGAAGGAGAATGATGTAGGTAAAGTAAACATTGGCAGTGAGCTGGATGATCTTGTAATAACTGAGAGGAAAGTGGAGGAGAGATTGTTGAGGATAAACATAAAAAAGGCACCTGGGGTGGATGGGATCTATCCAGTTATATTAAAGGAGGCAGCAAAGGAAGTAAGCAAACCCCTAGCCATAATTATGAGAGCTTCTTTGGACTCAGGGGAGGTACCCATAGACTGGAGATGTGCAAATGTAACCCCAATTCACAAAGGAGGATCAAAGGCTGACACAAGTAATTATAGACCTGTTAGTTTAACTTCTGTTCCAGGTAAATTAATGGAGGCACTGGTTAAAGAAGCACTGCAGGATCATCTAGACAAGAATTCAGTTATAGCTCAGACGCAGCATGGTTTTGTTAAGGGCAGGTCTTGCCTGACCAATTTGATTGGGTACTATGATGTAGTCACAAAAGAACTGGATGCAGGGAATAACTTTGATATTATATATTTGGATCTTAGAAAGGCTTTTGATACTGTTGCACATGGAAGACTGCTGCACAAATTGGAGCAGTGTGGCATTGGAGGCAAGTTGCTGCTATGGATAAGGGGATGGTTGAGTGGCAGAAGACAGAGAGTGGTAATCAATGGACACTGCTCAACGTGGACTAATGTTATTAGTGGAGTTCCTCAAGGTTCAGTGTTGGGTCCATTGTTGTTTTCGGTGTTCATGAATGATATTGATGATGGGATATCAAGTTTAATGTCTAAGTTTGCAGATGATACAAAGGTTGGCAGGGTCGTTAAGGACACTACTGACGCTATGCTGCTGCAACAGGATCTGGAAAGGTTGAACAGATGGGCTGAGAGGTGGCAAATGAAGTTTAACATTGACAAATGTAAAGTACTACATATGGGTAACAGTAACCCCAGAGCAATGTATCAACTCTGCGGTACTACACTGACAGTGGTGGAGAATGAAAAGGACCTGGGGGTAATTGTGCAGGCAGATATGAAGTTCTCTGAGCAGTGCAGACGAACTGCAAGAGTAGCTCATGGTGTCTTGTCAATGATATACAGGAATTTTTCTAGCAGGGATAAGGAGGTGATTATTCCCTTGTATAAGGCAATGGTTAGGCCACATCTTGAGTACTGTATACAGGTCTGGAGGCCTCATTTCAAGAAGGATGTAGAGCTGCTGGAACGGGTACAGAGAAGGGCAACAAGATTAGTAAATGGAACAAAGGGTTGCTCTTACGAAGAAAGGCTTAAGTTTTGCAAATTACAGAGTCTGGAGACTAGGCACCGGCGAGGTGATCTGATAGAGGTGTATAAGGCTTTGAATGGTTTGAGCATGCTCAATGCCAATAGGATTCTTCATCTTTCTCAGAATAATCACCTCAGAGGGCATAAATTCAAATTGAGGAAGGACGGATGTCGGATAGATGTGCGGAAATTTGCCTTTGGCCAGCGGGTGGTTGGTTGGTGGAACCGACTTCCATCACTTGTTGTTGAAGTTGATAGCCTAAACAAATTTAAAGCTCAACTGGACAGATATTTCAAATGAACGGAGGGGTGAAATGGGAGAGGTTTTTTTTTTTTTTTTTTTTTTTTAGCTGATGCTGAATAAGCTTGCTTTCTTGCATTATATGCCTCTACTAATGCTAATGCTAAATCTGACTGAGTGTATAAGGCTCAGTCGGATGAGTAAAAGCGGTAAAATATATATGTTGCGAACATGGGTAAAATTAACGCAATCTATTAAAATATGCTTTAAAGTTAAAACGGTGTCACAAGACTCGCGCATAGGAGGGTCATCCGCCCTCAGCAGAAAAGAATGTGTCAGATGACTGTGTCCTATGCAGAGTCGAGCAAGAACAACTTCCTCGCTCCGATTCCTGCGCAGACTAGACTGCCATGTTTCTATTACAGTCTTTATTTGGTATAATTTATTTGTTCTCTGTCTGTGCCATAGTTCTTGCCATTGGGAATATATATTGTTGCGTGTTATTTGCCTGTAGTCTGTATAGGGGACTGACAGGCAACGATTATTAGTGGGTGTTGCTGATTTGGCTGCAGTGTCAGCCAAATCATTTCCCTTTATCCCAATGTGGCTAGGAATCCAGCAGAAGCGGATATCAAACTTGTATTCATGAAGAGAATGTATCTTCTGCTGAACCCGACAAAGAACTGGATGAGAATTGTGTCTCAGAGATAATAAAGCCTGTAATACACTCAAAGAGTCAGAATATATTATTGACCTTTGGAATTGACAAGTTTGAATGTGATCCAATGATAGCTCTATAGCATACGGCTCTGTAGTGTATATGCTGGATTCAGGAGGAATCTGCTGAGATATTATAGTGTCCAGAAAGACAGCAGCAGATCCTACGCATGATTCAGACTTCGATCCGTCTGTGTAAATGGGCAGGAAGTCTGAGTGCTCAGCTTGGTGTGCAGAGTAGAGCTGCTGGTAGACAGATGATGAGGTCTCAGACTTTACCCATTTCTTAAGGGAAAGGTCGCACGGTGGGGGAATGAGCATGCCAGGGTGGAAGAGTTTCTTTTGGTGTTTGTGCAACCTTGTCTACCATGATGTTAAACTCTCTGAGTAGCTCTTAGACACGAATACCAAAAGGTCGGTTGGCAGTCTTACGGGTATTGTACAAGTTTTCCCAACGTGGCTCAAAAATGGATGTCCACGTAGGATGGTCTGGCAGGGATTTCAACTTTAAAGCATAGTTTAAAGACAACTGCTTACGTCGAAGGGATAATGATGGTTCGTTTGCTTCGACGTATAAGCTCTGGACAGGAGATGTGCGATATGCTCCAGCAGCGATACGGATGGCCTGATGATGGACAGGGTCAAGCCATCGAAGGACACTGTCTCTGGCTGAGGAGTATACCTGGGCCCCGTAGTCTAATTTGGATCGTACAAGTGCACGGTAAAGCTGTAATAGGGTGCATCGATCTGCTCCCCAACACGTGGAGGAGAGAGTGCGGAGAATATTTAGTCCCCTCGTGCATTTTGTACGAAGTTGACGAATATGTTCGAGAAAGGTCAACTTTTTATCAAACACAAGTCCCAAGAATTTTGTGTCTGACACTACTGGAATAACATTTTGTCCAAGCCTTAATTCAGTTTCAGGATGAAGATTACGCTTACGACAAAAGTGTATGCAAACGGTCTTCTCCGGCGAGAACCTGAAGCCATTAGCAAATGCCCAGGAATTAAGGCGATCAATGGCTTTCTGCAGTTGTCTTTCAATAACCCTTATGTTGCATGACTGACAAAATATGCTAAAGTCATCAACATAGAGGGCACAGTTTACAGTTGGAGGAAGTTGTTCTGTGATGGAATTTACTTTGATGGCAAAAAGCGTGACACTTAATACTGATCCTTGTGGTACTCCCTCCTCTTGGCTGAAGGAACGAGAGAGTGAGGATCCCACACGAACTTGGAAAGATTGATTGGCTAAAAAGTTTTTAATAAAAATGGGGAGTTGCCCTCTAAGACCAAGACTATGCAGATCTTTTAAGATGCCAAATCTCCAAGTTGTGTCATACGCTTTCTCCATGTCAAAGAACACCGACACCAAGTGTTCGCGTTTTAGGAAAGCATCCCGGATGGATGTTTCCAATCTAATAAGATGGTCCAAAGTGGACCGGTTCCTTCGGAAGCCGCACTGGATGTTGGAGAGAAGGTCATTTCATTCTAGATACCATATTAAACGAGAATTAACCATTCTCTCCAGGATTTTGCACAGACAGCTAGTCAGAGCAATAGTACGATAATTGGTGGTGACTTTTGGATCCTTTCCTGGCTTAGGAAAGGCAAGAACGATTGCCTTTCGCCAGGAGTCCAGAAACTGCCCTTCAATAAAGATTCTGTTATACAGAAGGAGCAGACAATCCATAGATTTTGATGAAAGATGTTTAATCATTTCATAATGGATGCCATCTGGTCCAACAGCACTTGCTTTGGAAAGAGTGAGAGCTCTTTTCAGTTCCTCTATAGTGAATGCCCCGTTGTAGGGATAGAGGCCCTCGGACTTAAAATTAAGTGCCTGTTTTTTGATTTTATGTTTCAGAACCAGGAACTCTGGGGAATACGAAGATGTTGCGGAGATGTTAGAGAATGTTTCCCCAAGAGCATTGGCTATTGCAGTTGGATCTGCAATAGTGCATCCATTATAATCTAGGATTGAAGAAGGGTGGGATGTATATTTTCCCTTCATTTTCCGGATTTTATCCCAGACTACCTTAGAGTTGGTAGACTGGTTAATAGATGATGTAAAACGGATCCACGATTCCTTTTGACTCTGATGACGGATGTAGCGTGCTTTGGCTCGTGCGCGTTTGAAGGCTATAAGGTTGTTCGTGGTAGGATATCGGCGAAATATACCCCACGCTTTGTTTTGAGCCTTTTTTGCTGTTGTGCATTGTGAATTCCACCAAGGTTTGGGAAATGGTGGAAACCGGGCAGATGTTTTTGGGACAGCATTCGCAGCTGCTTGGACAATGATTTCTGTGATGTACTTTACTGCGTCATTGATAGGCTCCTGACTGACTGTACTGAGGTCAAAATTTGCCTGATGTTGGAAGGCATTCCAGTCACCCTGATCAAACTTCCACAGTGGTAACCTAAAAGGAAGACATGGTCTCCCACTGTGTAACAAGGTTATCACAGGGAAGTGATCACTTCCGTATGGATTCTCCTCCACTTCCCAAGTGAGTAAAGGGAGTAGAGAAGGGGAGCAGATAGAGAGATCAATGGCAGAAAAAGTACGGGTAGGCATGTGGAAGAAGGTGTTTGCTCCAGTATTTAGAAGGGAAAGGTCATTGTCATTGAGCATACGCTCTATGACTCGTCCCCTTCCGTTGATGTTAGCACTACCCCACAGGGTGTTATGTCCATTCATATCCCTGAGAAGTAAGTAAGGGGGAGGCAACTGCGTTACAAGATCATCAAGGTCTTCCTGGGGGATGTCAGTCCCAGGTGGCAAATAAAGAGAGCAGACTGTTAATATAAATCCCACCGTAAGGCGAATTGCAACAGCTGAACTGGGGTCTGATTGCCGACAAGGATAGCCACTCCTCCATGAGCAGAGCCATCCGCAATTCTATCCTTTCGAAAAATTGTGATGTTGTGCATGGTGGGATCATCATTTGCCTTTAGATATGTCTCCTGCAAGCAAAAGCAAACTGGCTTGTGCTTTTGCAGGAAGGCCTTGATGTCATCAATATTTCGCCGGAATCCACGACAATTCCATTTTAGGAATTTAGCCATTATTTTGGCTTGGTGGGTCCATCAGGCGGCTTCCGAGGTGCTGAGGGCTTACTTTTATCAGTCTTGGGTTTATCTTTTTTGGGGAAGAATGGACGCTGTCCCGTGTCCATTTCTTCCTCCGCATAGAGTTCCAAGACTGAATCTTCGGGTACCTCCTTCTGCTCAACATCCATGTTTTCTTGGGTACTAGGGGGGGACTTCCCCTTTCTTAATCTTTTCTTTCATAATTACCTTTGTTACTTGTGGAGCATTAGGAGGTACTGATATAGGAGTGGCAGCTGATTGGTTTTTCTGTGCAGGTTTTTGAGAACTTAAAAGATAACGCGCGATGGGAGTGAAAGACTCCTTTGGAGGAATGGTCATGTCTGTCTGAGTTCCGACGGAACATCTCCCTGCTACCTTCTGGGCGTAGGTAGGTTTGATGATATTCAGGGGTTTCACCGATTTCCTTGCCTCCTGGTATGATATATTTAGCTCTGCCTTCAGCCGTTGAATTTATTTTTCTTCTTTCCACCTCTGGCATGCTCATGAGTAGGCCGGGTGTTCTCCCTCACAGTTAATACAGGTGGGTTTTGCGGCTGAACATGCTGTTGTTTCGTGGTCCTTTGCACCGCATCGAGCGCATGCAAGGACTCCACGGCAGGCCATTTGAGAATGTCCATACTTCTGGCATTTAAAACACCATAAAGGGTTCGGTACATATGGACGCACTGAACAATCGATGTATCCAGCTTTAATCTCATCAGGAGGTTTAGGAGAGTTAAAAGTCAGGATAACGCTCCTGGTTTTAAAAAGTTTTCCATCCCTTCGCGCAGTAATTCTCTTGACGGCAATAACTCCCTGTGGTTTTAATTCGGAGCAGATTTCCTCCTCGGTTACGTCGAGAAGGTCCCACTCCGAAATGACACCTCTCGATGAATTGAGTGTTCTGTGTGGTGTCACTGTTATAGGTATTCCTCCGATTGATTTTGTTCGGAGTAGATGTTCATCATGCAGTATGATTGATGATTTTTGAGGTTATGATGAATGTTGTGGCGAGATCCAATATTCGAGGGTACAGCTCTAAAACGGTGTTCGCAGGCCGGCCGCTAGTTAGTACACCGGACTGAACCTATAGGTAACTCTCTAGGAAGCTTCCGGATCAGCTAGTGTATAATCTTGCTACCTCTACTCTGCCAGATAGTGACTGGAGGGAGTCCTAGTAGTGTGTATGCGGGGAGCATTGTCAAGGCCACGTTATGTCAAGGATCTGGGTATATTCTTACCACATGTACGCCATATCCAAAAATTTCATTACTTCATACAGCATGTCCCACCCACTTTTTCTTACTATTGAATACACCATGAATTGTCAAAATAATAGAGCAAGCTTATCTGCGAAAAGATCTAAACCCCCCAAGGACTTCCTAATTCATTTCACAAATATACGTGGTCTCAATTCTAATTTCAACGATGTCCATTTCCACTTGCAGTCTTCCAAACCCCATGTACTTTTTCTGACTGAATCTCAGTTATCAGTTGATTCAACTACTGCTCATTTCAGATGTCCAAATTATTTGCTGTATGATTCCTTTCACCTCAAAGGCGGTACTTGTGCATATGTCCGTTCTGATATTCCCTGTCAGAGACTTGGCAATTTGGAATCTCCTCTCTTTGATCTTCTCTGGCTTAAAATCTCTCTACCTCATTGTGTAAAATTCATCTGTTGTCTCTACCGTTCTCCCAACTCCACTAATCACTTGGAGCTCTTTGACTTCCTCTCTTTGCAACTTGACTTTCTCCAGTCCAACTTTCCTAACAGTGAGGTAATTTTCCTTGGTGATTTTAACGATCACAACTCCAGCTGGCTTCCGTTTTCTAGTCACACCGACCCAGCAGGTCGAGATGCTGAGGCTTTTGCAATTACTAATGACCTAGCACAGATTGTTCATTTACCTACAAGAATACCGGACAATCCTAATCATACAGCCAATACGCTTGATCTTTTTCTCACAAACAACCCTTCTAAGTACAAGGTTGAAGTGAGAGGTCCTTTAGGCACTTCAGATCACAACTTGGTGATTGCCTCTTCTCCAATGGAACCTTTATCTCATGGCTATTCCCAACCTCATATTGTTTGGCATTACAAGAATGCAAAATGGGATGACCTGCGAGACTTCTTTTCTTCTTTTCCTTGGTCTGATTACTGTTTCAAAACTTCTGTTGTCAACGTATGCTCAGATCGTGTCAGTGAAATTATTCTTGCAGGAATGGAATCCTTTATCCCACACTCCACTTTAAAATCTCGTCCTTTATCTAAACCTTGGTTTTCCAATAAATGTGCTAAGGCTGTCCAAGAGAAAAACATTGCATATTGTAATTGGCTTGTTTCTAATTCTTCAGTTTCATTTTCTGCCTACACCAAAGCTCGCAACAATTGTAAAGCAGTTATTAATCAGTCCAAACTAGAGTTTGAACAGGCTAAGAGTAGAAAACTTGCTTCTTGCCCTAATGGTAGCCGAGCATTCTGGTCTCTTGCCAAAGCTATTGGCCCCAACTTTTGCCCATCTCTGCTCCCACCTCTGTCCAAACCAGATGGTTCTGTTGTCACTTCAGCCAAGGATAAAGCTGACCTGCTAGCATCCCATTTTTCTTTGAGCTCATGTATTAATGATCTTGGTAAAACACCTCCCACCATTCCTAACACGCTCCATTCAATGCCTCCTGTGGTCTTCCGTCAAAAGGATATCAGAAGGATTTTGATGAATCTTGATGCTAAGAAAGCTCCAGGTCCTGATGGTATTTCTCCACTTGTTCTCGAAACCTGTGCTCCTGAACTTACTCCTATTCTTTGCCGCCTTTTTTCACTTTCTTATTCCAAAGTTGTTTTTCCTTCTGCTTGGAAATTTGCTCATATCCAGCCAGTTCCTAAAAAGGGTGACAAATCCCTCCCATACAATTATCGTCCCATTGCAATTACTTCTACTCTTTCTAAAGTAATGGAGAAATCAATTAACCGCCAACTCTTAAACTAC
This sequence comes from Mastigoproctus giganteus, assembly GCF_048544385.1. NCBI lineage: Eukaryota > Metazoa > Arthropoda > Arachnida > Uropygi > Thelyphonidae > Mastigoproctus > Mastigoproctus giganteus. Next base: position 130,224,334 of record NC_143576.1, on the reverse strand, counting down.
CTAGAAACCTTCCGTCTGATCAACGATGGCCAGTATGGATTCCGTCAGTGTCAATCCACTGGTGATATTCTGGCTTATGTTACCCATTTATGGACTAATTCAATGGAAAGGTTCGGTGAAACACAAGTAGTTGCTCTTGACATCTCAAAGGCTTTTGATCGTGTTTGGCATAAAGGTCTTCTAAACAAGCTTCCATCTTATGGTTTGCCAACTGTTTTTAGTAATTGGTTATCCAGTTTTCTCTCTGATCGCTCACTGAGGGTGATGGTAGATGGCTCTCTGTCTTCTAACTTCTCCACTAATGCCGGTGTCCCCCAAGGTTCAGTTCTTTCCCCCACTCTTTTCCTCTTGTATATCAATGATCTTCTTCCATTGACTGGAAATCCTATCCATAGTTTTGCCGATGATAGCACATTGCATTCAACTTTCCATTTTGAGAAACCTTGTCCAGCTCAATCAGCTTCAAGTTCTCGAAAATCTGCTGCCAATTCCTTAAATGCCGATCTTCAGGTAATTCTCCAGTGTGGCAAAGACAACTTAGTTGATTTCAACCCTTCTAAAACTCAATCTTGTCTTATATCTCGCAAAAAGGATTCTTCTGCTCCTATGCTTATCTTTAGTGACACTCCGATTTCTAGGCAAAATGATATATCTCTTTTGGGGATTACCCTGACTTCTAATCTTTCTTGGCACAAGCACATTACAAATATTGCTTCCTCTGCATCTAAAAAACTTGGTTTTCTCTTTCGCTCTCGGCGTTACTTTTCTCCCAAACAGCTGCTCACTCTTTATAAATCGCAAATCCGCCCTGCCATGGAATATTGTTCCCACATCTGGGGTGGTGCCCCCAAAACCTCTCTCAGGCTTCTTGATTCCATTCAGAAGAGGGCAGTTAGGTTAATTAATGATTCATCTCTAACAGAGTCTCTCCACTCGCTGTCTCATAGATGCACTGTTTCTGCTGCATGCCTCTTCTACAGATACTTCCATGGGCACTGTTCTTCTGAATTGGCTTCTATAATTCCCGATCTCTCTTTCAAAACAGTCCGAACACGTGCCGCCACCAGCCAACATCCATTTACTGTCCAACTTCAAACCCACAGAACCAACTTTTCATCTTCCTCATTTATTCATTCAACTGCCATTTTCTGGAACAACCTTCCTTCATACGTATTTCCTGAAAATTACAATCTACAGAAGTTCAAGTCCAATGTCAACAAATATCTTCTTTCGTCTTCTCAATCTCCAACCCAAGCACGGTACTAAGTACTATAGGTTATAATACCTCTCGTGTTTGGGGTTCTCATAAAAAAAAAAAAAAAAAAAAGAAGATTGCCTGTCATTTTTAGTTTCAATTAAAAGGTCTCCAGAACAAAGCCTCTTAACTGATTTGGGTGAACCTGCTAACCCATCTAACCCTTTTTGAATAAAAAAGGGCTACATTTTACCAATTGGTGTTTCATTGGTAGAATGCATAATTAAGAACCTTGGGACAGGCCCTGATGGTAATTCGGTTCACTGCCTCTTTTTAGCAATAATGCTATCTGTATCCTTTTCACTGATTTCGGATAGGGACCGGGTTGGGGCCCCTGAAGAAGTAAGTTTATCAGGATTCATGTAAATTTTAAGTGGTTCAGTGCCCAGGCTCCCATGGAGCCCAAAGGGACGCCCACTACCCGGCATGTAATAAATGCGCTCGGGAATGGAACGCCAGGGCTACCCAGACACCATATCCGCACCACCACCAGCCTGAATCCTGTCCCTCGGACCATGAGGGTGGGGGCGTGGCATTGACACGGTTGACCCTCGCAGGCAAGCCTACTAGCCGATTGATCCTAGCCGGGCCTTTCAGGACCTACGGTCTTGTTGAAGCAGGGGCCAAAGTGGTGTATTGAAGCTGGGCCCCTCAACCACCAGGATCCCCCTTTCCGAGTTTCCACGGGTCGCAGCGCACGGCAAACATGCCGGATTCCATTGATGTAAGCCTGGAACCTGGGCTGTGGGCGTTGGATCCCAGTGATGCTAGTCTGGAAGTCCAGCAGCGTCACTGGGAGGTCCCCTCACCACGTACAGGTGCCCACGTCAAGGGGAAGGAATTTTGTGGAGCTGTTGGAATGAGTACAGAGAAGGGCAACAAGATTAGTGAATGGAACAAAGGGTTGCTCTTATGAAGAAAGGCTTAAGTTTTGCAAATTGCAGTGTCTGGAGACTAGGCATCTGCGAGATGATCTGATCAAGGTGTATAAAGCTTTGAATGGTTTGAGCATGCTCAATGCTGCTGGGATTTTTTCTCTTGCTCAGAATAATCACCTGAGAGGGCATAAATTCAAATTGAGGAAAGACAGTTGTAGGGTAGATGTACAGAAGTTTGCCTTTAGCCAGCAGGTGATTGATTGCTGGAACAAACTTCCATCTGTCGTTGTAGAAGTTGATAGCTTAAACAGATTCAAGGCAGAACTAGACAAAAATTTGGATGGGTGAAATGAGAAGGGTGCGCGTGATTTTTTTTTTTTTTTTTTTTTTTGGCTGATGCTATATAAGCTTGCTTTCTTGCATCATGTGCCTTTGCTAATGCTAAACCTATCAACTCAGTCATTGTGCACAGCTACAACTCACCAGAACTATCTGCTCTCCTAAGTGGTATCCTGGAAGCATTCAGATAACCCACCAAATCTCCTGCAGCAATCTCCTGCCCAAAGACTGGCTCAGACTTTGCATTTTCATCTTGGACAGCTTGATTTTCATTTGAAATATCTTGTACTATAGGATTTTCATCTGAAGTTGAACTCTGTACAACAGATTGAGACTGCTGATCTGAAATCAACACCAAGTCCTATTCAACATTTCTTCTCACCCTCTCAAGCACCTATGAACCTCTTGATTTACACATCTGTTTTCTTGTCATGCTTCTTGTGTTTCTCATATCCTTAGACTCGGCACTCTTGGAAAGTTCTGAGGATCATATAATACCTTCCTTTCCATCACCTAATTTCTCCTGTGTTGTTGGTAGTACAGAGCATTCAAGTTCTTCGCTGAGCTTGTCAATGGTAGATAAAGGACTCTCCTCTAGGGCAGCCCTAGAAATAACATCTTCCCACTCCTTGTCGAGGATCTGTACATTATTATCTGCAAGTACCGAAAGGCCTGTGTCAAACCAACCCTCCAAGTTCCCCACTGTATTTTCCATTCTCAACTCTGTTTACATTCTAGTTTGCTCTTTGCTTTTTTCTTTTCCTCCTCTTATTCTGGAGACCACATATCTTTTGTAACTGTTGATTCTCAGGGGATTTACAGGGTATGGAAATATCAAAACTATCCTCCTCCAAGCCAAGCATGGTTTTTGCCCTACTTCATCTTCAGGCATCCAATTGAGATAATACCATATCACTATTGTTCTGTAACTCCCTAAAATATCCCCCCTCAAGTAACCATATTTGACCCCCGTAAATCCTGTGAAGCCATCATGAGTGTGGATATACTCAGTAATGACTTAAACCCAGTAATGCCTTAGTGAAAGTAGGGTGAAAGTCAGTAAAGAAGATAAAAAGAAGATATGCTAGAATATATATTACATATCAAACATTTGAAATAGCTTTATTAGAAAGATATAAGTGGCTCAGCTTTCATTTCTTCCACTTCCACAAATATTTGTAGAAACAGCAGCCAACCACCTATATCAAGTTCCCTCCACCCCTCTCTCTTTTTTTCAAGTTTTATTTTACCAGCTCATAAAATACTCCTCCTGCAATTATTCCAAGAAAATGTCTAGCTGTGTAAGACTAGTGCACCCTTAATTCTGCATATTAAATTTATATTAATAATTTTTCAGCAAAGTCTTGAAAGAGCACACCAATAGTTTCTTCACTCCAAAATCATCCATTCCAAATGTAACAGTCATGGTTTCCAATTGTTCTCAACAGACGTTCTCATAGCACCTTACACTTAAAAACCTATTAATGCTAACAAGAAACTCACCCCCCCCCCCAACTGTATGAAATTGTCAATGTTAAATCACTTGTTTCCAAAGAATCCACTACAGCCCTTATGTTAATGTGCAGCCACCGTTAAGCTTCAAATGGCTGAAGAACTCAACTGTTAAATTACAATTACAATCTTACTCCCTAAATATTTACCACATCCGACTCCAAAAATATACCACTAAAGTAGATCCCAACTTCCTGTATCATATCCAACTATTTACTTCAACTTGCAACACCTTTATTCATCAATAATAACACTAAAACATAGAGATTTGAACAAATGTATTTAGCATAGACAACTGACATTGTTGGCAGTTGTCTATTTCAACGGAAGAATATTAGAATTCTGAAGTATGGTGTTCTTCCTTTGGGTAGGAAATTTGCTCATATCAAAAGGGTGACATATCCCTACCTTTCAATTATCATTCCATTGCACTTACCTCTACTCTTTCCAATGCAATGAAGAAATCCATCAACTTTTAATCCATCTGATCAACAATCACCAATACAGATTCCATGAGTGTTGATATGTACTGACTTATATTTCTTATCTTCAAACAAATTTTATTGAAAATTTGTGAAACTAGAGTAATTACTCTTTACCCCAAGGCTTTTGATCATGTTTGGCATAAACTCCAATCTGTGCCCCATGTATCCATCCATCTTAAGCTCTTCTGACTTTTTCCCCCCCTTCTTTTGCAAGTGGGTATCCAGTTTTCTGTAGTGGCATTCTGTCTTCTAACATCTCCACTAATGCTGGTGTTCTCTGAGATTATGGTCTTTCTTCTACTCTTTTTTTCCTTTTGTATATTAAAGACCTTCTTCCACTGAATGGAAAGTTTTCTGATTACAGAAACTATATTACACCATTTAGTTTGAGAAACCTTGTCCTGCACAAACAGATCAAATTCTTGAGTGTCTGTAATCAATTTTTTAAATGCTGATCTCCAGGTAATTCTCCAGTGGGGCAAAGAAAACTTAGTTAAGCTCAATCAGTCTAACACTCTGCTATCTTATTTCTCAAAAAAAGGAGACTACTGCCCACTATGCTTATCTTCAGTGCCACTCAGACTTCAAAACACATCACATATCTCTATTAGGAATTACCCTGACTTCTAATCTCTCTTAGCACAAGCACATAAACAAATACAGATTCTTCTGGATTTTCTTTTTTTCTCTCACTGGGTTTTTACTTTATCGTCTAAACAACCAATTTATATGTAATATTGTTCCCATATCTGGGGTGTCCCCAACCCACAAAACTTATCTCAAGCTTCTGACTTTTCAGATAGAAAGTATCTTCTG